>NW_024704746.1:110965-308890 GCF_018977255.1 Callorhinchus milii | reverse complement strand
AGATTATCAGTGTCTGGGCTAGTGAAGATATCAGTGTCTGGGCTAATGAAGATATCAGTGTCTGGGCTAGTGAAGATATCAGTGTCTGGGCTAGTGAAGATATCAGTGTCTGGGCTAGTGAAGATATCAGTGTTTGGGCTAGTGAAGATATCAGTGTCTGGGCTAGTGAAGATATCAGTGTCTGGGATAGTGAAGATATCAGTGTCTGGTCTAGTGGAGTGATCAGTGTCTGTGTTAGTGAAGATATCAGTGTCTGGGCTAGTGGAGATATCAGTGTCTGGGATAGTAAGGATTATCAGTGTCTGGGCTAGTGAAGATATCAGTGTCTGGGCTAGTGAGGATATCAGTGTCTGGGCTAGTGAATATATCAGTGTCTGGGCTTGTGAAGATATCAGTGTCTGGAATAGTGAAGATATCAGTGTCTGGGCTAGTAAAATATCACTGTCTGTGTTAGTGAAGATCATCTGTGTCTGGGCTAGTGAAAATCATCAGTGTCTCAGCTAGTGAAAATCATCAGTGTCTGGGCTAGTGAAGATATAAGTGTCTGGGCTCGTGAAGATATCAGTGTCTGGGCTAGTGAAGATATCAGTGTCTGGGCTTGTAAGTATTATCAGTGTCTGGGCTAGTGAAGATATCATTGTCTGGGCTCGTGAGGATATCAGTGTCTGGGCTATTGAATATATTATTGTCTGGGCTAGTGAAGATATCAGTGTCTGGGCTTGTGAAGATCATCAGTGTCTGGAATGGTGAAGATATCAGTGTCTGGGCTAGTGAGGATATCAGTGTCTGGGCTAGTGAATATATCAGTGTCTCGGCTAGTGAATATATCAGTGTCTCGGCTAGTAAAGATATCACTGTCTGTGTTTGTGAAGATCATCTGTGTCTGGGCTAGTGAAGATATCAGTGTCTGGGCTAGTGAAGATATCAGTGTCTGGGCTAGTGAAGATATCAGTGTCTGGGCTAGTGAAGATATCAGTGTCTGGGCTAGTGAAGATATCAGTGTCTGGGCTAGTGAAGATATCAGTGTCTGGGCTAGTGAAGATATCAGTGTCTGGAATAGTGAAGATATCAGTATCTGGTCTAGTGGAGTGATCAGTGTCTGTGTTAGTGAAGATATCAGTGTCTGGGCTAGTGAAGATATCAGTGTCTGGGCTTGTAAAGATATCACTGTCTGTGTTAGTGAAGATATCAGTGTCTGGGCTTGTGGAGTTATTAGTGTCTGTGTTAGTGAAGTTATCAGTGTCTGGGCTAGTAAAGATATCACTGTCTGTGTTAGTGAAGATCATCTGTTTCTGGGCTAGTGAAAATCATCAGTGTCTGGGCTAGTGAGGATATCATTGTCTGGGCTTGTGAAGATATCAATGTCTGAGCTAGTTGAGGTATCAGTGTCTGGGCTATTGGAGATATCAGTGTCTGGGCTCGTGAAGATATCAATGTCTGGGCTAGTGAAGATATCAGTGTCTGGGCTAGTGGAGATATCAGTGTCTGGGCTAGTGAAGATATCAGTGTCTGGGCTAGTGAAGATATCAGTGTCTGGGCTCGTGAAGATATCAGTGTCTGGGCTAGTGAAGATATCAGTGTCTGGGCTAGTGAAGATATCAGTGTCTGGGCTAGTGGAGATATCAGTGTCTGTGTTAGTGAAGATATCAGTGTCTGGGCTAGTGAAGATATCAGTGTCTGGGCTAGTGAAGATATCAATGTCTGGGCTAGTTGAGGTATCAGTGTCTGGGCTATTGGAGGTATCAGTGTCTGGGCTAGTGAATATATCAGTGTCTCGGCTAGTGAATATATCAGTGTCTCGGCTAGTAAAGATATCACTGTCTGTGTTTGTGAAGATTATCTGTGTCTGGGCTAGTGAAAATCATCAGTGACTGGGCTAATGAAGATTATCAGTGTCTGGGCTAGTGAAGATATCAGTGGCTGGGCTAGTGAAGATCATCAGTGTCTGGGCTAGTGAAGATATAAGTGTTTGGGCTAGTGAACATATGAGTGTATGGGCTAGTGAAGATATCAGTGTCTGGAATAGTGAAGATATCAGTATCTGGTCTAGTGGAGTGATCAGTGTCTGTGTTAGTGAAGATATCAGTGTCTGGGCTAGTGAAGATATCAGTGTCTGGGCTTGTAAAGATATCACTGTCTGTGTTAGTGAAGATATCAGTGTCTGGGCTTGTGGAGTTATTAGTGTCTGTGTTAGTGAAGATATCAGTGTCTGGGCTAGTAAAGATATCACTGTCTGTGTTAGTGAAGATCATCTGTTTCTGGGCTAGTGAAAATCATCAGTGTCTGGGCTAGTGAGGATATCATTGTCTGGGCTTGTGAAGATATCAATGTCTGGGCTAGTTGAGGTATCAGTGTCTGGGCTATTGGAGATATCAGTGTCTGGGCTCGTGAAGATATCAATGTCTGGGCTAGTGAAGATATCAGTGTCTGGGCTAGTGGAGATATCAGTGTCTGGGCTAGTGAAGATATCAGTGTCTGGGCTAGTGGAGATATCAGTGTCTGGGCTCGTGAAGATATCAGTGTCTGGGCTAGTGGAGATATCATTGTCTGTGTTAGTGAAGATATCAGTGTCTGGGATAGTGAAGATATCAGTGTCTGGGCTTGTGGAGATATCAGTGTCTGGGCTAGTTGAGGTGTCAGTGTCTGGGCTAGTGGAGGTATCAGTGTCTGGGCTAGTGAATATATCAGTGTCTCGGCTAGTGAATATATCAGTGTCTCGGCTAGTAAAGATATCACTGTCTGTGTTTGTGAAGATTATCTGTGTCTGGGCTAGTGAAAATCATCAGTGACTGGGCTAATGAAGATCATCAGTGTCTGGGCTATTGGAGATATCAGTGTCTGGGCCAGTGAAGATTTCACTCTCTGGGCTCGTGGAGATATCAGTGTCTGGGATTGTGAAGATATCAGTTTCTGTGTTATTGAAGATATCTGTGTCTGGACTAGTGAAGATATCAGTGTCTGGGCTAGTGAAGATATCAGTGTCTGGACTAGTGAAGATTATCAGTGTCTGGGCTACTGAGGATTATCAGTGTCTGGGCTAGTGAAGATATCAGTGTCTGGGCTAGTGAGGATATCAGTGTCTGGGCTACTGAATATATCAGTGTCTGGGCTAGTGAAGATATCAGTGTCTGGGCTAGCGAAGATATCAGTGCCTGTGTTAGTGAATATATTAGTGTCTGTGTTAGTGAAGATATCAGTGCCTGTGTTAGTGAATATATCAGTGTCTGGGCTAGTGAAGATATCAGTGTCTCGGCAAGTGAAGGTATCAGTGTCTGGGCTAGTGAAAATATCAGTGTCTGGGCAAGTGAATATATCAGTGTCTGGGCTAGTGAAGATATCAGTGTCTGGGCTGGTGAAGATATCAGTGTCTGGGCTAGTGGAGAAATCAGTGTCTGGGCTAGTGAGGATTATCTGTGTCAGGGCTAGTGAGGATATCAGTGTCTGGGCTACTGAATACGTCAGTGTCTGGGCTATTGGAGATATCAGTGTATGGGCTAGTGAAGATATCAGTGTCTGTGTTAGTGAACATCATCAGTGTCTGGGCTCGTGAAGATATCAGTGTCTGGGCTAGTGAAGATATCAGTGTCTGGGCTAGTGAATGTATCTGTGTCTGGGCTAGTGAAGATATCAGTGTCTGGGCTAGTGTAGATATCAGTGTCTGGGCTAATGAAGATATCAGTGTCTGGGCTAGTGAAGATATCAGTGTCTGGGCTAGTGAAGATATCATTGTCTGGGCTTGTAAGTATTATCAGTGTCTGGGCTAGTGAAGATATCAGTGTCTGGGCTCGTGAGGATATCAGTGTCTGTGCTATTGAATATATTATTGTCTGGGCTAGCGAAGATATCAGTGTCTGAGCTAGTGAAGATCATCAGTGTCTGGAATGGTGAAGATATCAGTGTCTGGGCAAGTGAGGATATCAGTGTCTGTGTTAGTGAACATCATCAGTGTCTGGGCTAGTGAATATATCAGTGTCTGGGCTAGTGAAGATATCAGTGTCTGGAATAGTGAAGATATCAGTGTCTGGGCTAGTAAAGATATCAGTGTCTGTGTTAGTGAAGATATCAGTGTCTGGGCTAGTGGAGATATCAGTGTCTTGGCTCGTGAAGATATCAGTGTCTGGGCTAGTGGAGATATCAGTGTCTGGGCTAGTGAAGATCATCAGTGTCTGGGCTAGTGGAGATATGAGTGTCTTGGCTCGTGAAGATATCAGTGTCTGGGCTAGTGGAGATATCAGTGTCTGGGCTAGTGAAGATATCAGTGTCTGAGCTTGTGAAGAGACAAACATAAAATCAGCTTAAGTTGCCATTGCTCTGCTGTTCAGTGACAATGACAGAGTGAGTTTGAGTGTGTGTGAGTTTGAGTAAGTGTGTGTGAGTGTGAGTGAGTAAGTGTGGATGTGAGTGTGAGTGTGAGTTTGAGTGTGTGAGTCAGTGAGTCAGTGAGTGAGTGAGTATGGGTGTGAGTGCGAGTATGAGTGTGAGCTTGAGTGCGTGTGTGAACTTGAGTGTGAGTGAATGAGTATGGGTGTGAGTGTGAGTTTGAGTATGAGTTTGAGTATGACTGTGAGAGTGAGTGAGTGAGTGATTGAGTATGGGTTTGGTGTGGTGTGAGTTTGAGTGTGTATGTGAGTTTGAGTGTGAGTGTGAAGTTGAGTGTGAGTGTGAGTTTGAGTGTGAGTGTGAGTTTGAGTGTGAGTGTGAGTGTGAGTTTGAGTGTGAGCGTGAGTTTGAGTGTGTATGTGAGTTTGAATGTGTGAGCGTAAGATTGGAAACTTGGGTGAACCAATGCTCATGAAGCTGTACTCACTCACTCGCTCGCTCGCTCACTCACTCACTCACTCACTCACTCTGCCTCCCACAATAGCCAGACCTGTGCTCTACCAACAAGTCCAAGAGCAGTCAGAGAATCACAGCATTTACAGCCCAAAAAGGGCAATTGGAGCTTTGTATCTGCTAACCAATTAGTTCCACTTCTGTAGAGAATCTAGAGCATAGAAGTTACATATATATTTCCAGGGCCATTCAAAAATTGTCAAGAAAGCAGCATTCATCTATTATTCTCCCTTTTCCTTCACTTTCAGACCAACTCAAAGTTGAATTTATCCTAAAATAAAGGTGTGCAATTTTAAAATATATATATTACGTGACCTATTGTTTCTGCATACTGAAACATACAGAATCATTTGGCAAGGCGAAGAGCAGAGTGGATTGGGGGCATTTACTAATAATAATATAGTTGTATTTGATATAGCGCCTTATCATGTCTTCGAGACGTCTCAATGTGCTTCATAGAATGTACTGTAAAGTGAATTGACTATATTTTTGGTCAAAATAAGAAAAGGACATATACTTGCTGAGAAAGAGCAGAGTTTTTTTTTGCTTCTTTCAGTTTGTATTAAGAC
The DNA here is from genome assembly GCF_018977255.1 of Callorhinchus milii. Classification (NCBI taxonomy): domain Eukaryota; kingdom Metazoa; phylum Chordata; class Chondrichthyes; order Chimaeriformes; family Callorhinchidae; genus Callorhinchus; species Callorhinchus milii. The sequence continues at coordinate 303,488 of NW_024704746.1, read as the reverse complement.
TAACAAGCTGTCCATCCAGAAGCTCCTCGTTTGCTGAATTCTCGAGGTCACGCTAATTACCGTTCTATGAACATTCCAAGATAAAGTGATTTACCTGAACATTTCACCTTCTTTTTAAATCCTTCACAGTTTCACATCATGTTTCTTTTTTAAAAAACTCACAGATTACTAGTAACTTACATTATTTCAGCTTGAACAAGAAAATATCACTTAATCACAGCAGCAGCCGATTAGATTTAAAAAGGTACAGAAGGCTGTGTTCCATCACTTTTATCACATTCAAAACAGTCAAAACGTGTAAAATGCCCTCTTTCTTGTCGGAAACAGGTGCATGAACAAAAATTGAGCAAATGGAACTTTGGAAGCTTCAGATATTTGCCACACATAGAAACAAATGGGTTACTGATATGTAAAGTGAGAATATGCTGTGCTATATTTACACTGCAGGTTTGGCAGCAAACTTGCTGGATTTGTTCAATATGGATTGGATTGTGAATTTTACACTGGAGTTCACTCCCAACACAGTAAGGTTGTGATTGAACAATGCAAAAGAACTTTCTGAACAGATTCCCAAAGATTAGCAGCAAAGACCATGCAAGACTTAAAAACATTTCCTTGCTTTAACAATACTACAATCTTTTAATAAATGGGTGTTGAATTTTCAGGAAATTCAGTAAGTACATGTAAATGTGGCTGTATACCATCTGGTATAAGAACCAAAGCTCTTATAATAATCATCCTTGTATATAATATAACTCCTTTAATATTAAAACATCTCAAAAAGCTTCACAGATTTTTGTCATTGAACAATAGTGACTAAATTTGTAAGCAAAACTTCCATTGTTTTGTGCAAGTAGAAATGTTATAAACATCACATAAACAAATATACCAAAAAGAATCAACTTAATAAAGCACCAAATCGGCTTACTACGCCCAAATGATTAATTGGCTTCTGAGCTTAGCACAAAAATCAAAACTATAATTTAACTGAAGTATCCTGGAACTCAAGCAAACAAATTAACCATGTGCTCAAAACTATGACTGATATTAACACACTTCATCACAATATGCTGTTGCCGATTATTTCCCCACTTCTGACCCCCCACACCACCCCCCCCAGGTCTCTTCCATTCCCCACTTGTGACCCCCACCGCCCCCAAGTCTCTTCCATTCCCCACTTCTGACCTCCACCCCCCACCCCAAGTCTCTTCCAATGTGTGAAGACATTAAAAATATCCAGAATGCCACGTTTGGACATTACGAGACAGACACAAGCACATTCTCAAAGCCGCACAGGAAACTGTCAAAGTTGGATGGGGGGAAAATAGAACATTAATTAAATGAGATTAATGGCCATCGACACAGCTCGTGCTTCATGACGGCCGCAGGAAGGGTATTTCAGTTACATGTACAATTTTGCAGCATTTATTAAATTCTCATTGTGCCCTGATGGTTCTTTTTTGTCAAAAAATGCTCATTTTTCTTCATGCAGTGATAAGGATGACATATCGAAGCTGCATGATTTGGCTTTGTGCAAGAAAATACATGATGTCTTATTAAAGACACGATCTTTCCTGCCAATATAGTTGTCTGTTTTAATTCAAATGTGGGGGTATATGTGTGGGTGTGTATGTGGGGGGATGTGGGGTGTATGTGTGGGGGGTGTATGTGGGGGGGGGGGTGATGTATGGGGGGGAATGAACTAACCTTTAATTCATAGTTCATCATCTACTAATGTCAGTCCTGTGGCTCCTGACACAGCTGGTGTCTGCAGCTCTATCAAGCATTCACATCTGCTCTGCTCAATACTGGAGCTTATTAACACAGTAGTTTTACCTATGGAATGAAATGATTTGCTTTAATTCTGACTTGTCTGAACTAGTGACAGGACTATCACATGCATTGTTGGAAAGCATGAAGAACAGGCTTGAATTGTAGCTTTTTAACCAATAAACAAACTGAATATTGTAATTAGTATGAGCTAACTAAAATAAGCACAAAAATATCACCTCCCTCTTCTAATCTGTTCTGCAAAACAGGCCATTAGTGACTATGTTTGCACTTTTATTTGAAATAAATCACCAGAACATTTAAATTTAGATGAATAGTTTTTCGCCAAACCGACCAGTTTTCTCACAATAAATTAGAAAAAAATTAGTCAATTCACTTTGTAGTATATTCTGTGAAGCACTTTGAGACGTCTTAATTATGTGATAAGGTGTATCAAATTATTATAACAAAAGAGTAAAATGAAAATATAGGTAAAGTCTAAAGGACAATTTCAGGACAGCTACCATAACTAAAAGTTTTTCTTTACACAAAAGGTAATTGGACCAGGTTGCCAGGAAAGGTGGTAGAGACCAGTTTATTAGACTGATTTAAAAAACAGCTTGATATAGTGTTGAGGACGGCGCAGTATATATACTATTAGAATGGCGCAGTATATATACTGTATACTGCACCGTTCTAATAACATAATATCACATGTAGGAGCAAGAGTAGGCCATTCGGCCCTTCGAGCCATTCAATCATGGCTGATCTTCTAATCTAGCTCCAGCTAATAACCTGACGCTGCCTTATCCCCATATCGCTTAATCCCTTTTGCAATAAGAAATCTATCCATCTCAGTCTTGAATATGTTCAACAGCACTTTGGGGTAGTGATTTCCACACATTCACCGCCCTTTGAGTGAAGAAGTTCTTCCTCAACTCAGTGCGAAAGGGCTGCCTCTGATTTTAAGGTTGTGACCCCTGGTTTTAGTTTCTCCAACCGGGGAAACAATCTCCCACTATCTACTCTATCATGCCTTTTGTTGGTCTTATAGGTTTCTATAAGATCCCCTCTAATTCTTCTATATTCCAGAGAATATAGGCCCAAATTGGTCAGCCTATCCTCGTAACTCATCCCCTTCATCCCTGGTACCAACCTAGTAAATCTATGCTGCACCCCCTCCAAGTCAAGTACATCGTTCCTTAAATAAGGAGACCAAAACTGAAAGTTCTGCAGGGATGAGATCAGAAGGATCTTCTTCATCCAGACCAATCTTGTGTAAATGCAATATAAATGTGTGCCAGTCTGGCTCAGTGATAACCCTCTCGCCTCAGGAACAGAAGGTTATGGATTTGAGCCCCACATCGGGACTTGGAATCACAGACTGAACTGACTCTGTGATGCAGTGCTGGGGTTGTGGCATTGTCGGATGCAACAACCTTTAGTTTCCCTCCCCTCAAACCCTCCTGATCCCAACCCCCTGCTGTAGTCCAAATTCCTGATTTTCCAGCACCTTGTGACGTCCTCCTGAAGTGAAAATGTGTAATTGTAATTTGTTGTCTTTTGGATGAGACGTTAAACCGAAATCCCATTTGCCTGTTCTGGTGGATGTCAAAGTTCCCATTACACTGTTCGAAAGGAGAAGGGAGTTTCTCCTAATGTCTTGGTCAAAAATCTCCCACATAAAACCTGTCACTCATTCCATGGCTGTCTGTGGGACATTGCTGTGCACATACTGGCTGCCACATTTTGGACAAGAAGTACACAATCAATCGTATAATATGTTTTCCAGTATATCGTGTAAAGCGCTTTGAGACATCTCAATGATACAATAAGACACTGTATCAATTGCAAAAAATGCAAGGATTATTTAAGTTGTTGTTGAGCAAAAAAAACCCAGGCACATTCAAAAACCACCTCCCTCACCCATAAATAATAAAGCACTTTACAACTTCTCATCTTGCCACTATAGATCAAAATTATTTCCACTTACATTTGCAGAACACTGACTATGCAGAGGACAAAGTAATCATGTAATAGTGACTGAAACTACAGATACCTACTGGTGATGGAGGTCAAAGTAGAAATATATTCAACTTTGCTGTGAATCCCTTAGGCCTCCCAATCATTGCTTCAGAAAATATTTGCATTTATATTTATTTTATCCTGTTTGGCCTATAATGACAATTAAATCGATCTGCTGTAAGATGCTGAAACCAAAATCTAACAGATTCTAATGGAGCTCTCACTTTGAAGTTAAACATAAGCAGGAACATGCTATTTCATTTCCTAACCAGAAAAAGACAATCGTTAGCTATGCTGAACGCAAATTTCACCTGATGTGTAACCTTTCAACTACAGGATTCAAAACAGGAACCACCTTTGGAGAAATTATGCACAGCTAATATTTCTTTGTATGCCACCCAGGATCCAATTCATACACCGATTATGTCATACAGAATTTTCATTCCCATGTTGTGTGTCATACTTACTTATATTGTTAGAAACTGCACTGATGTTAAAGTCTAGAATTTCAGTGAGGGATATGTTTTATTGAAGTCATGCTCCAGTTCCTTTACGACTCCTGCTATTTTGAAATCAAGCCTATCTGATGTGTGATGTGCGTCATTTGAAGTCCATGATATTGCACATGTTTTGTTGCTAGTATAATTGGTAAAGTGATTTTGGAAATCTGAATTTTAAAAAAATACTCTGCCATTCCACAATTTATAATGTTTATTTCAGAAATCAATGAACTGCTGAAAACAAATGGTGAAGAAATTAGTCCAGTTTCAAAGATACAAGAATTTAACGTAATGAATCACAATCACATTTACTTATGAATTGATTCTGGCTACACTGGCAGAACATAGAACAGTATAATGTGGTCAGGAACATAAGCAAGCAGTAATTGAAGTAAATAAGTCTTTATATGGTGAGAGATCAAACTGTGTAGCCATTGTTTTAATTACAGAATAGAATACCTGCAACAAATATAGCACTGTGAACATCTCGAAGCCAGAGGAATAAAGTATGGAAGGAATGTTAATTTATGTAAAACCTTGGCTGGACCACATTGGACCACTATGTACGTGCTGCTCGCCAAACTATAGGAAGGATACAGTCCAATACAAATGTACAAGGCAAAATTAAATTGATATAGCTCCTTTCATGTCAGTCAGACGTGCCAAGGTTCGTCTCTAGGATACCGCAGCATTGGAGAGAGCGTAATGTAGATATTAACATGAATCAGTGAATAAAGCATCAAAAACGATTGGACATGTTGAAGCTTTCCTCTCTGGATATAAGACATTTAAGAAGAGAACCTGATAAAAGTTTTCAAGATTATGAAACAATTTGATTAATAGGCTTGTTGGGGAGTCCAAAACAAGGGGCACAAATATAAAATAGCCAGAAGCAGATCTAAAACGGAGTTAATGCAGAGAATGTAGAAACTGTGGTTCAAGCAAAAAGCATCTCAACATCCATTTATCACCATCCATCCACACTCGTCTATGGGAAACAATTCAGTGAAATCTCTGGTCTCAGAGATTATAACTACAGTCATAACGTATTGTCTTCTTATCCTACAATCATAGCAAGTTCACCTCCTTCAATCCACACCTTTTATTTAGAACAGATGTCTGATCACAGATTTGCTTTTGTGAGACAATAACATGATATAAATGACAAGAAAAAAAGGGACGGTTAGATTTTTTTATACACTCTTGGCTATACTTTAGACTATAGAACGCCTTACCGCAAATGGCTAGTGAAGCAGAGTTCACAACAATATTCAAAAGCTAAATGAATTGAGGGAAAATATTAAAGGTGACAAACAGGATAACGGGATGAAAATGGACAGTCCTGGTGGCAGCATAGTGCACAAGCGACCAAATTGTTTCCTGGTGTGCTGTAAACGTTTCATGATTCTAGACCATAAAATCCAATACATTACATTTTATCACACTAGCATAAAATTACCTTCGCCCACTACATTTACAACAGCATCTCAATTTGGTAAGTCATAAATAACTGCATAAAGGTGAGACTTTAGCACCAGCTGTTAACTAGGTTTAACAGGAAAATAAACACCAACTCATCTATTCCAAAATTAGAAAAATAAAGCCAGTAAGCAGCACATTCAGCTGCTACAAACATAATTTATATCTTAATTCTGTCACTGGAAAAAGCATAATTGCCCTGCACCTTGAGGGTAAATATAAAACAAGGCAATACTGCCATGTACCATGTAGCTGTGAGTCTCAATGGATCTTTTCCACTATTTTGAAAAATGCACACACCAGATAAAGCATAAACCATGAAGGGGAGAATACAGCTATATTTAACCTTCCCTTGTTTTCACAGATGTACGTGCAACAGAAAGAATAAATGTGACCAGTGGAATGATAAACTTACATAGATTTATCTGTTGCACAAGGAGTTTCACTCTGGTGAATTAAAAAAAATTAAAGAACATAATATAGATTGTCAGCAGCCCGCACTATCATTCACTTCTTGAAATAGGTTAATAAGTAACGCGCACATGAAAAAAGTCTCATGAGTTAAACAAGAAATATAAAAGTCTCGCACAAATGATTTTTTAGAAATAAAATTAAAGAATATAATATAGATTGCTGATAGCCTGCTCTATCATTCATTGGGCAGAACAGGTTCATAAATACACCAATTCCATGAACAGTTGATTTGATGAATGAGGCCAGACTTTAAGAAACATTTTCATTCACAACAGCAACTCAGAGCTGAATGCCATTATTAGCTGTGATTATCAAATTTATTTTACTTTACGTACACAGGTCAAGCTCACAGTGACTCACGCTCTCCTGATAAACCAGCCACACAATTTTGTTTCCATCAGACATCTGACCTGACCGGGTATCAGGTAGAGTATTCTTTTGAATGTCAAAAGTTATCAGAAGGATGTGCATAATCTTAAAAAACACTTCTCTTGCACACACAAGCAAAATCTTTGAAAAAAACATATGTACTGTCCTGTAGAGTATTGGTTAGAGCGCTTGCCTAGCGAGTGAGAGGAGCCGGGTTCAATTCCTGGGCAGGTTTATTATGAATAAAGTGAACACAACATGCATTAACAAGTTACTACAAATGTCTAACAAATTATACTACCAATCTTTGTAGACAGTCACACAACGTCATGGAACACTTTCCTTGTGATTTTGAATGTCACCTCTCCACACTGGTCTCTCTCTCTCTGGAGCCTGGAGCCTTCCTGTTCTTCTAACCGTTCTCACCTAGAGGTGCGATAGTTATACCCTTTCTCCAAGTGTCCTTCCGAGGGCACCTCTAGCCCCTCCTGATACAGTCACACATTTAGATTAATCATTTGGCTTGGTGCCAGCCTGACTGAGTCTCCACCAGGTCTTCCCTTTGTCCTGTCTAAGATAGGAGATTGATCAGTTTTGGGCTGTACCTGGTGCTTGTTATTTTCTTGTGTGGGATCATTAGTATATTCCTTTTAAGTGACTGGTTATTTCTTATCAGTATCCCGGGATGGTACCAATGTCCTCTAGTTTAAACAACTTGCTCATTAGTTGCTATTTTTGAGGGTTGCCTTATGGCTTGGCCCTGTCAGAATCTAGCGACTTATTGCTAAGTCGAGATCTTGTGTCGACCGACCGGTACCTTGGACCTTTATCTCTGTGTGGTTTGTTGTTATTTACTGATAAGTGGTGACCTCCTGCCCTTTTCCAAGGTTGTCTTATTATTCAGAGAAAACCAAATGTGTCCTATCTCATGACTGCCACTATTTCCTGTACTACATTCGTTTAATGTTTCATTCTCATTAAACTACAACATCTATAATCTAACACTGTGAAGAGCTTTGACACATATTAAAGACGTGATCTTAAATGCAAGGATTATTATTATCAGTTAAATTACTTGGGTAGTTTTTTTACTACTTACAAAAGATATTTAAAATTAAGAGACAATTAGTCTAGAATTGTCTAAAAATTAAAAAGCTTTGAAAATAAAATGGCCTTTCCTAGTGCCAACATATTGTAAATAAATACTGGAGGCGCTGACTGGCTAATTTATTTATGTACACAACTGACCACGGGGTATACCCAGCAGTGAGATAATGCATTTCAAAGTAATTCAAATGAAAAGCATTCCATTAATTTGAGATGGAATATTTACAGTGTTGAGGGATTCATTAACTTTACAAGGGCATTCTCAATGAATAAAACTATAGTATTGTTTCAAATTTACTATATAAAAAAATCGAGATATTAGAATTTCTCTTTGGGTTTAATAAATTGCATTTCAACAATTTTTCTATGAAGATTATCTCATTGTGTTCAAAGGATTTAGCATTTGTTTGATGATAAGTGCACAGATAAAAAAAAATTATTACACCATCAAATTTATTTTTGAGCTATTGATTTGGTTGTTTATAAGGAGTTGTTGCAAGTAGATTTCCAGTTATTCTTTTGTTTTTTTTAAACAAACTATAGAGGATGACAGATCCAATAAACAATGATGTGCCACTCATTCTTCTTGTTATAGAGTATAATTTCAGTCAGGTTTTACCACACACTCTATTTTTGAGACAGCAAATGATGTGAATATGAAATTCAAATGTGAGCAGCTATTAGTGAAAATCTAACACTTAATGTTACCTGAGGCAGACCTATAGGTACTTAATAAACAACTCCCTAGGGAAAATTCATTGGTAACTACCTTTAATAAAAGGACTGACAGTAAAGGTGATAAGCACAATACATTTTAACTGTGAAATTTAAGGCAAGATTTAAAACTGGTTTACAATAAAATCATAACAGTTTAGATAATTTTCTTGAATGTCTAGCCACAATGTATGTACATACCTAATCCATTGTTTGCACATCCCAGTGGATATTTTCAAAAGACAAGCATGCATCTTGGATGGTAATTTCTGGGGAGGGATTAAAGGCATTAATACATTCTTGAAGTTTGTCTTTCAGAGGAAATTGGACCCATGTCAAGATACTTGCTGCAGTGGATCTGTTTGTACTTTGCCAACAGGACGTTTCATCTTCATATTTCATTAGACTGTATTTGTCATCTTCCTGTCCAGCCCAGAACGGAGGTACGACACACTGTCCAAAACAAACAGGGAACCATTGCATTTTATTTGCAAAGTTAGTTTTTAAAAAAGGCCTTTCAATGGGATTGAAACACCACCCTTTAGCCTCTGAGACCTGGACTGAAATTGTCCACAATAATAATAATAATCCTTTCATTTGATATAGGGCTTTATCACATCTTTGAGACTTCTCATAGTGCTTCACAGAAAATACTGCAAAGTGAATTGACTGTATATTTAGCCAATTGCGCACAGCAGTGTCCCACAAAGAGTCGTGGATTTTTTTTGAAGGAATTGTTATCCCCGGAAAAGCAATCTGCTAAATTGACTAACAACCAGCTTCCTACTTACTGCTGGTAAACAGAGGCATGTGGAGTAAGAAAACTTGCAACTTGCCCAACATTTTGCTGGGAATCAAACCCAGGTCTCTCACTTGCGAGGCAAGTGCTCTAACCACTGAGCTACAGGACCCCAACAATGGTAAAAGTTTTGGTTAAGTGTAATTGAAATGAACTGAACTCTCAACCAGCTCCTGATAGTTTCTCAAATAAGTTACAACATTCTATACAAATACACAATTTGGTTTTACAAGGATGGTTTACAGGGCGCTCCCTCTGCTTCTGACATAGATTCTAGATTGTAAATATACTATGTCACAAATGGAAAGTTTCCTCTCTTTCCCCCACCCCCAACAACCTCCACCACCCACTGCCTCCGCTCGGCTGGCTGAGGTCTCCTGTTTATCCCTCACTAAAATGTTTTAAATAAACAAACCAAATCATGAATCAACAATTGTTTAAAAAAAACTTAAAAAAGAACAAAATCCATAATAAGCGTTTATTTTGACTATTTTATTTTGATTCCATTCCAACAATCTATCCCTGGAATTTCCATGTGCTTTGAATGGAAATCTCAGTTTGGTTTGGATACTCTTAAACACGGTGACCCAACTGTCCAGCGCCTTGGGACGTCCTCCCGACGTGAAAGGCGCTCTATAAATGAAATCTTGTTGTTGTTGTTGTTGATGGGTTTCCTCATGTGTCAGCTTTCAAAAAACTAGAAATATTATTCATTCATATATTCAATTAAATTAGCCCATCTGAAGAAACCTTAGAACATTGAATGAGTTAAATATTTTAAATTCCCAAATTCCTTTCTTTGACTGTTTAAGCAGAAACAGATTAACAATAAAATATGTTACATCATCAGTAACAGTGAATTATAGTTACTGCTATCCTAAGCCGTGAGGCAAACCACAATCCAATGCTCCAGCTCCTGATACAATTTTAAGGAGGTTTTAAATGAAATCCAGAAACTTCACCTGTTGCTATTAACTGCTAGGTTAGGGTTGAAAAGTAAAAATCATCCCTCTCACACTGAAAATATCAGCTCCTTAGGACGTCCTGGCGACGTGAAAGATGCTACACAAATATAATCTGTTGTTTGTTGTCCGTGTTGGTATTTTTAATTAGGAAACAAAATACAGTAAATTATAGAATCATAGAATTATACAGCACAGAAGGAGGCCATTTGGCCCATCGTGTCTGTGCCGCTCTTTGAATAGAGCTTCCAAATCAACCCCACTCCCCCGCTCTCTCCCCACAGCCCTGATCAACCCCACTCCCCCCCCCACAGCCCTGATCAACCCCACTCCCCCCCGCTCTCCCCACAGCCCTGATCAACCCCACTCCCCCTCACTCTCCCCATAGCCCTGATCAACCCCACTCCCCCGCTCTCTCCCCATAGCCCTGATCAACCCCACTCCCCCCCGCTCTCTCCCCATAGCCCTGATCAACCCCACTCCCCCGCTCTCTCCCCATAGCCCTGATCAACCCCACTCCCCCCGCTCTCTCCCCATAGCCCTGATCAACCCCACTCCCCCGCTCTCTTCCCAGAGCCCTGATCAACCCCACTCCCCCGCTCTCTCCCCAGAGTGCTGATCAACCCCACTCCCCCACTCTCTCCCCAGAGCCCTGCAAACTTCTCCTCTCCAAATAATTATCTAGTTCTCTCTTAAAAGTTGTTATGGAATTGGCTTCCACCGGCCTTTCAGGCAATACATTCCAGATCCCAACGACTCGCTGTGTTAAAACATTTCTCCTCCCCTCCCCTCTGTTTCTTTTATCAACTATTTTAAATCGGTGTCCTCTTGTTACCGACCCACCCGCCAGTGGGAATAGTTTCTCCTTGTTCACCCTATTGAATCCCCTCATAATTTTGAAAAGTTCTATTAAGTCTCCTCTTAACCTTCTCTGCTCCAAGGAGAATAATCCCGGCTTCTCTCGCCTCTCCTGATAACTGAAGTCCCTCATTCCTGGTACCATCCTGGTAAACCTCCTTTGCACCCTCTCCAATGCCTTGACATCCTTCCTAAAGTGTGGGGCCCAGAACTGAACACAGTCTCTAACTGAGGCCTAACCAGTGTTTTATAAAAGTTCATCATAACTTCCTGACTTGTGTATTCTATGCCCCTATTTATAAAGCCCAGTATCCCATATGCTTTTTTAACAGCTGTATCTACCTGTCCGGCCACCTTCAAAGATTAACTATATGACCCCCAGGTCTCTCTGTTCCTTCACCCCCTTTAAGATTGTACCATCAGCTTTTATTGCCTCTCCTCATTCTTCCTCACAAAATGCATCACTTTGCATTTCTCCACATTAAACTTCATTTGCCACGTGTCTGCCCATTTTACCATTCTATGTCCGCTTATCCTCTTGACCATTTACTACTTTTCCTAGTTTGGTATCATCTGCAAACTTGGAAATTGCCCTCCCTGTACCCAAGTCCAGGTCATTTATATAGATCAGAAACAGCAGTGGTCCCAATACCGACCCCTGGGGGACACCACTGCACATTTCCCTCCAGTCACAAAAACAACCGTTCACCACCATTCTCTGCCCTCTGTCTCCCAAACAGTTCTGTATCCACAGCCACTGTCCCTTTAATACCGTGGGCTTCTATTTTGCTGTCAAGACTCTTATGTGGCACTTTATCAAACGCCTTTTGAAAATCCACATAAACTACATCAACTGCACTACCTTCATCCACCCTCTCCGTTACTTAACAAATCCTTGTTGGCTGTCCTTTATTAACCCATATTTTTCTCACTGAAAATTTATTTTGACCTGGATTATTGTCTCTAGAAGTTCCCCACTACTGACGTTAGACTGACTGGCCTGTAGTTCCTGGGTTTATCCTTCTACCCTTTTGGTATGGGGGAGTAACATTTGCAACCCTCCAGTCCTCTGGCACCACCCCGGTGTCCAAGGAAGATAGAAAGATTGTGGCCTCCGTTATTTCCACCCTTACTTCCCTCAGTAACCTAGGATGCCTCCCGTCCGGCTCAGGTGACCTTGAGCACCGTCAACCTTTTTATTTCCTCCACTTCTTATCTTATCCAATTTCTCTACCCTCTCCTCCGATATTGTAGATTATGGTGTATATAAACTGGAACTGACTTTTTGAAGAAATGATACACTTGCCAGATTTCCATTTCAGTTTCTATAACTTCACTGTGCTAACCCCATGCTAACTACACTAACCCTCACTGTGTACACACTAACCCTCATCATATACAAACTAACTCTCACCGTGTACACACTAAGCCTCACTCTGTAATAATAGTAATAATCCTTGCATTTAATATAGCGTTTTTCACGTCTTCTCAAAGTCTCAAAGCGCTTCACAGAATATACTGTAAAGTGAATTGACTGTATATTTGTGGGTGAAACGCGGCACCAAATTGTGCACAGCAATGTCCCACAAACAGTCATGGATTGAAAATGACCAATTTACTATTGTTTTTTTCTTGAGGAATTATTATTAGTTGTGTGGAGTAAGGAAACTTGCCCAAGGTTTCGCGCTGCCTGGAATTGAACCCAGGTGTCTCGCTTGCAAGGCGAGTGCTCTAACCACTGAGCTACGGGACTCACTAGCACATGAGTACACACTAACCCTCACTGAGTACACACTAACCCTCACTGAGTACACACTAACCCTCACTGTGTACACACTAACCCTCACTGTGTACCCACTATCCCTCACTGTGTATACACTAACCCTCACCGTGTACACACTAACCCTCACTGTGCACACACTAACCCTCACTGTGTACACATTAATTCTCACTGTGTACACACTAACCCTCACGGTGTACACACTAACCCTCACTGTGTACACACTAACCCTCACGGTGTACACACTAACCCTCACCGTGTACACACTAACCCTCACGGTGTACACACTAACCCTCACCGTGTACACACTAACCCTCACTGTGTACACACTAACCCTCACCGTGTACACACTAACCCTCACGGTGTACACACTAACCCTCACGGTGTACACACTAACCCTCACCGTGTACACACTAACCCTCACCGTGTACACACTAACCCTCACTGTGTACACTCTAACCCTCACTGTGCTAATCCTGTGCTAATTACACTAACTCTAATTTACTGCGCTGCCTTGACCAGCGGTTCCCAAACTTTTAGCACTTTGCCCCCTTCGAACATAATGTTCTGTGCAGCTCTGTGCTGCGACCCACGGGCTTGATGCTCCTCGAGGGGTCCTGGCTACTGCCCATTGGTCTCATGTTTCTGGCTTCTAAGTGACCAATATTTGGAGCAGAGACGACAACAACAACTTGCATTTACGTATCGCCCTTCACTTGGGGCAGAGCCACACAATAGTTAAACAAAGGGACAAACTGGTGGGTTTTTTTAAACTTTTTTCTCTCCCTTCTCCGAGGAGTGGCCTCTCCTCACGTTCGGCTTCTGTGCCCTCTCTCCACTATAGACAGCAGAAAGAAATATTAAATCCACTGTGCTTTACAATGCTTCTTTTAAAGGATTTTCCCTTACATTTTCCAAATGTAATCCGTCCCCTGAGTGTAACCTGAATTTGCTGTGCTGTTTGAACAGCCCAACAATGCAAAATGTGTTGCCCCAGCAAACCCTTCACTGTGAGTATCTCACTGCATATTCACTGCATATTCAACCTGAGATTGTATCTCATTTGAAAACCTTCACACTTGTGCCCTACCATCTTGTGTAATTTTTTACACATGGACTACTTCTGCTTCTGCCCAGACGGTTGCCTGGCAACAGATGATCCCACAGCATTGGGTCCTGACATTAGTAAAAGCAAATTGACCACAGGAGGACTAATCTAGCATGAAAAGCAGTTGCTGCTCTGAGTTTCCCGAGAAAGATTACCTAATCAAGAAGAAAGCCCCCTCAGAACGTGATCTGAATGCCTTGCCTCGGGATTTCCCCCAGTTCCAAATTGAACCATTCAGACTTTGAAGATATGGCAACGGTGGTATTTATTTAGAGGGAAAAAGAAAAACATACATATACTTACTTCATACATAATGATAATCTTTGCATTTGATACCTTATCACATCTTCGAGACATCTCAAAGCGCTTCACCGAATATACTGCAAAGTGAATTGACTGTATATTCTGTGAGGGAAATTCGGCAGCCAATTGGCTACAGCAGCGTCTCTCAAACAGTCATGGATTGAGTGACCAAATTTGTATTTTTTTAAGGTATTATTACCCCTGGAAAGCGATCAGCCAATTGACTAATAGCTGGGTTCTGAATAACAGTGATCTGAAACACTGGCTGACTTCCACATCGACATGTCGCCACTGACATTGACTCCTGAGGAAACAAAGTCACCATCACTTTTTTCACTTTGCAAAGGAAGTGATATCAGTGCACATGTGTGGGCTAAATGTAGGAAGCAACTTCAGAGGGAAACTAGCGTAAAAACATTTTTCACACTTCACTTCTAATGCAGTCTATGTGCTATTAGACCCAGAAGATCGCACAGTAATGAGATTCGCTCTATAGTGGTAAGAAATAGTAAAACAAAGAACTGGGTTATGATATACTCATACCTTGCTACAAAAGGAAATAGGAAACTAAATACAAAAGGAAATGATGTATGGATAGATTCACATGTGTCCATACATCACCTGTCCTGCTCTGACAGTGACAAGGTAGATAGTGAGCCACTTGAAATTAAGGTTAATTAGTAAAACAGTATATTAGGGAGATATATATGCTATTTTTGCCCACAAAATATCCAGTCAATTCACTGTACAGTATATTCTGTAAAGCGCTTTGAGACAGCTTGAAGACGTGATAAGGCACTATATCAAATGCAAGGACTATTTTTATTAAAAATATCTAAATCCATAATTTTTTACATTTTTTTTCAAATTCTACCTCACCTCTGACCAAGTTTTATCATATAATCCATCAATTATTTCCATCTTTCCTGATCTCTGAATATCTACCAAAGTAAATCCTTTTGGGTACCAATTAAAACTCACCACTGCTGTTCTCTCTCCGATAACAACCTGAAGTGCTGACAATACACTACCTGTCAACAAGCAAATGAAAGCCAACCATCTGTTCCATTATAAATTGTGTTCATTACAGTGAACATGAAAATCCTCTTTAAAAATTCCCTAATTATTTTTTAAACAGAGCTGAAGATGCAACTATTTCAAGTTGGTTTATTGTTGGATTTTTACAGGGATAACATGTTAATATCAGTAAATTTTCATCTCAAATAATACTTTGCTTGTGAATCTAGTCGACAAACTGTACATCCCTGGTTCTTAAATGGTCAAACTCACTGACGTATTGTAAAGCACATCTCAGAAATGGCAGCAGGGTTTAAAAAAAAACTTTTATTCAAGATTTAAATTTATTCATATCTGAAGAGGTGTACTCAGATAAAGACAATAGAAACCAAAGAATGATATCCATATAACTTTCAGTAAAAAAAAATTACTTTTACCTTTGTTGCACTTAAACTCAGATCATCTGTAGATCGAAAAAAATTCCACTGGTCTGAAAGGTTAACAACCATGGGAATTTCTTCCCCTCCCCCAGTAAATGTTATACCTTTCCCAAGTAAGGCATTTGACAATTTTGTTTCTATTGGGGTATGCTGTTCTAAGAATGGCAACTACTCTTTCATCTTAAACCCATTAAACACTTACTGTACAAAAAAAAGTACAACAACAACAATTTGCATTTATGTAGTGTCCTTCACGCAGCGTAGCATCCCGGAAAGAAATTCCCCCGGTTATTACTCTTTCAGATTAGCGGAATTTCTTTTGGCTACAGATGATCTGATTTTAAATGCAAAGTAAATATTGCGGGTGTGTATCCGGGCATTAGTTGGAATAGTCCAGCCGGAAAGTGACAAAGGTGTGGACGAGGGTTTCGGCTTCCTTGGTTACACAAAGGGAAGAAATAAGAGGACGGGTAAAAACTAACAAACACAATACTAATACTTGCATTAGAACAGAAGAAATTCTAGATTAAAAACAAGGTCCTCTAATTCGCCTTCCACCTTTCTGCCAATCGCCTGCACGTATGTCCTAAATTCCCGATGCACTATATCCCATAATGTTATTTCTTAAAACTATCTAAACTGTGTTTGAAGGAATCAACATTTCCTGCTTCAACCGTCTCCCTCGGGAGCCTGTTCCACAGGTTCACTATTCGCTCACTGAAATAGTGTTTGTGTAGATTCGTTCTGAATTTACCCCCTGTTCAACGCAGGCCGTGGCCTCTAGTTTTACTATCCTGGACAAGTTGAAACAGCCTGTCATGAGCTATATTGTTTTGCCCCTTTAGAACCTTAATAAAGACATGTCACCTCTCAATCTCTTTTCCAGCGTGAACGTGCCCAATTGTTCAATGCCCAACACGCCTTATAACCTTGTTGAAACATCTCAAAGTGCTTCACAGAATATATTTTAAAGTGTAATTTGTGGGTGGATCGTGGCAGCCAATTAATATTAAAAAATAATCCTTGCATTTGATATTGAGCCTTATCACATCTTTGGGACATCTCAAAGAGCTTTACAGAATAGACTGTAAAGTGAATTGATTGTATATTCTGTGGGCAAAACACAGCAGTCAATTGCCTCCAACAGCGTCCCGCAAACAGCTGTGGATTGTTTGTCCAAATTATATATTTTTTGTTGGGAGTAATATTACTCCTGGAAAATATTCCACCAATCGACTAAGAAGCGGGTTCCTATTTACTGCTAGGTGAACAGAGGCTTAATCTGGTTGGTGAGAAGCCTTTCTCCCCCACCCCTCATCATGACACATCACAGGTAAAATGCAAACTGAATTAATAATAATAATAATCCTTGAATTTGATATAGCGCTTTTCACGTCTTCTCAACGTCTCAAAACGCTTCACAGAATAGACTGTAAAGTGAATTGACTGTATATTTATGGGTGAAACGCGGCAGTCAATTGCGCACAGAAGTGTCCCACAAACAGTTGTGGATTGAAAATGACCAATTTTATTATTGTGTTTTTTTTCTTGAGGGATTATTATCAGGCGTGTGGAGTAAGTTGATCAGAAGTACAAAGAGGTAAAACCTCAAAGCAGACTTCAACAGTGTGGAGAGCAAGTGGGAGGGATGGAGATCCAGGGTGAAGAGTAGACTGGCTGAAAAATCTCCACTGATGATAGGGCAGATAGGGTAAGGGACATGAAGCAGGCAAGAGGGAGAGGTAGGGTTACTGTAGCTTGAAATTCTAAATTAAGAGTGGACTGAGCATATCAATCTAACCGTGTTTATTAAACTCCAGGATCCGTCCAAGTTCCCGATGGCCGTGGGCAAGTAAACACAATCAGTCGATTCACTAACAGAACAATACTACCGCGTAATCCCTCCTTGTGGTTGTCTACTTCTGCCTTCCAGCTCTCAGTTTTCCCCCCACGGTGGGTACTGTCCCGGGCGCCGATCCTGGTCTGGCACCGTGTCTTAAGTGTCCCATTTGGCGTAGTCGGCAGGATCGTTCAGGAAAGTGGGACGGAGTAAGTACAATCAAGCCTTGACGAAGGTTTATGTTAAGTTTTTAGTTATTTACTTATAAATGTTTAGTTTTAGTTATTGCGTGAGTGGTACCGTGAGTAGCAAGGTAAATTTCAACTGTTCGGACAGCCAGTGCAAGCCAAGGAAAACCCTCTATTACCTCGGGTAAGGAGAGGGACCAGGACCAATAGTAATTGTGGTATACCAATTGGCACTATGGCCCCGGGAAATAATGTTGGTTGTGACTGGGCTGTGAACTTTGAAAGGAAAGCTCTGAAGGTTCAGAAGTTGAAGCTGGGGGTGAACGATGAGAATATTCCGCAGCCAAGTGGCGCTACAGGGTATAAGGCAATAGTAGGAGAAATCGAGGAGTTTGGCACTCAGCGGAGGTTGAGTGATAGCGAGAAGGAAGTTTTGTTGAAATACTGGGCTGTCGTGAGTTGCCAACACATAGAAGAAGAAAGACGCATATGGCAGGAGGAGAAAAAACGTGAACAGGAGAGTTGGATGAAGAGGCGGTACAACGAGGATGAAGGGTCAGGGCCACCCCTGGTAAAGGGTCGTGTTTGTCCGGTCAGCACTTCATGGCGTACCAATGCGAATGGGTGTGCTGGGGGCCGGGACGAAATTGTCACCTCCCTGAGCCCGGGAGATGTGGTAGTGTATTGTTCTCAGTTGAGGCCCTAATTAACTCAAGGAACCCCATGGCAACCCTGGATAAGGAAATGGGATAATTGGAAAGAGGATAACGCTAACTTAACTCCCGCCGACTATGCTAGGACACTTAAGGCAATGTTAAGCTTGGATCTCCGAGGGGCTTTAGATCCTCGTACGATCCCAGGCGGAGTCGTTACCCTGGCCAATATACAGGCTTTGGCTGCCCACTCCAACCCCCTTGAAGATTTGACCTCATGTAAGCAGGGGACAAATGAAGGTCCCCTGGCTTTCCATCATAGACTGTGGCAGCTATATTCAGCTAATCAGGAGAACGCCATGAATCGGCAACAATGCGAGGGTTCTGCTAATTACAAAAATGTTAGTTGGGGAAATTGAATAAGAATACCTCTGCTGCTATGGGGTTAGGCATAGATCCCGCCTCCTTTTTTGATCAACTGATGGGAACAGCTACTAGGTGTCACGGACTAGTTTTCAGAAAACTATTAAGAGTGAAAAGACAGAATCTGTGTGGCAGGTGGAGGGGCGAGAGCCGTGGAGACCACAGAATAATGGTCCGAGCCGAGGGCAGCCCCGAAGTCAGGGACCCTGTGATAGATCAAGGGATATGTGCTATACCTGTGGCAAACGGGGACATTGGACTCCGGACTGTCCAACAGGGCATAGACCCCACGCACAGAGAGAGCAGAACTCTTATACTGACCCCAGACCTGATCAAGAGCAGCAAAACCAAGAGCAATGGGAAAGGAATCTTAGACGCAAATTAACCCAAAAGATTTTGTTCCAGCTTAACTCTAATCAGGAAATCCGAAGCAGCTCTGTCTCGGCTATAGTCGAGGGGAACTCACCATGCCCTCAGTGACGTGTTTCCCGATGCAGTCTGTCGCCAATGTTTCAGTTATACCACTCACATTCTACTGGTGGTCACTTTGGTCCCTCAAAAACCATCACTAAATTGTTGCGATCTACCTGGTGGCCTGGTTTGTCTCATGATGTTTGGGAACAATGTAAGACGTGCCTCGTGAGCCTCCAGCACAATCCCCCTCGATTTACTAATCGAGCATTATTGCAGAGTGCACCCTCTCCCTCGGGTCCTTGGACCAATATTCAGATTGATTTTATTGGGCCATTGTCCGCAGCTGCCGGTGGTTACAAATACTGTTCAGTTATTATTGATAAGTTCACAAATTGGATTGAAGCTTTCCCGACTAAAAATAACACAGCGCTCACTGCTGCACACATTTTATTGCGTGAGGTGATCTGCAGGTGGGGAATCCCTGGTATATTGGATAGTGATCAGGGATCACATTTCACGGGCGAAGTTTTTACCAAATTGATGGAATTGCTGGAAATTGATCACAAATTGCATGTGTCATACCATCCTCAATCCTCAGGGGTAGTAGAAAGAAGTAACCGCACATTAAAGGTTTTGTTGTCAAAATTTTGTGCAGATCACGCAATGGATGAAGGGATTGCCACTGTGTCTAATGGCAATTCGCTCCACCCCACATGCTACTACTGGCATTTCACTCGATCAAGCGATGACATGTCGTTTAATGAGGCTACCAGGTTGTACAGTAGTGATGACTAAACAAGCCCTCGAACAATTAGAGGGTAATGTTAAATTTCAGGGAACTGTGGAGGAGACATGGCTGAAAGAGATGCTAAAGATCATACAGGAAACCAACAGCTTTGTGGCCACAAACACTGGTAAGGCGAAATAAAGTATGAAGCAACATTTTGACACTACCGTTAACCATGTGGAGTATGAAATTGGAGATGAAGTCATGGTCCGCGTGTATGGGAAAAAGGAATCTCCTTTTGCCCCACGATGGAAAGGGCCTTTTGAAATTTTGGAAGAGGCAAGCCGGGCAGTATATTTAATTGTCACGCCTTTGTCTTCTAAATTCACTAAATGTACCATGTTAATCAACTTAAAACTGTAAAAGGGAAAGGATAAACTGATGACTGAATATATACTATATTTGTATTTTGCAGGCGCCAATGAGTGATTACCGGATCCTCTGTATCAATTTAGATCTGGATGGAATTACTGGAGGCCTGGTGCTTGGCGTTTTAATGCTACTAATCCAGAACTCCCAAGTTTACTCCCTTGATAACCCCTTTGATGGAAACCCCCTAATACTTTCCTATTAGCAGCTTTCGTGTTGGCCAAAGAAGCATGCGCCGTAATTGGGTCTGAGTGTTGCACGTATATTCCGGATAACTCCGAGAATATAAGTAGCTTCACTGATCATATCCGGCAAGAGATGGATAAATTGAAGCAGACCCCACCTTCATCTCTTTGGGCATGGACCGCTGCTTGGTTGGGTTCTATTGGCAGTTGACTGTTACATGGGCTAATTATTATTGTTGTGATCCTGCTTTGCGTTTATTCCGCTGTTACGGGTGTGAAGTTTATTTTTCTTAAAGTTATGTCTAGTGTGATTTCCTCTGAGGTACCCTTTGTAGGGAATGATGGAAAGGCTGGCAAAGTTACTGCCATCCACCCTGTTGCCTGGAAGTACCACTCTCCCTCCCAGGTTGTGTGATTTTTTTAATTACATTCCTTTATACCATTTATACTTTCTATCCTTTTATATTATCTGTCTTTTGTACTATCAGGTTGTGTAACCTTATATTATTTTCCTGATTTTATATTATATTCTTTTTGTAGTTTTGTGATACCTCATGTTCATTCGGTATCAAGGTGGGGACTGTTAGAATTTACACTTTTTATATAATGTTAGAATCATAATAGATGTTGCGAACGGGTTAACTTTTAAGTTAAGCGTGGGTGGGGGCAACTGGACTGAAACTCATGAGTTTCCCAGGATCACATGAGTGTCTCAAGGACAAGATGTGGACTACTGCCCTGCACGTACACAAGATAACGGACTGTCTCAAGGACAGTGTGTTTGTGTGTGTGAGGCACGTACACTCCATGAGATGTTCACTTGAACCCAGCATGATTTTGGCCAGGTGACCTAAGGTCCACACCATGATTGGATGGACACAAGCTTAAGACACGGTGCCAGACCAGGATCGGCGCCCGGGACAGTACCCACCGTGGGGGGAAGACTGAGAGCTGGAAGGCAGAAGTAGACAACCACAAGGAGGGATTACGCGGTAGTATTGTTCTGTTAGTGAATCGACTGATTGTGTTTACTTGCCCACGGCCATCGGGAACTTGGACGGATCCTGGAGTTTAATAAACACCATTCTGGTTGCAAACAGTGGCTGTGTTTGGTTGGAACTCAAAGTTTTTTTCCTAACAATTCTAACCAGCTAAAACCAGATAGCTTGTCATTGAAGATTCCTGTCAGAGCAGTTTTATTACTATACACAGTTTGCTTTAGTTGAGAGTAAGATAAAAACACAAGAAACCAAGTTGGCGACAGGGAATGGATTCTCCCCAGACCAGCTGGCATCCAAGGGCTAACGACCGTTTCACTGCTGCCTGATCAGAGATCTCTTTCGATACCTTTTACTAAATTATTCCTCGGTGCTTTGCACCAAATGTGAATGAGTAGGAGTTAGCAGGAGATCCACTTTACAGGGAGGTTCTTTGTAAACCTAACAAGAAAAAAGGCATGTGTGAGGTGTTAAATCCATTTCAGCATTGACTATTTTCTAAAACAAATCCAGCATCTTGGCATCTATCACTCTTTCTGTTAAACTGTTCTAGTCATTAACTCTGTGTAAAGAAATAATTCCTTGTGTTTGTCCTAAAATTGTCCTTCTTCGTAGTCCTGAATTTGTGATCTCTTGGTGTAACTGAAAATATGTTTTTCTTTCTCTTCCGTTTGGCATCTTATATTCCTCTATCAGGTCCCGTTAAAGACATATCTTTATTGACAAGGTAACCTCACCACAGCTGTTCACTGCCCACAGTCAAATGGACTAAGTATTTTCACTACAGCAATCATTAAAGGCAGGCAAAGTGGCATAGGTTAAAAATAACCCACCTTGTCCCTACCTCCACTTAGCGCAATGGCTACTGGCTACCATGGTCATTGCAGTACAATAAAGCCATGTTTATTACATTTTTGCAATTAGGAGATATAAAAGTATTTTTTATTGTTTGGCACATTGAATAAGTTGCTTTATGATGCACACACAAATCATATTAGTTTTTCAGAAATATAACTGAACAAACAAAATTGGTATTGCGAATCCTATTAAATATGTACCATTTTGTCACCACTGTTTGCCTCCCAGCGTTCGGCTGCAGAGTTAATTAAAAATACAATTCAATCTTATTAATAGGCAATAGGTCTGAATATATCAAAATATAGCATATAACCAAATTTACAACACTTACTTATTATACAATCACTACACATGGTGCAAAACCAGAAATATAAATTATATACATCAGGACATCAATTGTCAAGATTACATTTTGGATTTTCTACTGAGCCTAATAATAAATAAGTTTAGCGCAATCTGAATTTTCTAGTCACATCATTTCTGGATTTTTTTTGGCGAAATGTTTGTGCTCATCGAGTTGAGGAATGTATGTTACTGCTGGGAAATGGAAACTTTTGCATTTAAGTTACCAAATGTTACAATCAAGCACACCCAGGTCAGGCAGAGCTGCAGTAAATAAAACTCCAATTTACTCTACACAAGCAATGTCCTAATAGCAACCCTTCTTTCCCCACTATATATTACTCTAAGGCATTTACTCTCTCTCATCACTCTAAATCATGCTCGACAACAACAACTTGCATTATACAGCTCCCTTCACTTGGGATAATGTCTCAGAGCTTATATCTGAAAGGGCAAGTGAGTGACTGGCCTCAGGTCTCCAGATGCAGAACTTGCTTGAACAGAAAAAGAACATTTAAATTCCACATTAACTATTTATTTAGTCAACTTAATTCTACCAGATAGCTTTTCAGTAAAGTGGTGAGATTTTGGTGCATTTTCCTTCCTTACAAAGATATCCTACTATGCAGGTGTTTGCCTAGAAAATACAGCCACTACATTACAGTGAATCCTGTGAAAGTGTTTTGAGACATCCTCCCAACATGAAAGGCACTATATGAAATCCAAGTATTATTATGATTATTGTCTCATTTGTACTTGCTGTACATTCAGCATTAATTATTTGAAATACAAAATCAACCATGAGAATTACAATCCTGTATAATTTGCACAAATGGCATTTCAGGTAGATCTCTCTTGTTTATTGACAGTCTCAGCTCGGAACTGAACAAAAGATAAATTTCCATTTCTGCCTCCAGAGGTGGATTTAGCAGGTCACCCTTTCACATCTAATGCTTAGATTCAAGTGAATTCAGAATGATTCATCAGAATCATTGCAGAAAATTATCAATGACCATTGGAAAACATAAAGGGGCAAATGATGAAAATTGAGGATCTGCTCATTTCTGTACATGGTCCTGAAATTAGTTTTGGGTTCGTTTTTAATCCCACTGCTACCACTTTCAGACATTTCTGCACAAGACCATAATCTTCCTTTTGCTTTGCTCTTCATTGGCAGATTATTACAATATTGTCATTTATTTTTCCTTTGTGTGGAGATTTATAATGAAAGTACATGGAGTGCAGTAGGTTTCACACTGAACATTCACCCTTGATATTCTCAACCCTTTTCATCTCTTCGGTGAAAGAAAATGTGGCTTGAAATCAGTTGCGTTTCAGCAATGGCTCCTAACAGTTAAGATCAAGAATAAATAAAATATATAAAGTAACTTCTGGATCTATCCCAGCTGAACAGTGAAAGATAATTAGCATAGTGAGTGATTTCAGCCAAAAGCAAACTGCTGAAGCAATTGCCAGGATAACCAATCTAATTAAATCTATGTCAATCTAAAATGTACAATATCCACGGGGGCATTGCAGTGATAAACACCCTGAAACTGAACCAAGCAAGACAGGAACCCACTCACATGACAGCCCGACCTGCCCATGGCCATTCCCACACCAACCTATTGGAACTCAGTGCTTCCCCCACATCCAACATCAACCTTACAAGATCAGATTCCGCTCAGTATCTTGCTGTGGAAGCAGGCAGGCATCATAATAATAATACTTGCATTCAATATAAAACCTTATCATGTTATTGAGACATCTCAAAGCATTTTTGTGGGTGAAATGCAGTAGCCAATTGTCCCACAAACAGTTGTGGATTGAGTGACCCAATCGTTTTTTGAGAGGGAATTTTACTTCAGGGAAACAATCCGCCAATTAACTAACAACTACTTACTGCTGGTAAACAGAGGAGTGTGGAGTAAAGGAATTCGCCTAACTTCTCGTCCTGCCCGGGAATCACCTCTCACTTGTGAGGTGAGTGCGCTAACCAATACATTACAGGACACCGTGAAATCATTATGGTTCAGATGAGGATTTTATCCACCAATGGATGGATTAAGAATTCTCTGTCAGCTGCTCAAAGAGTAACCAATAATAAAACTAGTGGAATTCTGTTGATTTGGTTGGTTGTATATGGAAAATGAATATTGCATTCATGACCTAATCTATAATTTTTCACATCACGATCCGCAAAAAGTAATTTATTGCTATTTATAAGTGTTCTTAAAGGCTTTCTGGGTGTGTGGGAAGTGAAATAAAGGCACAAGATTTCTTATTTTAGGGATTTCTAATGTTTCTTCAGTTGAACATTTATCAGTAGCTTTTTTTAAAACAAGGTGTAACAAATTATTCAATAGTTCACCACGTTTGTCACAGATTAAACCTCATTTGTTACGGTTAGAATATATTATAAATACAACAACAAGATTACATTTGTATACTGCCTTTCAGGTGGGGAGGATGTCCCAAGGCGCTGGACAGAGTACATCAGAATACATTAGAATATACAGCACAGAAATAGGCCATTTGGCCCAACTGGTCTGTGCTTGTGTTTATGCTCCACATGAGCCTCCTCCTGCCCTTCCTCAACTAAGCCTTCAAGCATAACCTTCTAGTCACAGGAACAGAAAATATCAAAAAAGAAAAATCAAATCAAAAAAACTATTCCACAAATTAGTAAAAAGTCGTTATTTTAAGAACCGAGACGATCAGTAAGATAAGACTGTAAATAAATTCAAACCAAAAATCAGATTAGGATATGAAACCAACAACTTTCATTCCAGTACACAAAGTAAACCACAGACCAGAAAGTCTGCACTCTCTCCCCTCTCGCTCAAATCAGTAAGTGCCTCAGATATGTTGTAGTCATATAGATTACAATTGGCCCAAGTGCAATGGTTTATAAAAACAAGTAAATCTGCTCTGGAATTGTTTATTTTTAATACCTGATAAGGGAACTAAATAAAACTCAGAATGAAAACCCATCCCTGCATTAATTCAATGTCTACCTGCAACCATTAGATTTATGAAGGCTGGCAGTGCAGTTCCTTTGGTAAGGTGAGGGGTGGGGGGGTGAGGGGGAGCGAGTGGAAAGTGAGGCATTGTCAGAGGTGCCAGGCTTCAGATGTGACATTAAATTAAGGTCCTGTCTGCCTGTTTTGGTGGATGTTGAACATCTCATGGCATTATTCATAGAGAGAAGGGAATTTCTCCCAGTGTCCCTGGCCAACAATCCCCGAGTCAAAAATTGGTCATTCACTTCATGGCTGTTGAACCCTGTTGTCAGGCAGAAGTGAAAAGCAGATTATGGATATTTTGCATTGAAGGAGAGAAAATCTAAGAGATGAATCTCTTGCTCTTGCCGTCTCATGTCCTTCTTTCCCTCCCCCTCCCCCTGTAGAGATGTCTGTAGTCTGTGACTAACTCTCCTGCTCTCCACACACTGAAGGTCCAGTCAGAATCCACTCACAATGGGAATCAGGAGATTGGAGGTTTAGTGCGAGAGGAAAACATTTAAAAGACCTGACGACTATCGCGCATCTAGCAGCTGCCCGGAAAGTAGTATTGTCAGTGGCAGGCTGCTTGCTCTTTACACAAAAGATACATGCATGGCGAGACCATAAAACATGAAGTGAAAGCTGGGGGGAGGGGAGATAGGAGGAAAAAGAGATTCACTACTTTAAAGTAAAAGTATTTCTGAAAATGGAAATGTAGCCATAATCAAAAACAGATCAAAAGAAACAGATAAGATACATGAAGAAAGTCAAAGGACGATCATATCATTACAAAAGCGTATTGATGTACAGAAAAAGAACCAAAGGAAAAATTGAACAAACTTCAGAGAAAAGCAAAGCAAAATGTTTATTCTTTTCTATGATAGTGGGATATTTGGATCATTCGAGCTTGTCTTGACTTTTCTGTGGGAACAAAATAGGGAAATTAAACTAACGACTGAATATTTGCCATTTCCGGTGAAACTAAATGGCACAAAAGATCCATTTAACAAATAATGAAAAGGATTAATTTCAACATGAAAAGAAGCACAGTGCTACTTGATGTTCCCCTTCGGATTATTTTTGTGTGCATCTGACATTCCAGATTTCAAAAGAAATAACCACATTTTTTCTAATGAGGTTTTCATTAAGTCTAGGTGTAGATGGATTCAGTCAAATCGACCAATCATTTCTCAGTTACAGTCACAGCACTTTATAATGAAAGTTCTGTCTTGTTTTGATGTTTGAATAAAATATGAAAACAAAATGACTTTTAGATTTGAAGTTTCCCTGGTAAGCACCTCTCAGTCGCAATTTTCTCATTACATTCTAAAGAACCAGGGACTAGCATTATTCTTTCATGACCATTCCCATTGATCCATTTGATTTATAATTTTTGTATTATTGTTGTGAATTTTCACCCTTGAGATTAAACTCAAGGATTTGGGGGGTGAATAGCTAGGGCAAGATATATACCATCAGAGCCACAATCGTGTGTGAAATGGCTGACATATCTGTATGTGTATAATTCATCTTATAAATTTGCACAGTAAAATCTACTGATGTTCGAATCACAGAGACGGAAGTTTTTTTAAAAGAAGATCTGAATGCAGCTTCCTAGATTAACTCGAATAAGTTTAGCAACAACCTTAAGAAAGATACCAGGCTGGGATCAATGCAGACACCGCAGGGTAATCTATCATTCTGTCTGTCACTGTGGCTGTCGATGCTGTTGCATCTCCAGTTAACTAGGCCTTCGTGTAGATATTCATTGAGTCCTTAAGACTGCAATACTGCTACAGCTAAATAAACATATGACACAACATCACCAATTTCATTTTAAAGCCAGTTCAGAAAGACCTCCGTTTGTCTTTTACTACTTCTGTTATAGCTCTGCAAAAATACATGAGTTTTATTTCTAAAGTCTGGAGTTAAACACTCGCTTTTCAATGACATTTTTCACCTTAAAAGAACAAATTAATTTGGCTTTCGTTTTTCTAATTTATCGCTGATTTCAGTGTGAGAAAGGTGCGAGAATGCTGAATAACTCAAATTCATCTTTCAATATTCTGTCCCTACTTATATTTTTACTTCTATTAGTAAGTACATCAAATTAATGGTCATGGGTGGCTATTAAAATCATATTGGCAGAAAAAGGATACTGTTGACAGAGGCTTGAAAGGGGACCATGATGAAGTAAACAAGCTGATGTCAGACAACCTGCACCTCATACTGTAGAATTGATATCGTACTGAAACCAATCCCCTCCTCAAAATACCCCAAGCTCTGGTTTTCAAATATCTGATGCACCAAAGATATTATGCAGAAACCTGAATAATAACGGAAGTTCATCAGAAAAGATAGCGCAATCACCTTTCTGCTGTGATTTTTCAGGCCTTCTATATCAGAAACATAAGAAATTCAGATGAAAATAGTTTCTCTGATAGACTGAAATATTCCCCATCATCGTTTGGGATTAATTTATTCAGAGAGGTCAATATCCATTGCTCTAATTTAGCAAAGGCAAACAAGCTTTGGAAACTGGGATCCAAACCAGAATACAGTACACAGTAAAAGGGATTTGAGAGAGAAGGTAAAAANGAAATCCCTGCAGCACTAGGTAAACAGAAGCCTCCCTAATGCACAATTTGACTGACTTCTGGCTATATCCTGACATGAAAGAGTTCAAAATGGAAGGAATGGACAGTTCATTTGCGATCCAATTTAGGACTGAATAATCAATATCAAACAGTCTTAATATGGTTTATTGATTTTCATAGGCCCCATGGCCAGTTTTCTCTCCAAAAATAAATACCCCCTTCATCAATTAATTCAGTTTTGAACCTGTAGCTAGGGCTCCGGCAGAAACCACTTTCTAATCTTTCCACGAGGGATATTAAATGGCTTCACATCAGATTGCAGAATAATTCTCCCAATGTTGCACCACACTCTGTCCTGACTCCCAGTTGCAGATGGGCAGGTCTCAAGTCAGTCAGATTTGAAAATCAGATCAAGAGATTAGCTTAGAAAACCGTGGGCAATAAAATGCCTGAAAATAGATTTATTTCTCGTTTAGTGTATACCAGGCATTTTTTCACTGTGCGCATCATTAAGGCCCAAATAAAAACTAGCTTGACTAGTTATGTTTTAGGTTCGTATGCATTCCACTTTTAAGTATATGAAATTTGTATTTTGGCAAATATAAATACATGCACGTCCATTTCATCTAACTTCATATCCTCAGTGAAAGCCAACCATTCAAAATTTAAGAGAAACATGAGACAGCTCTGAGCAAAAGATAGAGTAATCACTCTCATCTCACTCATTCCGTGTGGACCATTAAGTTTTAACAAAGTGAAGTAATCTGCCAAGATTAATTCACTTGGATCAAGATATGCACATTTATGGCTAGTACCAGGCTCTTTCTAGATGTGTAGAGGTGCATGAAAAAATGCTAATGAAAATAATGTTCTCTGAATTGATTCAGATCAGGGAATGCAGATTCATAGGAAGTCTCAATTTGTAAAAGTGGGTGTGAAAATTAAAAATAATAATAATAATCCTTGCATCTGCTATAGCATCTTATCACATCGTTGAGACAGCTCAAAGTGCTTCACAGAATATATTGTAAAGTGGATTGACACTGTATTTTGTGGGTGAAATGCAGTAGTCAAATGTGCACGGTAAAATGCCAATGGAAGTTAATGTCCTCTCAATGTTACAACATCTTTTAAATCTGTGCAATGTATATACTGCATCATCACAGATGTACTTTGCGAAAGATCCCATTCTGAAACTTCTAGGCTGGATGTGAGGATGATGCACAGACCCTGAAGCTGACTGTGTCTCTGGCCTTTTCAATCTCTTCATCTACAAAAGAAGCACCAGCTCTCACGGGCCACTTTTCCTTGCATCCTTTTTGTGCTCATACTGGAGAGTTTAACTGCTTGAGTCTGACTGTGTCAGGTATCCATGAGACTTCCTGTTTTATTATCAAGGCTCAGTGAATCCTCCTCTCACCACATTCTCACTCCGATCAATCTGCCAGGTTTTTGACAACAAAGTCAATTGATGGTAAATCTTAGTAAACGTGATTGTTCCATGGTGGTTTGCTTCCATCACCTAGACCACATTGAAAGTGCTTGCAGCCATGAAACTACACTGTCCAAATCAATATAACCCAATCTTGACTCCCACCTAGTTAACTGAACACATTCAATCAATGGGGGGGGTTGCTGTCCTTCGGATGAGATATTAAACCGAGGTCCCATCTGCCTGTTCAAGTAGATGTTCAAGATCCCAATGGCGCTATTCGAAAAGAGAAGGGAGATTCTCCCGGTGCCCGGGCCAACAAATCCCAAAATTAAACATAAAGTGGTCACATGGCTGTTTGTGGAACTTTACTGTGCACAAAATGAGCGCTGTGTTCCGCCCACGAAAATACCCCGTCAATCCACTTCACAGTATATCTTGTGAAACGCTTTGAGAAGTCTCAACATCGTGATGAGGAGTTGTATCAAATGCAAGGATTACAGTGGAAGCCAGTTAACCTGGACACATCAGGGTTAAGCCATTTTGTCTGGTTTAAGAGGTGTCCGAGGTAACCTGAAATACCATTCCCTCTTCACTCCCAGCAGAGCGCGGGGCTGGTGGCTCCTCCCTCCCATTGTCATTCCCATTGGACGGGAAGGGGACCAATTAGTGGAAGCTCCAAGGTGATTGACAGCCTTGGAGCACTTTGTGAATGTTTGGGCTCCAGCCATTTACAAGTAACTCAGCTGTCAATCAATCGTAATTTGATTCATAGATTCATAGAATGTTACGGCACAGAAGGAGGCCATTCGGCCCATCGAGTCTGTGCGGCTCTTTGACAGAGCGTCACTTTCACTAACCCCAATCACCAGCTTTCTCCCTATAACGCTGCAAACCCGTCTTCTCCCGATACCTGTCCAGTTCTCTCTTAAAAGCTGTTATCGAATCGGACTTCACTGCCCTTTCAGGCAGATCATTCCAAATTCTAACAACTCGCTTGTTTATTGTTTATTCCCCTTTCCTCCGTCACCTCCCTCATTGAGTGACCAACAAAATCCAGCCACTGTGAATGGCTGGAGTCCGCTGTCAATCAACCACAAGTAGACTCCTCCCATCTCAATCCAGGAACCCCTCATGGATGGACACACTAAGGCCGAGTCAGAACATTCAGGGTGACCAGTGTGGCATTTTAACCGAAATTGTGTCCAAATCCACCAGCGTATTTAAAGCTAGTAAGAATACAAATGTATCAGTGTTTTGTTTAATTTACTGTGTCCGACTGAGGCGGATTCCACTGTTACTATTTTTGTTACAACACTGATGGAATAGACAAGTCAGGAGCACAACATGATGGAAGGCTTAGGTGAGATCGATGTTAACAGGTTATATGATGAGGTTGCAACAGAAGCTAAAAACCTTTCAAATCTATGAACTTCAAGGTCGTCAGTAAACTTATTTAGCCTTTCTGCTTTGGAACAGCCCACCCCATCAACTACATTCCGCCATTTATTATTTCTATTGGTTTAATCCCATCCACCCTCCTTGTGCTTGTTAAGATTGTCAGAGAAGTGCAACAGGTACTATCAATCCACAGCTTCACAAGGAAGTTTTTTTCCAAAGGAAGTTTTGTGCACAAATGTAGTTAAACTCAATACAAATGTATGAAAAATCTGTTCACGTGCACACACTTCCGTCACTAAATGAAATTTCCTCAATTAATTTCAATGCTGTTCTCGTACATAAGTCAATCTGAAAATTCTCAATGGGGAAAAAATTAATCAATCACATTAACCAGAGCGCAATATGTACCAGTCAATTTGTTTAAATTAACTATGAAAGACAGGTCAGTAATATAATTAACCCCAAATGTAGCAAATTTCATGACTCCCAAATTGATGGCCAATTTGTCATATGCAAAAAATATTACAAGAACGACTCAGCTCCTCTGCTGCCTGAGTGAGTGAATCCTGTGATATTGAGCAACACCGTATGGAACACAGGAACAGGAGTAGCCGCTCAAGCTGTTCTGCCATTCCATAAGATCATGGCTGATCTGTACCTCAACTCCAATTACCCACCTTTGCCCCATATCCATTGATACCTTTAATAAAATTGATTGGAAGATTGCAAACGTAACACCACTATTTAAGAAGGGTGGGAGAGAAAAGATGGGGAGCTATAGACCAGTTAGTCTAACATCAGTGGGAGGGAAAATTCTTGAGTCCTTAATTAAGGATGTCATTATGGGATTCCTGGAAGACCATAACAAGATGAGGCAGAGTCAACACGGCTTTACAAAAGGGAAGTCATGCTTAACTAATCTTTTAGAGTTTTTTGAAGATGTATCGAGCAGGTTAGATAGGGGGAACCAGTAGATGTAGTATATTTAGATTTTAAGAAGGCACACAAAAGGCTATTGCACAAAGCTATGGCCCACGGGATTAATGGGAACATATTAGCATGGATTGAAGAGTGGCTAACGGGTAGAAAACAAAGAGTAGGGATTAGCGGGTCATTCTCGAATTGGCAGGAGGTGACTCGTGGAGTGCCACAAGGATCAGTGCTTAGGCCTCAGCTATTTACAATTTACATCAATGTTCTAGACGAGGACATTGAATGTAACATATCTAAATTCGCGGATGACACTAAACTCGGTGGGAGAGTAAGCTCTGAGGATGATGCAAAAAGATTGCAACGGTAATCTGCAACGATAGGCTCGGGGAGTGGGCGAGTAGGTGGCAGATGGAATTTAATGTGGGGAAGTGTGAAGTTATTCACCTCGGTAGAAAAAAGAGAAACACAGATTATTTTCTAGAGGGGGAGAGATTAGATAGTGTTAGTGTGCAGAGGGATTTGGGTGTCCTTGTATACCAGTCTCAAAAAGTTAGTTTGCAGGTGCAGCAGCAACTAAGAAGGGGAACGGCATATTAGCGTTCATTGCAAAAGGATTCGAGTACAAGAGTAGGGAAGTCTTACTGCAACTGTATAAGGCTTTGGTGAGACCGCACCGAGAGGATTGTGTGCAGTTTTGGTTTCCTTATTTAAAAAAGGACATACTTGCCCTCGAGGGGGTGCAGCGTAGATTCACTCGGTTAGTTCCTGGGATGAGGGGACTGACCTATGAGGATAGGCTGAATAAACTAGGGCTATATTCTCCAGAGTACAGAAGAATTAGGGGAGATCTTATTGAAACATATAAGATTCTTAAAGGGCTGATAAAGTAGTCACTGAGGGTCTGTTTCCCCGGGAGGAGAATCTATAACCAGGGGTCACAGTCTTAAAATTAATGGTCAGCTTTTTAGAACAGAGTTGAGGAAACATTTCTTCACTCAGAGGGCAGTGAATTTATGGAATTCACTCCCCAGAAGGCTGTAGATGTCAGTCCTTGAACATCTTCAAGGCTGAGACTGATAGATTTTTAAAAAACAGAGGGATTAGGGGATATGGGGATAGGGCAGGTAATTAGAGTTAGGTCTGAAGATCAGCCATGATCTTATCGAATTGAGGGGCACAGTCGAGGGGCCGAATGGCCTACTCCTGCTCCTAATTCTTATGTTCTTATGTTCTAAAATCTATCCACCTAAGTCTTGAAAATGTGAATGGATCCAACAGCCACAGCCCTTTGGGGAAGAGAATTCCAGATTTCCACTGACCTTTGCATGAAAAATGAGATGGAGAAGTTCCCAGGTATTCAGTCACTGGATGGAAAGTACATGTATGTGAAAGTTGTGGGGCGGGAGGAGGAGGAAAAACAAGGACAAATTAGTTCTGGCTATGATAATAAAGCTGCCTGCTGTCATCGCCTTCAGAAAACAACAACAAAATTACATTTGTAAAGCGCCTTTCATGTTGGGCAGAGGTCCCAAGATGTTGAACAGTCAGGGGTAACGACCCAAGCGTCGTGGGGGCAGGTTTGGGGTGAGGGAGGGCAGAGAGGTAGGAGGGTGATTGAAGGCATGGTCAAAAAGGAGGGTCTTGAATTGTGTCTTAAGGGAGGCAAGGGAGGGAGTCAGGGGAAAGGGTTGTGGGATGGAATCCCAAAGGGTGGGGGCAGAGAGGCTGAAAACCCGGCCGCTGATTGTAGGGTGGGTCAGGCAGGAGATATGGAGCAGGCTAAATGGAGGGAGCGGACAGGTTGATAGGGGTCAGTTGGTCAGAAAGGTAGGAGGGTCAAGGCCGTGGAGGGCCTTGAAGGTGAGGATGAGCATTTTGAATTCTATCCTCTGAGGGATGGGGAGCACTAAATAAATAATGTGCAGACCAATAACATTTGCACATTATTTTCTGCATCCTGCACCATCTTCAGCAGCTCGGAAAAACACAGATGAATCACAATCAATGTTAAAATTGTTAATTCAATATTAAAGTGGTTGTAATTGAAGTAAGCAAAACTTAAATGATTCCTTTCCTTCTCCCAAAAGCTTCTCTTTCCTTCTCTTTCACACCATTCAAATGGGGAAAAAATCGTAGCTCTGCAGAAAAGGGACAGACCATGCAATATTCCATAGAGTCTAACAACTGAGCAGCAAATAGAGTTGAAACATTTTTGAATCCATCCACCCATTCTTTCAGTTTATTAGCCATTGGATGATTAAGCCTTAGTAATTTTTTTACTGAATGGTTCTTTTTTGGTTAATCCCTTCAGTAAGTGCTATTTGATAGTTAATGCTTTCCCCACCATGACTAAGGACAACAAACATTTAAATAACGCCTTTCACACAGAGTAACATTCCAAAGCACTTTACAGAGACAGTGGTGGTTCTTTAATGGGATGGAGGGATCTCACAAAACTGTATAACATTTGAAATGGGACTGAAAAAGTAAACCCACAACAATACTTTGATATGCACCAAGACAGTACAACAACAACAGGACATTTAGAATTGCAAAGGGCAATTTCATGACAGATTTCAGTTTTTTTACTCAGAGGTTAATTGATGACTGGAACAGATTGCCAGCAAGATGATTAAGTCCAGGATACTCGACTCATTTAAAAGGCAGCTTGATGCTGTGAGGGGAGAACATTAGGGTGTAGGTGAGATCATCCAAACAATTCTTGTGATCAGGCCTGAGTTTGCCAAGCAGACAACCCCAAATGACTCAACTAAGAACAGCTACAGTTACACATGGCACAGTGTGCTATCCGCCAATGAATATCATAGAAGAGTATCTTAAAATAGGAATTGCCTAAGAAATGTATGAATTCTGGATCTAAAATTGAACGGCTGTAAATAAAACAATTGTCATGGTCTACAAAGTGTGCAATTGTAATAATAATCTTTATAGTGCCTTATCATGCTTTCAAGGCATCTCAATGCTCTTCAGAGAATATACTGTAAAGTGAATTGATTGTATAGTTTATGGGCGAAATGAGGCAGCCAATTGTATACCACAGTGTCCCCTCCCCACAAACAGTCTTGATTGAGGACTAATTTTTTTTAAGGAATTATTACCCCCGGAAAAGTGACTAACGACCAGGTTCCTATTTACTGCTAGGTAAACAGATGCGTGTGGAGTAAGGAAACTTGCCGGGAATCGAACCCAGGTCCCTCGCTTGTGTTCTCCCCTCACAGAATCAAGCTGCCTTTTAAATGAGTCGAGTATCCTGGACTTAATCATCTTCCTGGCAATCTGTTCCAGTCATCAACTTTATAACCACTTATAAAGAGAAACTAAGAAAGTACTTTGAAAATCTTCTGCACAATAACTTGGAGCCTGGAGTAGAACGAAATTATATGCAAAGTATAGTCACTTGAATCAGAAGCCTTTGTTTTGATTTATCTGAACAGTTAAAAATAGAACTTCAGGAGGGTTTGAAATACGACGGTTAGCAATTAGAATATACTGTAGATATACTGTGTCATGATATTCTCTTTTTATTTTGTTCAAAGTATTTAAATGGCTATTTGAGGGAAGGCCAATCGATGTTGTACCAATGGCTTTGGCTTCCAAAGACAAACCTGAATTCAATTCACTTTCTCTTTCTGCTTGTCTGTTGTTGGATCCCAAGGCCAATACAAATAAGAAATAAGATGTAGGAGCCAGGAAACAGTGGAGTCCCCGATTGGGGGGCAAGGGGGGAAGAAACAAAACACAGGTCGCACTCTTAGAGAATCAAAGATCACAGCACAGGACTAGGCTATTCAGGCCATCAGATTACTGCTGGTCTGCCAACTCTTCCACTTGCTTCTTTGTGAAATCCTCTGGAAAATGCATGATTACCAGGTGAGGGCAAGATTGGGCACAGCAGTCATTTTTCTCCAAGATCAAACAGTCTGTTGGCTGCCTGTGTGACTCAGATGCTAGATGGCATCCAGTAGCCATCATAACCCAGCACGAGTCATGATGTTCAGCAGAGAAGTAGAGAAAATTAGGAGGTGAGCAAAATGAGAGGTCAGTTCAGTAAGTAAACTAATCACAAGGAAAGTAAGCAAAAGTCCAATGATGTTTCATGGAATTACAAAATTACTGCAGAGGATTCAAACCCTGGATAAAAATCAGGAAAATGTTTTACGACATTGTCTACCACAATATTCATAAATATTTTATTAGCCAGGACACCAGAAGAAACTCCATTCTTAAAGCCATAGAATCATAGAAGGAGGCCATTCGGCCCATCGTGCCTGTGCCGACTCTTTGAAAAGAGCTTCCAAGTCAACCCCACTCTCTGCTCTCTCCCCATAGCCCTGCAAACTTTTCCTCCCCAAATAATGATCTATTTCTCTCTTAAAAGCTGTTATCGAATTGGCTTCCACCGGCCTTTCAGGCAATGCATTCCAGATCCCAACAACTCGCTGTGTGGAAACTTGTTCTCTTTTCAAATAGACCTATGGGATTTGAAACACTCCCTCTGAAAAGGCCGACAGGACTTGCTAAGCGCCTTCGAGATGCTGTCCGGCATGAAGGGTGCTATATAAATGCAAGTTGTTGTTATTGTTAATGTCTCATTTGAAGGAAGGCATCTCTGACAATACAGTGCAACCCTACACTGCAGCTAAACTGTGTACTCAAAGACTCGACTTGAGGTTTAAACACAAAGCCTTCTGGCCTAGAGATGACACATTACTAACTGCGCCATCTTGTTCATCAGAGTGTTTCTTGCAAGAGATGAGTTTGTAGAGATTGCCTCAGAGAATTTTGAGTCATAGCAAAAAGCAGTCTGGCCATACAGGCACCAGTCCTGAATTCTCATAAGGGTTCCTTTACAGGAAACTGCTTCTCATTAACAGAACCCTTCCAAGCTGTTCCATTTCATCAACAGTTCAAATAGACAACAATTTTTCCATGATCCTTTGCCCAGATATTAAACCACATAATACACAAGTGTTTAACTATGGTTAGAAATTAATTCTACAGAATAAAACAAAAAAAATGACTTACATTCTTTTAAAACTAAAGTGTTTTTGATTACAGTTAAACAGAGATCTGACACACAAAGCTATCAGTTTTATGTTCCTTTTTCTACATGGTTAGGTCCCTTTATTTCACACAACAGTGAGTAAATTTCTGATGTAATTATGAAACCGTAAATGATAAACAAACACCATATTGTATCACCGATACAAAGCACTTGTCCAGCTAGAATTTTTCTATACACTTGGGCTTTGGCTTACAGTGTTTACGTTTCATTGTCATGCCAGCACAGCCACAACAATGTTTATCACTACAGTGGGATAGGAATATCCAGATGAATCTCCTGGGAGCGAGTTGAATGCAAGGATAATCTTGTTTACCTCCACCCCAAGGAGAATAAGTATAGCACATCAACTCACTCACTATGTTTTCTCTTCACTCTCCAGTTCCTACAGATTGGCTAATTTAAACTAGGAACTCGCTTTGTAGATAAACTATTGATTCGCACATACTATCTTCTTATTATCATAATTCATTGATTCACCTGTAGGTCACCTCTGCATCTACTTTTCTTTTATTTAAATTGGCAAATGCCTATATTGAAATATCCAAACTGCCAAGGTAATTAGAAAACAAAATGCAACATTGACAAAAACATTTCTGCAGCATTCACTAAAGAAGAAATGACGATTGAAAGATTCACATGTTCCTTTTTACAATTCGATCTTCATATTAACAGTAACTATTATGTGTACAAAAAAAATGAAATGTGCGAAATCTAGCTCCCTTTTGTTCTGTCAGGGTGGAGAAGCAACTTCACTTATGAAGACAACATGGTGCTGAAAAGATTTTTCATCTTATTCCAGGTTTGCGGGATAAGAGTATTAAACAGGAGCAATAACTGAAGCAGCCTTAAAGTCAGCTTCAACAATAAAAAATCAGAATCCACACTTCTGAAACAAAAGCATTCGGATGCAATCAATCTTAGTTATGCATCTGGTTATCTGAGAGTCCAAGAGTGCCAAAGCAGTTAGCATTCATTACCTGCCTTGTTGTTAAACCTGTATTTGTTTAGTGGGGGGCT
The DNA here is from genome assembly GCF_018977255.1 of Callorhinchus milii. Taxonomy (NCBI): domain Eukaryota; kingdom Metazoa; phylum Chordata; class Chondrichthyes; order Chimaeriformes; family Callorhinchidae; genus Callorhinchus; species Callorhinchus milii. The sequence continues at coordinate 265,255 of NW_024704746.1, read as the reverse complement.
CAATGATGATTCTCAGCCACAAAATAAAAATGCACCAAATTCATCACTAAAACGTTGGCATAACATTCCAGAGCTAAGGGATTCTTTCCTTAAGAATCAGCCAGAGAGCATCACACTGAGAATGGCTCATCCCACATGTTCTTTGTGCGATCAGAATTTCATAACTCCTTCAAATGCAATCTTTGTAAATTCTATGTTTTTATTAAAGCTAGAGCCAGCTGCTTAATTTCACCTGAGAGAATTCATTTATATCAGATTGGTCTATCCAACACTGCATAATGCTACAGAAGATCTCATTTATGGCTTACCACTGGATGATCACCAAAATCACTCCGTAGTTAAATTAATGATTCCTGCAACTATAGAATGCCACGCTAAAGAAAGTTAACTTTTCATTATTGCAATCTTTGTACTTACGTTGTCAAAATGTCTCAATGCCTTTCAGATAATTGCTGTCAAATGTTACAATTGTGTATTTACAGGCAAACACAGCAGCAAATGTGTTGTACAGCAATGTCCCACAGACAGTCATGAAGTGAATGATCAATTGAACTTGCGGGTTGATAACCAGGATATCAGAAGTAACTTCTCCTGGTGCAGAAGGATCTTTATGTCCATCTTGGTACATCTGTTTAACGTTATTTCCAAAGGACAGCACCACCGACAATGCAGCACTCATCCAGCACCGGAGTGTCATGGTCCTGCTGGGTTGGCTGCCCACCATGGTCCTGCTGGGTTGGCTGCCCACCATGGTCCTGCTGGGTTGGCTGCCCCAGCCCCAGCCTATGGGCTAATGCCATCCACCTGACCGCTCGCTCCCGGTCCCCGCGTGCGCACTATGGCTGCTGCTCTGACCTGAGCCCCCTTATCCCCTCCACCCTCCTCCCTCCCTCCCTCCCCCCTCCCCCCAAATCCTCCCCCCTCTGCATCTCTCCCGCTCTGTCCTCCTCTCTCTCCGTCCCTCTCGCCTTCTATCCCCACTTGACCCTCCCACAACCTCCCTCTGTTCCAGCCTGGGAACCCTCCGCCGGGCTCACCGTGGCACTCGGCGTTGGCTGTCCAGCAGCAGCCACACCGACTGCCCCATTCCCCACCACACTCGCCACCCACCCCGGACACAGACCCGGGGAGCCAACCTCTCCTCCCTTATCCCCATTCCCCCCACCCCTGCCTCACAACCTGGACCCCCCTCCCTCCCCACACACCCTTCTGTCAACCGCTCCCTCCACATCGGACTACAAAACGTCCGCTCCCTCTGTAACAAGGCCCTGGTCATCAACGATCTCATCCTTGATGAGAGCGTTGACATCATGGCCTTAACGGAAACCTGGCTCACCCCAGGCGACACCTTCCCCCTCACGAAGGCCACACCACCCGGCTACACCTCCCACCACATCCCTCGCCCCAACCGCCGTGGCGGTGGTTTAGCCCTTATCTCAAGGACACCACTTGCCCTATCCCCCTACTCCTCTGGCTCTTTCCCCTCTTTCAAGCACCTCACCCTCTCCCACCCCTCCTTCCTCTCACTCAAAATCCTCCTCCTCTACCGGCCCCCTAAAACCTCTCCCACCTTCATCTCCGATATTCCTACACTATTTACATCTCTCTGCCTCTGCTCTGATCGCCTCATCATCCTGGGCAACTTCAACCTGCACTTCACCCCCTCCTGCTCCATCTCCTCGGACTTCTCTTCCCTGCTCTCCTCGCTCAACCTCTCCCTCCACATCAACTCCCCCACTCACAGTCACGGCCACCCACTCGATTTGGTGATCACCCGGGGCCTCAGTGTCTCGGATGTCACTATTACCGACAAGGCCATCTCCGATCACCACTTCATCTCCTTCACCACCTCCACCCCCCTCCCACCTCCACCAGACCCACCACCATCTTCTACCGCCCTGGAAGAAGTTACCCCCACAATCCCTAACCGCTGCCTTGGAGTCCTCTGAACTCCTCTCCCTCTGGCCTTCAACCCTCACTGACCCCTCTTCTCCTCTCACCCTCCTCCACAACACCCTCTCCTCCACACTCAACACTCTTGCCCCCATCACCTCCCATACTGTCTCCTACTCTCGCTCCTCCCCCTGGTTCACCACCCACCTCCGCTCACTTCCGCACCTCCGAGCCAGGTGTGGGCCGCTGAACGCACCTGTCAAATCTGGCCTAACGGTCCACCGACAAATCTGGCTGGACCTCCTCAAAATCTACCGCTCCACTCTAGCCTCGGCCAAGTCGTCCTTCTACTCCAGGATAATCCTGGAGGCGAAGAACAACCCCAGGCTACTGTTTTCTACCACATCCCGACTCCTCCGTCCCCCCCGCCACCCTGCGCAGGTCATCTCCTCCAACCTTCACTGCGAGGAGATGCTGGATTTCCTTGAATCCAAAATCAAGGGAATCCGCTCCGCGGTCACTCCCCCTCCAACTTCCACCCACACCCCACCCCCTCCCTCCCACACTCCGACTCCTACCCATCCTCCCCTGCACACCTTTGTACCTGTTTCCCCATCCTCTGTCACCAAACTCATCCTATCCCTGAAACCCACCACCTGCTCCCTTGACCCCATCCCCACTCCACTCCTTATCTCCCAGCTCCACCTCTTTGCCCCATATATCACAGACATCATCAACCTGTCCCTCTCCTCTGGCTCTGTTCCCATTCCCTTAAAAACTGCCATCATCACTCCCACTTTGAAAAAACCCTCCCTTGATGCGTCGCAGCTATCAAGCTACCGGCCCATCTCCAACCTCCCCTTCCTGTCCAAGGTCCTGGAAAGAGTTGTCGCCTCCCAGCTGCGCTCTTTCCTCTCCACCCATTCATTATTTGAACCCCTTCAGTCGGGTTTCCGTGCTGCCCATAGCACAGAAACTGCCCTGGTCAAGGTCACCAATGACATCCTGACCATCTGTGACCAGGGCTCCCTCTGCCTCCTCGTCCTCCTCGACCTATCGGCAGCATTCGATACGGTCGACCACGCTATGCTCCTCCACCGCTTGTCCTCCCACCTCAACCTTCAAGGCACTGTCCTTGAGTGGTTTAGGTCGTACCTCTCCCACCGTCTTCACTTTGCTTTCACAAACAGCTTTTCCTCCACCCCCCGCACTGTCTCGTGCGGTGTCCCTCAGGGCTCTGTCCCCTCCCCTTCACCCTCTATATGCTCCCCCTGTGGTGACATCATCCACAGACATGGGGTTAACTTCCACATGTATGCGGATGACACCCAACTCTACCTTTCCTCCTCTACCCTCAACTCCACGACCCCCGATGTCCTGACAGCTGCCTGTCCGACATCGAGTCCTGGACGAGAGACAACTTTCTTCAGCTCAATGTGCGTAAAACTGAGGCCCTCCTGATTGGCTCACGTCAGTGCCTCCGCACCTCAGGCGCTGACAGCATCAGCATCCAAGGCTGCACTCTCCACCTCTCAAAGCCATCAGGAACCTCGGTTTTCTGTTCGACCCTGAGCTGTCCTTTCTCCCTCATGTCCGCACCACAACTGGCACTGCCTTCCATCACCTCCGGAACATCGCCAGACTACGGCACTACCTCACCCCTCACGTGGCTGAAACTCTGGTCCACGCCTTTATCACCTCAAGGCTGGACTATGGGAACTCTCTCCTCGTTGCCCTTCCCGGCCCTCCCTCCACACTGCAGGTCATTCAGAACTCTGCAGCTCGTGTACTGTCCCGCACCAGGCTTCGCGACCACATCACTCCCACCCTCGCTCGCCTCCACTGGCTCCCCATCCCCCAGAGGATCCAATTCAAGATCCTCATCCTCACCTACAAGGCCATTCACGGCCTCGCTCCCTCCTGGCTCTCCGACCTACTATCCCCCTACCTACCTGCCTGTACCCTCCGTTCCTCTGGCTCCGGTCTGTTCCACATCCCCCGCCCCCAACCACCCTACCATCGGTGGCCTCTCAGCCCCAAGGCTCTGGAACTCTATCCCCCAGTGCCTTCGCCGCTTCCTCCCTTTCCTCCTTTAAGGCCGGTCTCAAGACCTTTCTCTTTGACCGGCCTTCAGCTCCCCTCTCGACTCTCTACCCCTCCTCGCCCCCTCCCTTCCCTCCCCTCACCCTGACCATTTCCCCCTGCTCGGGTTCTGACCCAACTGTGCAGCGCCTTGGAACGTCCTCCCGACGTGAAAGGCGCTCTATAAATGGAATCTTGGTGTTGTTGTTGTTGTTTTCAGCCTAGATAGTGAACTCAACCCAACATGGAACCCACAACCTTGTGACCCAGAGTCTGCAGCGCGACTAAATAAACCAAGATGACATCACCGTCTGAGCCAAGATGACACCTATTGAAAGCTCTTCATCAACAGTTCTGCTCGCTGATCAAAAGAAACAACAGCTCTAGGACTGTAGAATTCAGGTATATTCAATTTGAGTGGATGCTTAGTTACAAGCATCGATGGCTTCACTAGCACAAAAGCCAGAAATGGTTGACAATGCAGTGTTGCACATCGTTTATTATACATAAATATATAACAAGTGACCGTAATGATTGCAGAATTCCACTGTGTGCAATTGATAAGTCAACATGGCAATAATATTGATCTACATAAAAATTCAACTCAAACATTAACCAAAAGGAAGAGGCCATATGGTTATCACCATATTTAACATTTATTCAAGAGAAAGGAATGATCAGCTACTATTACATCATACAGAGTCAATTTTCTTCTGGCACTACCAAGAATATTGGCCTTTCAGAAAAATTTCCCTGATTTTCTACGTTGCATTAATGTAGTTCCACACAGCTTTGATGTGTATCCAACCTGATTAAATCAAACTGTGATACAGTCATGAGATTTCTGAGGTCCTTATTGATCAGTTTGCGAGTCTCATAATCTCAATTGTCTTTTAGATCAATTTGAACTGGTTTTGTGCACTTTTCCTTTCAACACGCTCAGGTCACACAGTCCTGCACACAAAGTATGCATCGCTGTACAGAACCATTATGAATCTAATTAAATCTTCTTAAAGCAACCAACTCTGCAGTATATTGAAGAAACAAGAGAAGCATAAAACTGGTCAAATTATCTCAGAATTTTACTGCGTTCTTTTTAATTTCTGTTCTGAAAAATTCAAAATGATATAGGCTGCTCCATAAACCTAAATTGTTTTTTGTTTAAAAAAAGTGGGAGAAAAAAAACTATTTTTCTGCACAGCAACAATGCCAACTGCATTCAATCAGCCAGAAGCTGTGAGCCATAAACTTCCTCCACCGCTATATAAGAAAGGCAGGCCCATAAAAATTCATCAGGATAATGTAGAGATGAGGCTTGCTTGAACCGCCATCCAGCAATCAACCAATCACTCATACCATGGCATTTACAGCACATCTCATTCCCCAGTTCCTTAAGGACAATTGATTTTTCTGATTCCATTAGCATAACAGCAAGGAAAATGACTGCAGTGCAATATTTCTGGAAAGTTCCAGAAGTAAGCAGCGCAGCAGTGTAACCATGATAATAGGCAAGTGTGCTGCAGTAACACTTCAAAGGCATACACTACGTAATTTAAAATACAAATAATATTCAGAGAACTACAAAAGATAAACTTTCCAAGAAATATAATTTTTTTCAATGAAGCTAATCAGTAGGCAACGTCTAGCACCCTATGTACATTTGCATATGCTTCAGATTTATAGTTTTACTTTCCAGAATATAATGTACATATTTTATTTTTATTACAAAAATGCAGAGGGGAGGAAAGTATGAATATGTATAATTTCCTCAATCTTTTCAATACTGAAGAGTAGCCCGTTAGCAACATTTGTAGCATGCCTTACATGACAATGTGCATTGAGGGAAAATTTCACAAGCAGGATGGTTAAATCTGTCAGGAATCAGGCTTATTGTTTGATGGATGAAAGCTGAAAATGCAACCAACTCTCAATCTTTAATTTTTGAGGCTCAGTGAAAGGATAACCTTAACATTATACATCAGCAAAAGTGCAATTTTAGCAATTAGCTTTGTCAAGGAAATTAACCAACTGAATGAAGGCTGCATAAAACCTGGACCAGTTTGAGGTCTGAGACATTAGTGAATCGGAATTACTTGCCTCATTTGTATATGTTATTGGCTTTCAGTCCTGCCTTGAGGGTGGAGCATCACAATTGTATGAAGAGTTTGGTGTTAGATGGAAGAAAAATTGCTAACCACTGTGAATTAATTGCTGAATTATAAATCTGCAGTAAATTGCAGGAATGGTTTAAGTCTTGAAAAATCGTTCATTCTGTCAACCCAAAAAATTTAATTGTCACACATATCATCAACCCCACCTCAAAATGAATTTGGTTTTGCTCAAGTGATAATACATTTGAGGAGGGAAATAAGAAAAAACACTTAAAAAATTATACTTTTTTTACAAAAATGGTACATTGATGGCTAAACACTACCCTGCGTGCGTGAAGGGCGCTATGTAAATGCAAGTTGTTGTTAGTTTTCAAACAGCGAGAAAAAATTCTGACAGTAAATCTGCATTAAATTGCAGGAATGGTTTTAAGTCTGGAAAAATTGTCCATCCCGTCATCCCAAAAAATGGTTCATAGGGCCAAGTGCCACCAAAACATGTCTGTTAAAAAAAAGTAGAAAAATATTCTGTGGGGAGCAGGAGTCTGTCTGCTGGTCAGTACATGGAAAACTGCCTCCCTCACCAATCCCATATAGTCACTTTAGAGAAAATATTTGTAAAGTTCTTGGGTTCCTGAAAAATGATCTCAAACAACAATATTTATTACTAGTGGCAGAACAAAGATTGCTTTGAATGATAAAACCGTTAATGCAGTGGAAAAGGTGCACATCAAAAATCTCTGTGTGACAAAGATAAGGGCTTTAAAGTGAACATAGTATTAAAAACTATCGGTCACGTGTGTGTCTTGGTGTGGATAATGTTCAGAATGGTACCTAAACAGAGTTGTTACAACAAAGTGTCACGAAGTTAACAATCCATTTCACACTTATGTCAATTGCTGCTATAAATCGCTTTCCGGTCAATTAATTTTTTTTTTGCAGATTAAAGGAAATGAAAAGGAAAAGGACCACAGCTGCACAGAGCCAGGCTCATCCCATTTGGTTTATAAATAATACACGTCTCCAGCTTGTCAGACAGTGGCTAGCTGAAATCCTCTGAGATCTCTATCAGTCTGCCATGTGCTGTGGGCAAGAGACATCTTTTCAACCACATTAAAACAAAGGCAGAAAAGCATGAAGTAAGTATTCAACCTCTTTTCCACATGCAACACAATAGAGCATTTTCAAAAATGCTCAACGAGTCCAAACCAGTGCAGAACAGATTGCTTTCATCATATCACAAACAAAAAAAACTCAAACCGTTTCAGCCTCCTCCATTCAACATCACCCATATTTTCAATCTGAAGCATCTATAATGCAAGAAATGTCATTGTGCTGCAAGCAGATTGAAGTAATCTAATCTTGCTCCATTTTGATCAAATCCATAAACACAAAAAAATACATTCTTGCATTAAAAGGTTTCCAACCTAATCTTACGAAGCAAATTTAGAGCAGAACTTAACAAAAATAAATGCCCCTCAGAGATTTTTCAAACAAAATCTTAAGTTTAATACAATTAGAGTGATGCACCATAAATATCACCAAACCCGCTTACCTTCGCAATCTTTCCTTGCAACCCTCCCCCATTCCAAGATCACTAAGAGAGAGAAAGATACACAATCTGTCACTGTAAAATGCTGCTCTGCCTTGGCAACAGGATCAGGCTACAGCAAGGTGGGACACACAGGAGCAGCTCCCCTGAAATACGAGGGACCAGCATGGTAGCCTGGGTTGGACATCCAGCAACATATCCAGCAATTACCTTGTTTTTAAAATAAAAAAGCCTGTAAATGTAAATATAAAGCTTAATGCTACAAATGGGTTGTGGTAAAACCACCAGTAGCAAAGCCGTGCATGGGTAAATTGCTCATTAATTAAAACCAGATTGAGAAGATATTTTAAAATTCTATAAAACAATCCTAAGCTTTTTTTAAAAAAGGTAATACACAATGTGCATTTTCTGCAGCAGTGGTCGGTAAAGACTCTCTCTCTTCTCTGACAATGGTTGGGCTAAAACAATAAACATTAGTGTCTGCAATGGAAACATTTCTCTCCTGAAGATTCACAACAGAATTTTAAGGTGCCATTTTAGTTCGGAGGGACTACTTGCTTATTTATTATACCAACAATAAATGAGCTGTCAGCTCCCTTGGGCCCTTGAAACAAAATAGTGCTGACACAACCAGTTGCAAGCTACTACAAATTATTTTATTAAAATTCTTACAACCAGACAGAATCTGTTTTTTTCTTGTATAAAAAAATGCTAAAGGCCTCAATTTTTTTGTATCCACACACACACACACATATATATAGCTCCACACAACTACTAAAATTGCAAATTCCAAACATTTTATGGATTTTTGACATTTCTCTTAAAATTACATGAATACAGTCAAAATTAAGGAAAAACTGCCTTGGGATTGCTTCAATTGCATCCTCTCCATCCATATCGAAATAATTTTACTTAATACACTTTTCTGTCCCACTAAAACAAATCTGATGCAGTAATAGTAATAATAATAATCCTTGCATTTGATATAGTGCCTTATCACGCCTTCAAGACAACTCAAAGCGCTTCACACAATACACTGTAAAGTGAATCGACTGTATATTTTCGAGGACAAACAGCAGCCGCAGCCAATTATATAGCAGCGTCCCACCAACAGTCATTGATTAAGTGACCAAACTATTATTTTTTTTAAGGAATTTTTACCTGTTGTTTGACAACTTAGAGAAAAGAGAACACATGGGCTGAAATTCTGAAATAACAGAACTGTGAAGTTTTTTTTAAATGGTCACTTAATCCATGTCTGTTTGTGGGACACTGCTGTGAGTAATTGGCTACAGTTTTTTGCCCACAAAATATACATTCAATCCACTTTACAATATATTCTGTGAAGCATTTGGAGACGTCTCAACAATGTGATAAGGCACTACATCAAATACAAGGATTATTATTATAAAGAAGGAGGTAAAGGAATATCCCAAGCTATGGAAAAACAGAAATGCTGACTTGGTGAATAAATGATGATTAAGCAATAGTTTTTGCAAAATATTTCAGTTTCTAATTTAAAAGAAACATGGCAATAATTATCACTGGAGAAAAGGCAGAGTTTTGGCCAAATCTGAGTGCAAGTAAAATTGTAACTAAGATAAAACAAAAAAATGCCCACACAATTCAATTTGGATCCACTTATCTGTAACAAAATAACACAAGGCTAAAGTATGAAACTCATTTAACTGGCATCTCGACTATTACCAGTTACCATGTTGTCATATGCTAAACATTAATAATAATAATACTTACATTTGATAAAGCGTCAAATCACATCTTCGAAACGCCTCAAAGCGCTTCACAGAGTAAAGTGAGTTGGCTGTATATGACCTTAGCCACCCTTCTCCAAAGCTCCCTCTCCTCCACTCTCTTCCATAACCGTCTCATACTCGCGTAATTCACCTTGTTACACCAGTCACCTCCGCTCCCTTAAAGCCCAGGCACGTTCCGCTGAACGCACCTGGTTTAAATCAAACCTAACTGCCCATCAGCAGATCTGGCTGGACCATATCAAATCCTATCACTCCGACATCGCCTCCGCTAAATCGTCTTTCTATTCCAAGACAATCTTGGAAGCTAAGGACAATCCAGGCTCCTCTTCTCCATCACGAATGAGGCGATGCTGGATTTCCTCGAATCCAAAGTCTAGGGAATCCGCTCAGCTGCCCTGCCTCTTCCACTGCTACCCCTCCTCATCTCCCCTTCCCATCCCAGCCCCTACCCTTCCCTCCCTCCACACCTTTGAACCCATCTCCCCCTTCACTCTCATCACCACCATAACCCGTATGAAACTCACCATCTGCTCCCTTGGCCCCATTGCTACCCCCCTCCTTACCTCCCAGCTCCACTTCCTTGCGCCTCTACTCACTGACTTTGTTAATCTCTCGCAGTCCTCTGGTGCTGTTAAGGAAAAACCTTTTTTCGAGTTCCAATCAAACACAGCCACTGTTTGCAACCAGAGTGGTGTTTATTAAACTCCAGGATCCGTCCAAGTTCCCGATGGCCGTGGGCAAGTAAACACAATCAGTCGATTCACTAACAGAACAATACTACCGCGTAATCCCTCCTTGTGGTTGTCTACTTCTGCCTTCCAGCTCTCAGTCTTCCCCCCACGGTGGGTACTGTCCCGGGCGCCGATCCTGGTCTGGCACCGTGTCTTAAGCTTGTGTCCATCCAATCATAGTGTGGACATTAGGTCACCTGGCCAAAATCATGCTGGGTTCAAGTGAACATCTCATGGAGTGTACGTGCCTCACACACACAAACACACTGTCCTTGAGACAGTCCGTTATCTTGTGTACGTGCAGGGCAGTAGTCCACATCTTGTCCTTGAGACACTCATGTGATCCTGGGAAACTCATGAGTTTCAGTCCAGTTGCCCCCACCCACGCTTAACTTAAAAGTTAAAACGTTCGCAACATCTATTATGATTCTAACATTATATAAAAAGTGTAAATTCTAACAGTCCCCACCTTGATACCGAATGAACATGAGGTATCACAAAACTACAAAAAGAATATAATATAAAATCAGGAAAATAATATAAGGTTACACAACCTGATAGTACAAAAGACACATAATATAAAAGGATAGAAAGTATAAATGGTATAAAGGAATGTAATTTAAAAAATCACACAACCTGGGAGGGAGAGTGGTACTTCCAGGCAACAGGGTGGATGGCAGTAACTTTGCCAGCCTTTCCATCATTCCCTACAAAGGGTACCTCAGAGGAAATCACACTAGACATAACTTTAAGAAAAATAAACTTCACACCCGTAACAGCGGAATAAACGCAAAGCAGGATCACAACAATAATAATTAGCCCATGTAACAGTCAACTGCCAATAGAACCCAACCAAGCAGCGGTCCATGCCCAAAGAGATGAAGGTGGGGTCTGCTTCAATTTATCCATCTCTTGCCGGATATGATCAGTCAAGCAACTTATATTCTCGGAGTTATCCGGAATATACGTACAACACTCAGACCCAATTACGGCGCATGCTTCTTTGGCCAACACGAAAGCTGTTAATAGGAAAGTATTAGGGGGGTTTCCATCAAAGGGGTTATCGAGGGAGTAAACTTGGGAGTTCTGGATTAGTAGCATTAAAACGCCAAGCACCAGGCCTCCAGTAATTCCATCCAGATCTAAATTGATACAGAGGATCCGGTAATCACTCAGTTGGCGCCTGCAAAATACAAATATAGTATATATTCAGTCATCAGTTTATCCTTTCCCCTTCTTTACAATTTTAAGTTGATTACCATTTAGTGAATTTAGAAGACAAAGGCGTGACAATTAAATATACTGCCCGGCTTGCCTCTTCCAAAATTTCAAAAGGCCCTTTCCATCGTGGGGCAAAAGGAGATTCCTTTTTCCCATACACGCGGACCATGACTTCATCTCCAATTTCATACTCCACATGGTTAACGGTAGTGTCAAAATGTTGCTTCATACTTTATTTCGCCTTACCAGTGTTTGTGGCCACAAAGCTGTTGGTTTCCTGTATGATCTTTAGCATCTCTTTCAGCCATGTCTCCTCCACAGTTCCCTGAAATTTAACATTACCCTCTAATTGTTCGAGGGCTTGTTTAGTCATCACTACTGTACAACCTGGTAGCCTCATTAAACGACATGTCATCGCTTGATCGGGTGAAATGCCAGTAGTAGCATGTGGGGTGGAGCGAATTGCCATTAGACACAGTGGCAATCCCTTCATCCATTGCGTGATCTGCACAAAATTTTGACAACAAAACCTTTAATGTGCGGTTACTTCTTTCTACTACCCCTGAGGATTGAGGATGGTATGACACATGCAATTTATGATCAATTTCCAGCAATTCCATCAATTTGGTGAAAACTTCGCCCGTGAAATGTGATCCCTGATCACTATCCAATATACCAGGGATTCCCCACCTGCAGATCACCTCACGCAATAAAATGTGTGCAGCAGTGAGCGCTGTGTTATTTTTAGCCGGGAAAGCTTCAATCCATTTTGTAAACTTATCAATAATAACTGAACAGTATTTGTAACTACCGGCAGCTGCGGACAATGGCCCAATAAAATCAATCTGAATATTGGTCCAAGGACCCGAGGGAGAGGGTGCACTCTGCAATAATGCTCAATTAGTAAATCGAGGGGGATTGTGCTGCAGGCTCACAAGGCACATCTTACATTGTTCCCGAACGTCATGAAACGTTCGGGAACAACTTAGTGATGGTTTTTGAGGGACCAAAGTGACCACCAGTAGGATGTGAGTGGTATAACTGAAACATCGCATCAGCACAATCTGGGGGAATACACACAGTGGAGATATCGCGCTTAGAATACATGAGAACAGGGGAGGCCAGAGAGTCCAGAAGAACATACAAATGGGTGTGCACCAGCCAATCATATTGTGGCTTGGGATGGATATCAAGTCCAGCAAGTTGCTCCTGATGCCACTGCACGGCTTCGATGTAAGGCGAATATGAATTCTGGAGTTTAATCAAATCAGTCAAAGAGGGCGAAGTGGAGATACTCATCACTGAGTGGGATGGAAGAGGGGAAAAAATCCATGCTTCTCCATCAAGAGCAGACTGGAGAGCAACGACATCAGCACGATTGTTCCTGTGCGAGTGTGGTCCAGTCTTTTGATGACCAGCCACCTTACCAACATACATCGGATGGGTGCAACGGGATATCTCATCAGCCAGACATCTCAGAAGTGATGCGTGAACCAACGTCGTTCCTGCAGAGGTACAAAAATTTCGGGAAGAGTACAAACGTAATAATAACAGTATTTACAACATAAATACCATATGTCGGTAGCCACTTTGGCAGTCTGGCGGACCGCTTCAACGAGTGCGACCAACTCAGCATATTGAGCAGAATGTGGTATGCAGCGGAAACCAATGTCACAAACAGGGAGGATAACTGAAAAACCAGTGAATGCCTTGCCATCAACATGGAAGGAGGAGCCATCAATGTACACATTGGCGACAGACTGCATCGGGAAAGCCTCCAGCAGGGACTTAAGGATCCCAGTATCGCTGAAGTTCAAGCATGGAAGAGGGCATGTATGCGGGTCACCGTCATACAACATCATCTGGGGAATGAGGGTAGTCGGACCAGTAACAACCGATAAATTAGCAGCAGCCAGAGTGAGAGCCCATTTAGTGAGTCTTTACGAGGAGACAAGCGTAATGCCCGGTAGTTGCAGGAGACGAACGGGGGTGTGCGGAGAGTGAAGAAGAATCTTCTGGAGTCCAGTGATATATTGAAAGGAGGTGACTGCCCAACACACGGCTAAAAGGTGACGTTCACACGGATCAAACTGTTGCTCCACACCAGTGAGAATGCGAGATATAATAATAATAATCCTTGCATTTGATATAGCACTTTTCACGTCAGGAGGACGTCCCAAATCACTTCACAGAATATACTGTCAAGTGAATTGATTGTATATTTGTGGGCGAACGTGGCAGCCAATTACGCGTGTCCCACAGTGTCCCACAGTCGTAGATTGAAAATGACCAATTTATTATTGTTTTGTTTTGGAGGGATTATTATTAGGCTCTGTGTGGAGTAAGGAAACTTGCCCAAGGTTTCGCCCTCTGCCTGGAATTGAACTCAGGTCTCTCGCTTGCAAAGTGAGTGCTCTAACCACTGAGCTACGAGATATGTATGCAATCGGGAGGTACCAACCTTCAAACTGCTGAGTCAAAACGGCTGCTAATGCAATAGGACCTCCGGCAACCTCTAAGTGAACCGGCTGCTCAGGCTGGGGTGCACCAAGGCAGCAGCCTGCATCACTGCTTCTTTAAGTTGAGACACAGCTTCTGTATGTTCGCCGTCCAGTGTTCGCGGAGATCATCAGGGATATCGCCAGCGGCTTGGCCAGTTCAGCAAATGGTGGGAGAAATTGCCTTTGGTACCCCACCAGTCCAAGGAAGGAACGAACGCAGTCTTGGTCACAGGCAGTGGGAGGCGCTGGATGATGTCGACTTAATGAGCATCGGGTCGAAGTCCCTCTGCATCCAGTTGTACACCTAGAAAAGAGACAGCTGGAACACACAACCGTACCTTCATGGGGTTAGGTTTCAATCCAACTTGAAGAAGCGCTTTCATCACCCGTTCTAGGAGATTCCGATGAGTTTCCTGAGTATCAGAAGTTAGCAAAATCTCATCAACATACTGGAGAATACACGTACCATCAGGGGGAACAACATTAAGCAGTGCCCGAAACATACGTTTGTGAAATATGGTCGGAGAGTTATGGAAGCCTTGAGGTAGGACTTGAAGTGTACTGTTGACCATTGAACGTAAATGCAAACTTATGCTGGTCCTCTGGTTTTAGAGGAATGCTCCAGAATCCGCTTGAAATATCCAGGGTCGAGAACCATTTAGCCGTAAACGGGATGTCCTTCAGAAGCTGACTCATGTCACTTACAACTGGGGCGCAAGCAGGTGTAATTTTATTAAGCCGCCGATAATCAATGGCTAACCACCAGCAACCATCAGGTTTCCTAACGGGTCATATAGGGGAGTTAGTAGTAAATATCCCTTCACGAATCACACCTTGTTCCTTTAAACTCTCAGCTGTGGCCTGGACATAAGGTAAACTCTCTTTAGGCAAAGTTTACAGGGCTGGTGGGTGGGACCATTAACCTCTTCAGTTACTGCCAGCCTCCCACAGTCGTGTTTGTGAGTGGCTCGGAGACCTGGAAACTGGGATAATAATGGACCAATCCAGGGGTGACTTGACTGAACTGGAGGGTATGGGGTGGGCTTTTTAATAGCGCACACAGCATGCCGATCTAATATTTCACGAAACCGACCATGACCAGGATGTTGATCTAACCATAAACAATGATTAGTATAGTCAACCAGAGCGTTACTCGGTTAGTTCATCGCTCCCGAGGATACCAGGTTCAGTGGTTAAATTTACAGCAATTGGCTGTTGCAAAACAATCGTTGCTTTACAAGTCAATTGTACAGGCAAAGGACGCAACACTTGACCATACATAGGGCTACCAGACACACCAGAAAATTCCAAACATTCACCTGTGAGGGGAGGAAGGGGTTGGTTGTCAAAATTAAGAAGGGTGGCTGTAGAGCCTGAATCTACGAAATGGAGGTGGGATCTATGCCTAACCCCATAGCAGCAGAGGTATTCTTATTCAATTTCCCCAACTAACATTTTTGTAATTAGCAGAACCCTCGCATTGTTGCCGATTCATGGCGTTCTGCTGATTAGCTGAATATAGCTGCCACAGTCTATGATGGAAAGCCAAGGGACCTTCATTTGTCCCCTGCTTACATGAGGTCAAATCTTCAAGGGGTTTGGAGTTTACCTCAGGGAGGTAACAATTTTGTCCCGGCCCCCAGCACACCCATTTTCATTGGTACACCGTGAGGTGCTGACCGGACGAACACAACCCTTTACTAGGGGTGGCCCTGACCCTTCATCCTCATTGTACTGCACTGCCTCTTCATCCAACTCTCCCCAATTCCAAACATTATTATCGTCGGCATCCTGACAAACCCCATTTATCACAGGCTTAATATTGCATACCGCCGCTACTAACGCCCGTCTCCATTCGTTACCTTCTTTCTCTCCCTCTTTTCCTTTCCTTAATTCTTCTAACTCCGCTCGCTCCTGCCTACCTATTTCTTGGCAGCGCAGGGCTCCCCTCAAATCATCATTTTCCTCTCTCAAACTGGCAATCATTTCCTTATCTCGCAACCGTTCCTGCTTAAGCTCCTCGACCTCTCAAGATTTAACAGCCGTTATATTTAAAACAGCGCCTTGATGGTTATAAATTCCCTGCAGGGTCATATATCTCTCAGTCACGTCTTTATTCGCACGGTCTAAGTCCCTTCGCTCTAACTCCCCGCGCTCTTGCTGAGCATAGAAGTCCGCCTTGTACTTTGCTGCCTGCTCTCTCGCTTCTTCCAGATCCTTCTGAAATCTTTCCCTCTCATGCTCCTGCTGGGCATGAAAATCCGCCTCCTGCTAGGCAGCCTGTTCTCTCACTTTTCCTAGCTCCTCTTCTAATCTCTCCTGTTAACGTTTTTNCTCCTCCTGCCATATGCATCTTTCTTCTTCTATGTGTTGGCAACTCACGACAGCCCAGTATTTCAACAAAACTTCCTTCTCGCTATCACTCAACCTCCGCTGAGTGCCTAACTCCTCGATTTCTCCTACTAAAGGCTCATACCCTGTAGCGCCACTTGGCTGCGGAATATTCTCATCGTTCACCCCCAGCTTCAACTTCTGAACCGTTTTAATGAGCTTCCTTTCAAAGTTCACAGCCCAGTCACAACCAGAATTATTTCCCGGGGCCATAGTGCCAATTGGAATACCAAAATTACTATCGGTCCTGGTCCCTCTCCTTACCCGAGGTAATAGAGGGTTTTCCTCGGCTTGCACTGGCTGTCCGAACAGTTGAAATTTACCTTGCGACTCTCTTAATGAGCTTTCTTTTGAATTTCACAGCTCAGTCAAAACTAATAGGTTATTTCCAGCGACCATGGTCGCAATTGAAATCAACATTCAATTACTGTCGGTCCCGGTCCCTCTCCTTACCCAGAGGTAATAGGGGATTTCCTTCCCTCGGTTTTGACTGACTTAACACTTAGAGGGGAATAACTAAAAACTAAACATTTATAAGTAAATAACTAAAAACTTAACATAAACCTTCGTCAAGGCTTGATTGTACTTACTCCGTCCCACTTTCCTGAACGATCCTGCCGACTACGCCAAATTGTGATGGAAAAACCTTTTTTCGAGTTCCAATCAAACACAGCCACTGTTTGCAACCAGAATGGTGTTTATTAAACTCCAGGATCCGTCCAAGTTCCCGATGGCCGTGGGCAAGTAAACACAATCAGTCGATTCACTAACAGAACAATACTACCGCGTAATCCCTCCTTGTGGTTGTCTACTTCTGCCTTCCAGCTCTCAGTCTTCCCCCCACGGTGGGTACTGTCCCGGGCGCCGATCCTGGTCTGGCACCGTGTCTTAAGCTTGTGTCCATCCAATCATAGTGTGGACATTAGGTCACCTGGCCAAAATCATGCTGGGTTCAAGTGAACATCTCATGGAGTGTACGTGCCTCACACACACAAACACACTGTCCTTGAGACAGTCCGTTATCTTGTGTACGTGCAGGGCAGTAGTACACATCTTGTCCTTGAGACACTCACGTGATCTTGGGTGTAAACTCATGAGTTTCAGTCCAGTTGCCCCCACCCACACTTAACGTAAAAGTTAACCCGTTCGCAACATCTATTATGATTCTAACATTATACAAAAAGTGTAAATTCTAACAGTGCGGTTCCCACCCCTTTAAAAACTGCTGTCATCACTCCTATCCTTAAAAAACCCTTCGCTGGATCCTTCTCTACTCCCAAACTACCGCTCCATCCCCAACCTCCCCTTCCTCTCCAAGGTCCTGGAAAGAATTTTTGCTTCTCAGCTTCACTCCTTCCTCTCCCCCCACTCCCTTCTCGAACCCCTCCAATCGACTTTCCATGCCGCCCCCAGCACAGAAACAGCCCTGGTCAAAGTGACAAATGACATTCTGTTCATCTGCGACCAGGGCTCCCTCTACCTCCTTATCCTCCTTGAGCTCTCTGCTACATTCGACACTGTCAACCACTCTATCCTCATCCATCGCCTCTCCTCTCACCTCAATCTCCACGGCTCTGTCCTTGATTGGTTCAGATCGTAACTCTCATCTCCACAAATGGTTTCTCCTCTAGCCTCCGGACTGTCTAGTGTGGTGTTCCTCAGGGCTCTGTCCTTGGTCCCCTCCTCTTCAATATCTATATGTTTCCTCTTGACATCATCCGCAGACATGGGGTCAATTTCCACATGTATGCGGATGATACCCAACTCTAACTCTGCCTCCACCCTTGACTCCAGGACCACTGCGGATGACACCCAACTCTACCTCTGCCTCCACCCTTGACTCCAGGACCATTGCTGTCCTGACAGACTGTCTGTCAGACATCAAGTCCTGGATGAGAGTGAACTTTCTTCAGTTGAACATCAACAAGACCGAGGTTCCTGATTGGCTCCCGTCAGCACCTCCTCACCTCAGGCGCTGACAGCATCACCATCTCTGGCCGCACACTCCACCTCACTAACCCAGTCCGGAACCTTGGACCCTCAACTATCCTTTCTACCCCACATCTGTGCCACGACCCGCTCTGCCTTCCCCACCTCTGCAACGTCGCCCGGCTGTGCCACTGTCCCACACCGCAGGCCCCCGAGACCCTCATACACGCCTTTATTACATCGAGGCTTGACTGCAAGCTCCCTGCTTGTTGTCCTCCCCAACTCCTCCCTCCACAGGCTGCAGATCATCCAGAACTCTGCAGTCCGTGTCCTCTCCCGCACCAGGCTCTATCACCCCCATCCTCACCCGACTCCACTGGCTTCCCATCACACAGAGGATACAGTTCAAGATCCTGGTCCTCACCTTCAAAGCTCTCCATAGTCTTGCTCCCCCCACCTCTCCAACCTCCTAACCCCCTATCATCCTGCTCGATCCCTCCGCTCAGTGCCTCCGGCCTGCTTTACGTCCCCCGCCTTGCTCGCCCCACTATCGGCTGACGGGCCTTCTGCTACTCTGCACCCACCCTCTGGAACTCCATCTCGCCCCCTCCCTCACCACCTTCAAACCCACCTCAAGACTCTCCTCTTTGACAGTGCTTTTGATCTCCCTGTTTCTCTCCCTGCCCTTCAACCTCTCCGACCCCAACCATCAGGTCGGATCCATAACTCCGTCTGTCCAGCGTCTTGGGACGTCCTCCTGATGTGAAAGGCACTAACTATACAAATGTAATTTTGTTGTTGTCGTTGTATATTCTGTGGGTGAATTAATCCGCAAATTAATGAAACATTAATCCTAGAAATAGGAATCATTTACATTAGAGAAAAATAATTTTTTAAAAACAATTATAGAATTACAGAAAAGCAAACATTAAAATCAATAACAGGAGTAATGAATAGTAATGAATAGCCAACATATATATCGGTCCATTATTCTGACATCCCACTGATCATCTTGACCGACATTTACCACTACAGTGTTAGTATCCTTTTTATAAACCAGTTCTTCCATAAATTCGAAGTGTTTGAGACAAAATTGGATTTTCCCTCTGAAAAAATCTTCCTACATTTCCACCTTATAAAACAGCTGTTGAATAAATTTCTATGCTTTTTTAATATCAAGAAATGCAGACGATTAACCAAGGCTCCTAGTGCAGAACAACCATATAGATGATGAGAGTAAGAGGGAGATGTTAAGTAATGATAAGATCAGGTTTTAAAAGCCTAGAGATTGTAGAAAGTGAATGTAAGAATTCTGCAGTCGTAAGATTTTCAGGGTTTTGTGCAGACGCATTATGGTATGCTCAGGCAGGCAAACAATCCCTTTGGAAAACAATGGCTTGGACTCATTTAGCTCTGCATAATTTTCTGCCCACTTATTGTTGACCCCCTCACCCCCCAGCCAATGCACGACAGGTCAGAGATTGTTTTCTGATCATAGTGAATGTAGTTCTATAATAATAGTAACCCTTACATTTGATACACAGCCGATCACGTCTTCGAGACGTCTCAAAGCACTTCATAGAATATACTGTAAAGTGAATTGACTTGTATATTTTGTGGGCGTACAGGTCACTTGCTAGGAAATATACAAGGGAAATCGAAGAGGTTAATTTTGTCCTCCCTCCCTGTGAGACAAGCTTCCAACAGATCTGGTGGCAGTATCTTGAATATTGACCATCATGTAATTGAAATCAATATTAGGATTGAGTGACAAAAATGGCTAAGGTTAGGATCTCAAACCAAAGCTCTAAACATCAAAGTAGCAAGGCCAACTTTGAAAGGTGTGGAAATAATTAATTAAAACAATATAGGTGGAATTATTTGGTAAATTGACTCACGAGCAGTAGAATCTATTTTGTACTTTCCAGAACTAGCATATACCACTGAAAGATAAAGATTGCATTTCTAGTGTAAATGAAACTATTGTTTGCAAACACTATTACCATCAGATTCAAACAAAAGAAAAAGGATGAAAGCAACAGCAACAACAGAAAGAACTGGATATTGGGAGAAATACAGAAAGCAATTAATGATGACTCAATAAAATATGCAGGTTAAAAGAGGGAATATGAAAAATACTTACAAATAGCAACGCGTACAATGGATCCATTGGCGTCCTGTATCATTTCTATGAAAAGCTTTCATAGATGAATCAAGAGAAAGAAAGTGGTAAACCAACTCATTAAAACAGATTAAGTTTGACAATAATAGTGATAAAGTACAACTGTTAAATTAAGGTCTTTAGCTTAATTTAGCAGTTAAGAGGCAGAATGAATCTGAGTTATATTCCCTATTCTTGAAGAGGTTGAGGGGCCACTTCATTGACGGATTTAAAATAATGAAGGGAATTGGCGAGGTAGATAAGAAACGGACTTGACCTTAAAATTAGAGAAGTGAGAAAGCTTTGACAGAAAGGGCTTTGGGAATGTGGAATACATTGCCACAGAAAACAAACGGAAACATGCAGATACAGTATCTGTTAGAATGTTTGGAAGGTAGCTACAGTGACAAGTAAGAATATTCAAGGGATATTAGAAAAATAAAACATGCATTTATATAGCGCCTTTCAGGGTCCGTGACCCCAATAATAATAATAATAATCCTTGCATTTGATATAGCGCTTTTCACGTCGGGAGGACGTCCCAAAGCGCTTCACAGAATATACTGTAAAGTGAATTGACGGTATATTTGTGGGCGAACGCGGCAGCCAATTGCGCACAGCAATGTCCCACAAACAGTCATGGATTGAAAATGACCAATTTATTATTGTTTTGGGTTTTGGAGGGACTATTATTAGGCTCTGTGTGGAGTAAGGAAACTTACCCAACGTTTCGCCCTCTGCCTGGAATTGAACTCAGGTCTCTCACTTGCAAAGCGAGTGCTCTAACTACTGAGCTATAGGACTCCACCCTCGCCCGACTCCATTGGATCCCCATCCCCCAGAGGATCGAGTTCAAGATCCTCGTCCTCACCTTTAAGGCCATCCATGGCCTTGCCCCCTCCTACCTCTCTGACCTGCTGACTCCCTACGAGCCTGCCCACTCTCTCCGTTCATCAGGCTCCAGGCTGCTTCATGTCTCCCGCCCAACCCACCCTCCCATCGGTGGCCGGGCTTTCAGCCTCTCTGCCTCCACACTCTGGAACTCCATCCCATGGTCCCTTCGCCCTCGCTTCCTCCCTTGCCTCCTTCAAGGCCGGTCTCAAGACCCTCCTCTTCGACCGTGCCCTTGGTCTCTCTCCCACCTCTCTGGCTTCTCTCACCTCTACACCAGCCCTCCCCCTGCTCGAACCCTGACACCTGACTGTTCAGCGCTTTGGGATGTCCTCCCGACGTGAAAGGCGCTCTATAAGTGTAATTTTGTTGTTGTTGTTTCTCTGTGTGGGGTTCAACAAAGATGGAGTTGGATGCTGAGCAAGGGAGAAAGGAGGAAGGGCCATAGGCAAGGTTGCAGAAGTACGTTTTAGGCAGGATTTGAACGCACAGAGAATGCAAGACGAAGCAATAGAGATCCAGCGCATAGCGGCTGAAGGTCTAGTCACTGATAGTGGTACAGAAGGGGCAGGAGATGTATAGTCAGCCCTGGTTAGTTAGATAGAGGGAGAGCAGAAGAGAGGGTAGGAGAAGATCACAGAGATAAGCAAATGCTGCAACATGAAGCGATTTGGGCGAGGACCTTGAAATCAATCTGCTGGCAGACAGCAGAACCTGGCAAAGATGCCTATTTCTAGACAAGTGTAGAAACAAAATATAATATGAAATGGTATAATCAATGATTAGTTTTAGGTAATTACCTAATGTATTTTGATGGATATCCAATTTTTTTATTGTGAGGTAGAAATGCATTTTGAAACATATGGAAATCCTCTCTGTGTTTCAGCGCTACACTAGTGTCTGTTCCAAGCTCCCTTTATTACTAAAGAGACTCTGTAACTGTTCTGGGAAACATATTAAAAAAACCATACAATAAAAATAAACCCCAGTAGCAAAGCTGCGAAAATAGCTCTTGATTAACATTATTTTATTCTTTCATTTTACAGAATTAATTAGTTGCCCATCTGGATATGTAAAGCAGTCAGTGATCTATCCATTACTCTCACAGGTACTGAAATAGGAGAATCAATCATTGTTATTAAAAAAAGTGCATTTATTGAGTCTTAAGAGCTGTATAACACAAGTGCAGGTCCCATCAGCAAATAGGAGTTTGCACTACATGAAAAGTTCAAATAACATTTGACAAAACAAATTTTCTTCTCTAGTGTTAGGTACCAAGCAGATTTTTGTACAGTTCCTGCGCTCATTGAGGCAATCGCAGATGGCCAAAGGAGAGCACAACATTTGCAATAGTCAGCAACTTAAATGAACAATTTCAATTTCATTTTATTAAACAATTGGCTACAATTCTTAAAGGCTCCAAAACTGCCTATGGGTTATACAATAATGCTTGAGATGTAATACTCAATGCTTGAGAAGTATGTAAAGTTGCCCTCATCACGATCAATAATTTTGTTTCTTCTCAGAAACCTTTTTCACAATGTTCCCTATGAACTTATGCGGTCTTTCTTATATTTCCTTATTTTTCCCTAAGTCGGATGTTTGTGATCATAAGTTCCATTGGATGGTAATAACAAATCTTAGTAATATTAATTCCTTCCGTCTGCAACATCTTAGACAGCAGCACGCCCTCCCACACCCCCACCCCGAAATATATACATCCAATATATATATATGGCCTTCAAAATATACATATTTTAGGCACATTTCTAAAATATTCCTTGGGAAACATATATTCTTTATATATGATATTTGTGGTAGATGGTTTCTGATCAGTATTCAACTATAGCAGAAACACCATTGCTTGTCTTGAGGGAGAAGTATACACTTTTTAAAAATGTATTCCCTCTGTTGCAAATATTCTAAAAATGTATTTCAATCTTTTCTGTTATAGATTTTATGCATTTTACATTTCTTTTGTATTTCTTCTCACTCTTCCAGTCTCCCTAGGCCATATGTCAAATGCAGGTGAGAGATCATGCAGACAATTTGCTCCCAGCCCTCTATCTTTGCTGCTGCAAACCAGGTGCTAGGCTTCAATGACTATTCTCCTGCCAATTTCTCTTCACTTTTGTATGGCAGTTACCTAGCTTGTGTTGTAGCATTTCCCTACAATGATTTGGTGAGATTGGGCAGCTGATGGGGAGCGCTATAAACACATTCCGCCATTCCTTGCACTGCAGAGCATATGGCCACTGTAATGCAATAAAAAGCATGACATGTCATGCAAACAATTAACTAGTTTGCAATTTGAAGCTGAAGTGGACAATTTTGCCCACCTGGAGGAACAATACCCATGCCTAACCACTATGACTTAGTTTCAGAGAGGCAATAGGCAAAGTGTGGGAGTGAACTAACTGGATATTGGGGAAAACCTAAAATTTCTGGAGTGAGAGTTGATATTGTAAAATATAAATAGATTCAGAGAAAACAATATTATCTTTTCCTTAACCTCTGGAACATACAGCTTTCAAACCATTTCATATTTTCAGAAACATTATTTCATGGATCTTTTAACTGATCACCTTTCAACTGTGGGAAGGTATGAATTATGCGACTAAAAGTTTAAAATTAAGACAACTGAAAAAAGTAAAACATCACAAGACCACAAAATATGAGAATATTATGGTTTAATCTGTATAAATGGAGTTTAATTTCTCTAAGAAGCATTGGATACATTGAACATAAGAAAATAAGAAATGCTGGATAAAAAAAGACC
Source organism: Callorhinchus milii (assembly GCF_018977255.1). Classification (NCBI taxonomy): domain Eukaryota; kingdom Metazoa; phylum Chordata; class Chondrichthyes; order Chimaeriformes; family Callorhinchidae; genus Callorhinchus; species Callorhinchus milii. The sequence continues at coordinate 241,241 of NW_024704746.1, read as the reverse complement.
AAGGTCCATTTAGTTCACCTTCCACCTTCCTGGTGGTCACATGCATGTATGTCCTGAACTATCTATATACTATATCCCATAATATTAATTCCTAAAAAAATCTAATCTATGTTTGAAGGGATCAACACTTCGTCCAGTCCCTCCATTCCCTCAATCATTATGATCGCCCTCCTCTGTATCCTCTTGATTTCTCCAATATCCTTTTTGTACTACGGTGACCAGAACTGTACACAGTCTCTAAGTGTGGTCTCTCCAATGATTTATGCTGTGGCAGGATTACCCTACTATTTTGGCCTGTCATTGATCCTTTGATACATCCCAACAGCTGGTTTGCTTTATTCACTGCCACAGAACATTGTTCCGAAAGCTTCAATTTACTGTCAATCAGGAGCCCTTTTCATTTTCCATACCTATTATTTTCCTTCTGTTCAAATAATATTTCCATCCTGGAATTTTTGTCCCCTTGTGAACTGCTTTACATTTCACCATATTAAATTTCATCTGCCCAATCCCCAAGTATGTTCAAATCCTCCTGTAACCCACTTGTTCAGCTTGGCAATCTGCCACCTTCATTAGCTTAGTGTCATCTGGCAATTTAGCCACTCTGCTCACAACTCCTAGTTCCAGATCATTTATAAGAATATTAAACAAAAGAGGTCCCAAAACAGACCCTGTGGAAATCCACTGGTAACATTTTCCCAGTCTGATGACATTCCTATACTACCACCCTCTGGGTTCTTCTGGTCAACCAGTTATGTGTCCATTGTAATATACACTGATTCCTGCTTTCTTTACTTTCAACGCTCTCAAGAGGAAATGTATCAAAGGCCTTACTGAAATCCAGATATACAACATCCACAGCCTTACCCTTATCAAGCTCCCTTGCCACACTGTCAAAGAAAACTAGTAAATTAGATTGGCAAGACCTCCCCTCCACGAACCCATATTGACTATCATTTATGATCTTACAAACTTACTGGTCTGTAGTTTCCTGGGTCACTTTTGTTACCTTTCTTAGAAATAGGATTAACATCTGCCTTTCTCCAGGCCCCCGGCACCTCCCAGTATTCAGTGATTTCTGAAAGATTTGTGCCAGCGTTTCTGCGACTTCCTCCCTTAGTTCCTTAAGGATCTTCAGATGCAATTTATCCAGCCCCTGAGGTTTATTACCTTAAGTTTGCACAGCTGTTGGCAGCTGGTAGTGACATGTATAGTTTTGCAACTTTCCTCTGCAACATCCTTGAGTTCTCTTTCCAGATCAGATAAGTTACCCGTCTCCTCCTCAGTAAAAACTGATGCAGCCTGTGCAACATTATTTGTCATGTCCTCTCCCGAACCCACCTTCAGTGGTCCTATTTCATTGTTTGTTTTTCTTTTACTCTTAATGTAACTGAAAAACTTTTTGTTATTAACCTTCACAACTCTTGCCATATTAAATTAGTAGTTTTTCTTTGCCACTCTTTGGTGCCTCTTTTGATTCCATGAACACATTTCCTGTTTTTGCTGGATCCAAACCATGTATGTATAATTTGACCATTTTACAAAAATTAAGTTTTTTTGTATTTGGGTTTACCTTGAGAGCAAAAATCAATTGCTGTTATATAAACCCAAATTATATTGTGTTGCTAAAATGGGCTTTAGTGATAAGGTGGAACAGGCTGATAGCTTTACAGGGTGAAAGTGCAGCACGCTTAAGAGTTTCTAATCTGGTGGCCTGTCCCTTTAAGAAAAATCCACTGCTAGAAGTTTTTTCTGAATAAAAGCCTCTTCTGATCAAGATATTGCTGTAGTCTACACAGACTGTAGAGATTAGATAGGTTGCCTTTTATCTGATAAGTTAATTGTAGAAAAGGGCTGCCATACAAAACTTTTTTTTGCAAAAAAAAGGAAAAAGGGAGATAATCTTTCATCAGGCTGGAACAGCAAGTATAAGGTAAACAAAGACTGGGGCTTTTTCTGACTGGAATAAGACTGCTTGATCTGCTGATTGCTTTGTATACTTGCAAATAGAGTATCTCATAAACGCTCTGGTTGGTTAGAATTGGCGTTTTTCTAAAGGTAGTAGCACTTGCTATTCTCAAAGCTATTCATGATACACTGTAAAGTAAAGTGTAGTGACTATGTGTTTTGAGGGCGAAACCAGGCAGCCAATTACGCACAGCAGTGTCCCACAAACAGTCGTGGGTTGATTAATTTTTTTGATGTTCTAGTAAATCAGTTTTGTTCTAGTAACTCACGTTTTCAAGAAAATGCTTTGGCTGCTATATAATAATAATAATCCTTGCATTTGATATAGCGCTTTTCACGTCGGGAGGACGTCCCAAAGCACTTCACAGAACACACTGTAAAGTGAATAGACTGTATATTTGTGGGCGATCGCGGCAGCCAATTGCGCACAGCAATGTCCCACAAACAGTCATAGATTGAAAATGACCAATTTATTATTGTTTTTGGTTTTGGAGGGATTATTATTAGGCTCTGTGTGGAGTAAGGAAACTTGCCCAAGGTTTCGCCCTCTGCCTGGAATTGAACTCAGGTCTCTCACTTGCAAAGCGAGTGCTCTAACCACTGAGCTACAGGACTCCACGATGATAACAATAAAACAAATTTTCGCACTGTATACTTAAAATCATTAATACTTAACCGAAAGCAAGTAATTTCATATATGGCCATTTGTAAAAAAACATTGACTCTCAGCCAACCAACCATTGGTCTCCATTCTAAAATACATCCTTTCAAATAACTCTGGGAGCTCACGTGTGCACCCAAAAAATCAGACACTTGATAATTATATTTATATAATTTATATAATATTATATAGCCTTTATTTTTATCACAGGAATATCAGAGACAAACGAACAAGTCCTGAATTTGAGGAACAAGAAGTATAAGACAAGAATTCACCTAGAAAAACTGAAGGAAAACATTGAACACTTCTACAACAACAACAAATTACACTTGTATAGTGTCCTTCACGTCGGAAAGATGTCCTAGGGCGCTGGACGATCAGAGATTTTGGACCTGAGCTGGAGTTGGGGGTCAGAAGGGTAAGAGGGCAAGGGGTGGGGGTGGAGGGTGGCCGAAGGCCCGGTCGAAGAGGAAGGTCTTCAGACGGAACTTGAAGGAGGTAAAAGGTGAGGCAGAGAGATTGTGGTATAGATTTCCAGAGGGTGGAAACAGAGATGCTGAATGCCCGACCAACAATGGTGTCTGCTGAGCGGAGGGAGCGCAGAGGCTGACATGGGGTTATGAGGTCGGAGAGGTGGGGGGATGGGGAGAAAGGTTGTGGAGGGCCTTGAAGGTCCAAACAAGGGTTTTGTACTGAATTCTCTGTGGAATGGGGAGCCAGTGAAGCCGGGCAAGAACAGGAATGAAAGGTTCCCGGAGGCTGGTGTGGGAGAGGACACCAGCTGCAGAGTTCTGAATAATCTGCATCTTGTGGAGGGAAGAGTTGGTAAATCCAGCGAGCAGGCAGTTGGTGTAGTCAACCCGGCACGTAATGAAAGTGTGGATCAGGGTCTTGGCGGCCTGTGGTGAGAGGCAGTGGCAGAGGGGGGCAATGTTGCGGAGATGGGAAAGGCTGAACGGATCATGGCACGAATGTAGGGTTTGAAGGGTGGCTGAGGGTTGAAAAGGACACAGAGGTTTCGGATTGGCTCGGTGAGGTGAAGAGTGCAGCCATGATTAGTGAGAATGTCAGTGGCTGAGGTGAGGAGGTGCCGCCGTGAGCCAAGCAGGAGGGCCTCTGTCTTGCCAACACTGATCTTATGTTCGTATACTGGAGACGTCTTATTTGACCCTCAACTGTCCTTTCTAAACCACATCCGAGCCATGACCAGCTCTGCCTTCCCCTACCTCCGCAACCTCGCCACTATTTCACACCGCAGGCCACCAAGACCTTCATACATGTATTCATAAAATTGAGGCTTGACTATGCAAACTCCTTTCTTGTCGGCCTCCCCAACTCCTCCTGCAGCTCCTCAGAACTCTGCAGCCCGTGTCCTGTCCCGCACCAGGCTCCGCGGCCCTATCATCCCCATCCTCACCTGAGAGGATACAGTTCAAGATCCTGGTACTCACCTTCAAAGCCCTCCATAGTCTTGCTCCCTCCTACCTCTGCGACCTCTTAACCCCCTGCCATCCTGCCCGCTCCCTATGCTCAGCAGGCTCCAGCCTGCTTCACGTCCCCCACCTCGCCCGTCCCACCAATGGCAGGTGGGCCTTCTAACACTCTGCCCCACCCTCTAGAACTCCACCCTGCAGTCCCTCAGCCTCGCCCCTTCCCTCCTTCAAGACCCATCTCAAGACCCATTTCTTCGACCGTGCCTTCGATCTCCCTGTTCCCCCCTGCCCTCCATCCTTCCCGATGCCGACCCACAGCTCAGGTCTGAAACATTGACTGTCCAGTGTCTCAGCCCCGAGGCTCTGGAACTCTAACCCCCAGTGCCTTCATCTTGCCTCCTCCCTTTTCTCCTTCAAGGCCGGTCTCAAGACCCTTCTCTTTGACTCTCTACCCTCTCCTCGCTCCCTCCCCTCACGCTGACCATTTCCCCGCTGCTCGGGTCCTGACCCAACTGTACAACGCCTTGGGACGTCCTCCCGACGTGAAAGGCGCTCTATAAATGGAATCTTGTTGTTGTTGTCCAGCGCCTTGGGACGTCCTCCCAATGTGAAAGGCGCTATACACATGTAATTTTGTTGTTGTTTAAAAGTAGGAACAGAAACTAAATACGATTTTTAGGTATAATTAAAAACACACCCTACTTAATTTCATAATGATTTACAATCATTTACTACTGAAGATTTCACAAATCCCCAAACATTTTCCCAGGTGTTTTCAGGACAAAATTTTGATTAAATGTAACAAATTAGGTCCATTTATTCCAATTGCACCCTCTGCTGGCTAGAGCCTCAGGTTTAAAAAAAAGGAATCCTCACCACTATGAATGCCAGGTGCTTTCGAGATTTTTGTTTGAGTGAAAGGCACAAAATGTAATTTATTAGCAAGCCTTTACCACATTGTCCTCTTCCTTTGGAACTCATAAAATTCCTTCTCCTTGCCCCTTGTAGCCAAACTAAAAACCTACTGAGAGCAAACGAAAACCTTCCATCAGTCAAGATAAATCAATTTTTTGTAGTTAAAAAATTTGACATATGTGCACAAATGATGTAAGGAATTTACAATAAATTTACACTATAATAAAGACATCTCGAAGCACTTCACGGGATACACTGTAAAGTGAATTGACTTTTTGTGGGTCAAACGCAGCAGCCAAATGTGCACAGAGATTTCCACAAACAGTCGTGGTTTGAGTGACCAAATTATTATTATTATTATTGTATAAATATTATTATTATAAGGTGCATGGAGAAGGAATTTTTATGAGTTCCAAAGGAAGAGGACAATGTGGCAAAGGCTTGCTAATATATTACATTTAATCCTTGCAAGGAATGCAAGGAAGTCTATGTTCAAATATTTTTATCTGTTTCAACAATCAGTAAGTCAACACATCACTGATCAGCAATCTAAAATAAAAAGTCAAGTTTCACTGTAAGCAGTGTAAGTCTTTCACTTGAAACAAAAATCTCAAAAGCATCTGACATACATAGTGGTGAGCACGAACAGAGAAAATGGAGATTCAAAGACAATAAATAATAATACTTGCTTTCCATATTGCACTCATAACAACAAAGTAGCTCAACATTTTTTGCATGTAATTGTTGTGAAGTGTTGTGTATATGCAGGAAAAGAGCCAATTTGCACAAAGTCCACAAACAGCCATGAAGTGAATAACCAAGTTAATTAGAAAATTGCTAGTCAGATCAAAAGGTTCTGGTAATGCAAGTTAACTACTGTCCTGAATATTCCCTTAAATAAAAAGTCAAGTTTCACTGTAAGCAGTGTAAGTAATGAGCTAAGAATATTAGTGCTAAAAGATTGCCCTATGATCTGAATTTACTCAAATCTTCAGTTTACTTACCTTACTCCACACAGAGCCTAATAATAATCCCTCCAAAACAAAATAATAATAAATTGGTCATTTTCAATCTACGACTGTTTGTGGGACACTGCTGTTCGCAATTGGCTGCCGCGTTCGCCCACAAATATACAGTCAATTCACTTTACAGTGTGTTCTGTGAAGCGCTTTGGGGCGTCCTCCCGACGTGCAAAGCGCTATATCAAATGCAGGGATTATTATTATTATTAAGTATTATTATATTCATGCGATACTTTTGCTAAACATGTATTGCATCCATATAGTGCCTGCTGGTCACTTTCTACAAGCCACCTTGAACTCTCTCGTCAAAAGTTTAAATTGTCACACAGATTTGTTGTGCATAACTAAAAGCACATATGGCACTCCAAGCTTGATTTCCTTCGCTGGAAGCTGCATCATTCTCTCCAGAACTTTACAGGAGAAGCAGCTGAATGTAGATACAAATTTGGGGAATCTAACAATTGGGAACACACTCATGTCAATTAAGTGCATTTCCCACCAATATAAAACCAAGATTGACTTGTTATTTTGATTGAACTCATACTTGAGGTGAGCAGCGTATTCCTCTAACCTTCATCGTTGGAAGAATTTCCAAATGCCAATGTCACAGCTGACGGGAATCCGGTCACAAACCAGTCAGGCACAGACTCAGACATTCAAATATTCCTGTAACTAAATTCAGTCAAATCATCTTGGGAAACCAACAAGCAGAGGTCAGGTCCTGCATTACAGGTAGGGAGAACAAAGCTGAGGTATTTAGAAAAAGTTGTCAATGTCAATATGGATCCATGTAACCAGTTGAAGCTAAAGCACATGATTCTCAGGATAATAGTAACGATCTCCAGTTGGTATAACTCAAATCAAATCAATTAACTCAAATCAAAGTCTACACTTTGCAAGAAAAGCAAAATTTATATGTCAGAGGAACATTTTGATGTTACAGGATTTACTTGGTCGTGCACATTACATGCAATGAACTTCCACAACATCAACAAATTACATTTCTAAACAGGGCCTTTCATATCAGGAGGATGTCCCAAGGTGCTGGACAGTCAGGGATCTGCATCTGAGCTGGTGGTTGGGATCAGGAGGGGTGGAGGGAGGGATAGAAGGTGAAGAGATGGGTCTTGAAGGAGGCAAGGTAGTTTTTTTCTGAGTGGGCGAGGTGGAGGGACTGTGGGATGGAGTTCCAGAGTGGGGACAGAGCGGCATAGTCGAGCCTGAATGTGATGAACACGTGGATGAGGGGCTCAACGGCCTGTGGTGAGAGACAATAGCGGAGCCAGGCAATGTTGCATAGGTGGGGAAAGGCGGAGTGGGTCATGATACTGATGTGGGGTATGAAAGACAGTTGAGGGTCGAACAGGACACTGAGGTTCCATATTGGCTCTATGAGGTGAACAGTGCATCCATGTAGGGAAATGTTGGCAGCGCCCGAAGTATGGAGGTGCTGACGGCAGCCAAGCAGGAGAGCTTCGGTCTTGTTGACATTCAACTGTAGGAAGTTAACCCTCATTCAGGACTGCATGTCCAATAGACAGTCTGTGAGGACAGCAGTGGGTTCTGGAGATGGTTAGTGGTGAAGAGGAGCCTGGGCTTGACCTTAGCTTCCAAGAATATCTTGGAGTAAAACGATGATTTGGCAGAGGCGAGGATTTGGCAGGGGCGAGGGCAGATGTTTTGCCAATCTGCTGATGGACTGTTAGGTGTGATTTGGTTCAGGTTCATTCGGCAGCATGCACTTCCTTGAGGGATCGGAGGTGGCTGGTGTACCAAGGTGATTTACGGGAGTAGGAGGTGGTTCGGGAGGTGAGGGAGTCAAGGATGGAGGAGAGGGAGTTGTGGAGAAGAGCGTTGGAGGAGGTTAGGTAGTTGTGAGAGGAGAGCCAGAGGGGCAGGAGTTCTCATGACTACAGAAGGGTGGAGAGGGAGTGAGTCAAGGATGGAGGAGAGGGAGTTGTGGAGAAGAGAGTTGGAGGAGATTAGGTAGTTGTGAGAGGAGAGCCAGAGGGGCAGGGGTTCTCATGACTACAGAAGGGTGGAGAGGGAGCGGGGGAGGTTTTTTTCCAAGCACAGAAGGAGATCGAGTTGAGTGGGGGGACGGGGTTAAGGGAGATGATGCAGTGATCTGAAATGACTTTGTCAGCGATGGTGATGTAAGAGTCACTTAGGGCCCAGGTCAAGGGGGTGACCGTGGGTGGCAGAGTGGATATGGAGATTGTGGGAGGAGAGGAGGGAGTGAAGGTCAGCAAAGGTAGAACAGGAGGGAGTGAAGTGAAGTCGCCTAGGATGAGGAGGCATTCAAAGCAGAGAGAGAGAGAGACGGAGGATAGAAGAGTGGAGATGACGGAGAGGAAGGTGGGTGAGGGTTTAAAGGGACGATAAACAATGAGAATTTTGAGTGAAAGGTTGGAAGGATGGTGGAGGGCAAGAAGAAGGGTAAGATTCCAGAGAAAGCCACACCACCACCACGGCGGTTAGATTGGTGTGTGATGGACAGTGTAGCCAAGTGGTATGGCCTCAGTCAGCGGGAAGGTGTGCCAATGGTCAGCTCGTTGGCATAGATCATGGCCTGGGGCCTGGCTCCAGCTGTCCGCTCCGCTCCCACTCGCTTGGCCAATTCCAGTGGTGTTGATGTTCAGGTATTGCAGGTCGGGTTTTTGCAATCCTGTTTGACGATGTCCTCACGACGCCAGCCATTTATAAACTCTAACACGAGAAAAGGCAAAACAACAGCACTAGGATTTCCCAATACTTCAAAATAAACACGAAACATTGTTCACTTGTAGGTAACCGTCAACTGATAAAGAATAGACCTCAGTCAGAACACACTGCAGTATCTCTCTGTGGGTTGCTATGGTCCCATTCCATTCCACACTGCATCTATCATGAACAGATTCACATTACATGGTGTGTAATCACAGATTCTGGTAACCAAACATAAAATGATCAGTTTCAGTATATTTAATATTTGATACTTTAATATTTAAAGATTTATGCGTGTCATGTGTATGATGAAGTGAAACGTGAACCCAATATACTGCAGATGACACTTACACTTACACTTCCAGGCAGGGCGAAACCTTGGGCAAGTTTCCTTACTCCACACGCCTAATAATAATCCCTCCAAAAACAAAAAAACAATAATAAATTGGTCATTTTCAATCTACGACTGTTTGTGGGACATTGCTGTGCGCAATTGGCTGCCGCGTTCGCCCACAAATATACAGTCAATTCACTTTACAGTCTATTCTGTGAAGCGCTTTGGGACGTCCTCCCGACGTGAAAAGCGCTATATCAAATGCAAGGATTATTATTATTATTACACTGTTTACTATTTTTAAATCAAATATTTTATTCTTCCTCAAATCATCAGGATGATTGTGAAATCCTGCGTTTCCCCAACAGCTTCTTATGTGTTTCAGGCCAGGCTATTTTGAAACTTAGACTTAACTTGCCTTTTATTCTACATAAAATTTCTAGCCTAATACAAGCAATGAAATTTCTGTCTGCATAAGCGTTTTTAACTATACAAAGAAATCCTCTTCTAATCAACAGAATTGCCCATCTATTGAATTTATTTGATCTCCTACAGAATATTCTCTTGGGACACAATGAGCACACAAAGTGCTCTAAATCAATATTGGCAGATGACCTATCCACTGCATTGCTCAGATATATAGCAACTCCTTCCATTAGCAAATGCAGTCCCAAATAGAAAGGGAAAAATCATCATTTTGGAACATTTTGGGGCTAATGATTGAGGCAATTTAAACGAGCGGCACCAGATTGAATTTGGTCAGGAGATAGCAATATTATTCAATAAAGAAAACCTAATGAAAAATAAACAGAAACGAGGCAATGACTGAATAGCTAAAATGGAAGAGCTACATATGGTTTATATGCTCACATATTGATTCCAGTGTAACCTCAGAGGTCACCTTGATGACCATACCAAGGGGTGGGTGGAGTGGGGGGGGCGTGGAGTGGAGGGGGTGGGGGAGTGGACCTTGTACCACTTACTTTCTTCATGCCTCTCAGTGATTTTTTATTTTTGCTCAATTGCTGACAGCATTCAATGTACAATTTGATGCAACAGCCCCACAGACTTTGCTAAAGCCTACTATAATATAATCAAGTCTAGGACGTACGAATGAGTACTTTGAATCTGTCTTTGCAAAAGAAGAGGATGCAGCCAATGCCACAGTATCACAATCGGTAGAGAAATTGGATAATAAGAATAAAATGAGAGGAGGAACTAAAATGGTGCTCAAGGTAGATAAGTCACCCGGTCCAGACGGGAGGCATCCTAGGTTACTGAGGGAAGTAACATGGAAATAGCGGAGGCTCTAGCCACAATCTTTCAATCCTCCTTAGACACCGGGGTGGTGCCAGAGGACTGGAGGGTACAAATGTTACACCCCTGTACAAAAACGGCTAGGGCAGGAAGGATAAATCCAGGAACTACAGGCCAGTCAGCCTAATGTCAGTCATGGGGAAACTTCTAGAAATGTTAATCATAGAATCATAGAATTATACAGCAAAGAAGGACGCCATTCAGCCCATCATGTCTGTACCGGCAATCCGGGACAAAATAATTTTTCATTTTGAAAAATATGGGTTAATAGGAAACAGTCAGCACAGATTTGTTAAAGGCAAATCATGTCTGACAAACCTGATAGAGTTTTTTGATGAAGTAACGGAGAGGGCGGATGAAGGTAGTGCAGTTGATGGAGTTTATGTGGATTTTAAAAGGCGTTTGATAAAGTGCCACATAAGAGACTTGTCATCAAAATAGAAGCCCACGGTATTAAAGGGACAGTGGCAGTGGATACAGAACTGTCTGGGAGACAGAGAGGGGTGGTGAACGCTTGTTTTTCTGACTGGAGGGAAGTGCAGTGGTGTCCTCCAGGGATCAATATTTCGAACACTGCTGTTTTTGATCTATATAAATGATCTGGGCTTGGTTACAGGGAGCACAATTTCTAAGTTTGCAGATGATACAAAGCTATGAAAAGTAGTAAACAGTGAGGACGATAATAACAGACTGCAAGAAGACATGGACAGACTGGGAAAATGGACAGACACATGGCAGATGAAATTTAATGTGAAGAAATGTGAAGTGATGCATTTTGTGAGGAAGAATGAGGAGAGGCAATAAAAGCTGATGGTACAATCTTAAAGGGGGTGAAGGAACAGAGAGACCTGGGGGTCATATAGTAAATCTTTGAAGGTGGCCGGACAGGTAGATACAGCTGTTAAAAACACATCCGGGATACTGGGCTTTATAAATAGGGGCATAGAATACACAAGTCAGGAAGTTATGATGAACCTTTATATAAAACACTGGTAAGGCCTCAGTTAAGAGACTGTGTTCAGTTCTGGGCCCCACACATTAGGAAGGATGTCAAGACCTTGGAGGTTTACCAGGATGGTACCAGGAATGAGGGACTTCAGTTATCAGGAGAGGCGAGAGAAGCCGGGATTATTCTCCTTGGAGCAGAGAAGGTTAAGAGGAGATTTAATAGAGGTTTTCAAAATTATGAGTGGATTCGATAGGGTAAACAAGGAGAAACTATTTCCTCTGGCGGGTCGATCGGTAACCCGAGGACACCAATTTAAAAAAGTTGCCAAAAGAACCAGAGGGGAGGTGAGGAGATTTTTTTTCACACAGAGAGTTGTTCAGATCTGGAATGCATTGCCTGAAAGGGTGGTGAAAGCAGATTTGATAACAACTTTCAAGAGAGTAGTTTGGGGAGGACAAACTTGCAGGACTGTGGGGAGAGAGCGGGGGAGTGAGACTAATTTGGACAGCTCTTTCAAAAAGTCGGCATGGACACAATGGATCGAATGTATAATTATAGAATTCTATGATCTTATCTGAAGGACAGCATCCCCGACAATGCAGCAAACTTCCAGCTCTGCAATGGAGTCTCAGCCTAAATTATGTGAGTTCAACATATGCATTTTTTTAAAAATGTATGTAAGGAAGTCTTTGTCACATGGTTCTCCCCTCTCCCGAAAAAGGATTTGGGATTTCAGAAGCAGGAGTGCCGAAAATCTAACAGTTTATTTCAGAAGGTGTCAGTTGAGATGTTATCGTTTGCAGTACAAACAAGAACAACATAAGAACACAAGAATTTTTTGCCGAAAGACCAAGGTCCATTCACTTCACCTTCCATCATCCTAGCAGCCGCTTATGCACATCATGCCCCAAACTGTGCACTGTATCCTCAGATATTATCTTCTAAAAGTAATGTATCTAATCTGCTTTTGAAAAAAATAGCCTGGCATTTGGGAAGCGCAGAAGGAGCTAATAGACAGCGTTAAGTAGGTTTGATTAGTCTCACTCACATCCACTACTCCATGGAATATATACAAAAAAGTAAAAGAAGCCCTTTTATGAAAATTGTAAGTCCATGTCTGACAAATTAAGCAATCTGAAAATTAGAAGTCAAGTGCAAATATCAGGGCTTTTGAGTTTTACAACCTCTTTCTAACTTGAACCACTGACACCTCACACTCAGAGAGTAAGGAATAAAATTGCAATTGTCAACATGGAGAGATCCAAAACCCAAAGAACTTCCTTCTGCAATCCTCAAGCCAAACCATTAAAAAAATAACAGGAAGAGTGAATCAAAGTGTCACTTTCACAGAATTCCTGGTGAATAAAATCAAGAATGTCAGAGGTAGAATCACAAATAAATCATTTTCAAGGTGTGAAGCATAGAGAGACAGGGAAAAGGTGATGTCAGTTAAGGAAAGGGGGGGTAGATAATGCAATATTATATAGTAAGACAAACATTTTTAAAATATCTTTTTAGGCTGTGTATTATTAACCTGAAATAAGTTTGGAGTAGCTAGAACTACACTCTTGAACACTGAATTGTCATAACCTGTTAACAGTAGGCATTGAATAGCAGGCCTTGTTCTGCATCGATATCTTAAAGCCTCAGCCGGCATCTCTTCCACAATAAATAAGTTACAGTAAAGTGAAGAAGTACTTAGATCAATAAGGTATTATTATGCTAAACCATCACCATAAGAATGTACCTTTTTTTGTTACACACACACATACACGCGAAGCTATTTTCTCTAGGCTAGGTGAATAAAAGCAACAAGGAAGCCAAGTTGTAAAAATGCTCAAGTACCTTTGTCACAGTTAATGCCAGGTTAAAAATGAAGCTCAGCCATTTTAGAACCAAGCAATTGAAATTCCCCCTCAAAAAAGCATGATCAAACAATTTACAATACAATAAAAAGCAAGAAGGAATCAAAATCCAAAAATGATCTGAACCCGAATTTTATTTTTGCTTTAAGGCCTTCTATTTCCCCCCAGCTGTATTCCTTTTATTTGTACTGCAAGGAAAATTTGTACATGTAGTACATAACATAGCGGATTGTTAAGAAGCACAGATGGTCCCAGTGCATTTAAAAATAAGTCATGCCTTCCAGGAACCATTTTTACTCTCACCTGAATACCCAAGTACAAGGTTTGTCTGGGTGACCGATGGAATAAACAGTATCAAGGAAAATCAATGGAAAAATTCTAATAGCTGACATTTCCTAGCAGAAACATTGCATTACACAAGGTATAAGATTCTATATTCTGTAACTGACTAATGTGATGTGGAACCAGCCTTTCCAATCATGCATTTTTGCAAGTCTGAATTGAAAACAAAATTTGAAATGTTATTTTTTTTCCTGTCATTTTGGATGAGAAAAGGAAGATAGGAATTAATGTTATAATAACACAATCTATAAGCTATCTTTTCTGCCTAGTTATCAAACTTTCATATTAATGGGAATTTTATTGCATTAATTCTCTACAGAGAGTTTGATCGTGCACAACACAGAAAAATACCCCTTTAAAAAATAACAGCTCATTTAACACACCCACTTTAGCCTTAACCTCATTTCTTACAGACTAAGTGATCAACAAAAATAAACTTTAAAACAATCTAATAGCATGAGTATTCCAGTACTAATTGGCTGGTGACGAGTGGGACCTTTTCAGACGTCGTTAAATTATTTAGAGGTTCAATTGCCTGAGATCAGATTAAGGACAAGATGACAGTCCTCAGCAGAGTTTGGATAAACCAAGGCTGAGTGAGCAGCTTCTTCCCAGCGCCAGGAAGACTGCACCACCACATTGAGTACTGGCAACTCCATCAGGTTGGAAGTGTTACATTAAAGAACCAGGAGAAGGTGCCATTTATTGCCCACAAAGGAGCAGGGTTTCACTCCTTCAATTCTGCTAGTCACGCCAAGCACTTCATCGCTTTCCTTGTGCTATGCTCTTTTATCAGATTCATTTAACTGTAATTTCATTTTAGTTGCACACAGTGGTAGAGTAATTTGACAGAATTAAAAGATCAGTTAAAATTCTTGTAGTATTGCATATTCAGGCAGATAAATTTGTATACGTGCAAGCAGATAAATTCAGAAAAAATTTTAAAATTAAATGTTATTATTATAAATTCATATTCAAGCAGATATGTGCTTTTTTGCACAGTGGAAATCTTTAATAAAAGATCCAAAGTTGGGGAAAGCAGCAGTACATTAGTATTTGCCTCCAAAAATAAACTATCAATCGAATAGCGACAGTAGAATATAAATGAAAATTTTAAAATTTAAAATTTTGATTTTTGTGCACAAAGCTTATTACATTTGACTCAATCTCAGATTGAAAAAAAGACAAATTGTCAAAATATAGGACACTGCCCAAAACTAGTGCGTTTACAGACCTCACTCTGTGACCAACCTAGTTTTGTGCAGGTTTGTATAGAGTTCCTCCTATACTACTACTGCAAACAATGGCTAGTAAAATCCAGATAGCAATATTGATGTAAAGCCAGATTAGCGCTATTGCTCCCTTCACACATTTTACTGTTTTATTGTAGGACTTTTGCTATAAGGTCTCTTCACAAGACTTACAATACAATTATTTTCACTATATATAGGATCTTTCACATCGGGAGCACATCTCAAAGCACTTTATACATCTGACTGGGCACCTGAGATAGGCTGGATGGGGAGGGGGGGATAAAGCTGAAGTGGGAAGGTTAGAGAAAACTTATGTGCAAAAAATTAGTTGTTCCAATGAAAACCTTCCCTGGCAAAAAATAAATGATCCAGTGTTTTTGTTTGCCCATAATAAATGTAAGCAGTGACTCAAATATAAAAATAGTAACCTGGTGAGCAGCTAGCTCAAAGGAACATGCTTTAGTTTTGGGCAAAGAAAGTCTTCAACTATTATTCCTAGTCTATATTATTAGTTATATATTATGAACTTCGCTGTATCATACAGTTACACCAAAGGTTCATTCAGAGAATATTACACTTCTTACTAAATCTACTAGATGCATATACAGTTATAGAAACACACACACATACAGACAGGAGCTGAACACATCTCAACACGTATCCCATGAAAAATTGCAATAGTATATTGTCACTCATAAATAATTTTAATTATCAACAACGTAAACACATAATTCATAATAATTTGAGTGACAATATATTTGAAACTTGGTAGCACCACACTACTAGAGTGGTGAGCAATGTGATTATTTTGACTACAATTCTCCACATAGTTCAATGGATCCCATACGGCTCTATCAAGAAATGTGGATTGTACGCAAACAGATTGTCTGTGGGGTTGAATGGCACTGGAGCAGTTTCCCTGCACTTCTGCACTTCTTAGCAGCTGACTCAAAAGTGATAGCATAAAGTCCTGAAGCAGATGGACAGTCTCTCTAACCATCGCGCTATACAAGCATCTTGTGCATAAGTTAGATGAGAAAAAGGCACCAATTTGCACACAGCAAAAATAGAATGCTTGAATAAATCACTACAAAGAATAGCTTGAAAACTCACAAATACCTTTTCACTGACATAAAATGTGATTTAATGGATTAACCATTAAATATACACCTTTCATCAATCACTAGCCCTATTTTTTTATTTATTTGAAGTGTGCGACTTCCTCAAATGGAGAATAATGGATACTTGATGTTAGAAGGATGCAATCTATTTGAGGCATTCAGTCAAGGTCATAAAGCAAAACAGCAGAGCTTTCAATTGGTTTATAACAGTCATATGAACCACATGATTAGATTTCTACCTTAAATGCATTCTAGTATCTTTTTTTTAAAAATATTTTTTTAATATTGGGAAAATGTTGATTTTTTAAAAATCTGCCATTCATTACCAGGATTTATCTTTATTCTGAACAGTTTATAATAGATAAGTGAAATGCTACTGATAGGCATTTTTTACAGTCAAGATAATCTGAATGCTGCTATTTCATAAGTGATAACTCTTCTTTCAGCTGCGCTCAACTTCGAGTAATTTGGCAAAAATATCATTCCAGAATATTTGCTGTTCTCAAACCAATTAAACATTACTTAGCATGCTGTTATAAACACATACTTTAAACTATTTGTAGGTGTCCTGTCAACGTAAGGTGCTACAACAAATGCAAGGATTATTAGGATTCTTTCTTCTTTGGGAATCAACATTGAAAAACTAGAGACTCTAATCATCAAGACCCTTTGACTACAAAGATGTACTAACAAAGCAATTTATCCCTTAAGATGCTTCTAAAAGTTAATAATACTCTACTTTTGAGGAGGGTTTCCTAGACTAATTTCTTTTCATGAGTAATTTATATTTTAAGAAAACCTCTAGAAACTTGTATTTATATATACATGAGGAATGGGCAGGGGTATATCTTCATAGCCCTCAGCAACTTTGCCCAAATCACCGTTCTTCAAATTTAAAATTTCTGAAAGAAAGGTCAATCTATCCCTTGAACTACTGAGTCATCATCAGAGCAGAGAAAGCAAAAAACACACACAACCCAAAACATTAGTTTTTTTTTCAAATCGTGGTTAGATCACAACCTTACAGACTAGGAGATCATGGATTCAAATCCCAGTCGTGGCTTGCTGATCTCAGACAGGGCTGTAAGGGAGGCTACACTGACCTTCTCTGGGTAAGCGAGGATGAAAAACAGCCAGGATTCCCATCCCTTTTACTCTCTCTTTGGCGCCTTCTACTGGCAGAGGCACATTGTCAATGGGGAGAAATGTTAAAATAGATTTGGACATACTAAATTTATATAAACCAATATATAAATATATATATATTGACATCTTTCTATATCTACTTATGCACAATCTATGATTCACAAAAATGACTTTGTGCAAAATAAATTATATCACACAAAGTTCTTCTCTCCAAATATTGATCATAACAGCTTTATTTAAAAATCTTGGAGTAATAATAATAATAATTTGGTCACTCAATCCACGACTGTTTGTGAGACGTTGCTGTGGAAAATTGGCTGCTGTGTTTTGTCCACAAAATATGCAATCAATTCACTTTACTGTGAAGCGCTTTGAGACGTCTCCAAGATGTGATAAGGCGCTGTATTAAATAATAATAAGAACATAAGAACATAAGAATTAGGAGCAGGAGTAGGCCATTCGGCCCTTAGCGCCTGCTCCGCCATTCAATAAGATCATGGCTGATCATGGCTGATAATGATTATTATTATTAATTTAACATATGCAGTTCCATTTCAATGGCTGCTGTAAGATTTATAAATTTCAAGCAAAGTCTAAGTAACATTTCAGTATAAATCATGAATAAGATATGACCATAAAAAAGTATATTATTGCAAATACAGCAAATTACATCCAAATGGAAGTTTTATTGAAACCCCAGGCAGGGTCTCTAATATATTGATTTATTTCCTGTAGCCATACCTGGGGCAGAACAAGCATTTCAGTACAAGGACAATGGTTCCATGGGCTCGGTACCCCCAGGCCAACCAATGCCTTTCCTTTACACACCAGCAGTTTGTAATCTTAAAGCTAGGAATTCAAACCACTATAAAATTGCAAACTTCTGCTTGCCGGTCAGAAATTGTAAATACTCAAATTTATGCAACTATCACCCTTTAAAATTAAGTTGTACTTTTGCAGCCTCCTTTTATTTTCTTCCCTCCTTTCATGAAGTTGATGACTCACACACAAGGAATGGGCAGGTGTACAGTTTCATAGCCCTCAGCAATTTTATCCAAATGACCATTCTTCAAATGAAAGCTGAGGCAATTAATTCTGGCAATGAATTACTAAGTCAATAATGAAAGGTAGCATCACCAAACTTAATCTTACTATTGCAATGAAATAAAAAGTTAAACAATTTTTTTTACAATATGGAAAATTATGATTTTTTTTAAAATAAAGACTTTGCAAGTTGTACATTCAGATAGGACCTTGAAAGCACAGAACAAGATAAGCAGATTTAGAGTTAAGACAGTTAAGGAAAGTAATATATTAAAAGGTTTTAAATATAAGTTTTTAAATTCTAAACTACAACCCAGCCTCAAAGTGCTCCAGTTGCACTGTGAAACCTACTCATTGCCCTTGTGTGCAGCTAGTTGGCTTTTCATGCTAAAATGGTAGATTTCCAGTTGATTATACCATCTACTTCTCTTCCCACTTATCCCGCATTGGATTTTATAAATCCCAAACAGCACACTATAACAAGGCTCAGAATAAAGTCAATCCTCAATATGGCGGATTCAATATCCTGATTCATAACCCAGACGGGGCTGTAGTATTCCAAGTCACTGATGACACATCAAACAGTCTGGCTCATCGGCAGACCATCACTCGGTTCCTGTTAGCCCTGCAAGCCAAAGCTCTAGAGGGTAGAGTTGTCCTAGCTGGGCAAACAGCAGAACGTTTACCACACAAGTTATGCAGTTTTAGCTGGTTAAACTACAGAATTACCCCCCCCCCCCCCCCCCCCCACACACACACACACTGGGGTCTCCAGACCTTAGCTCTTTCGAGCACCTTCCATTTCAGACAAGGGAAATTTCCATGTGAGGGTGGATGGAAAGAGATCCACGTTTGGCTGGTTTGGATACTCAAAGATGGTGATGCGTTTCCGCATGTGTTAGACACCCGATTAACCAAAAAAAAGTACTTTTAATCACTCAGAATGGTTTACAATAAGATTGGCTAAAAGTTTTTGACCCATTAATCTTTATACTTTTACAAATCTTTAAAAATATCAGACAGCAAAGGGCATTTATAAATCCTCTTTCAGAAATGCAACTACTGCCATCTACAGGCCACAGATTAAATACATTTCACTTTGCTCCTCAATGTTGACTGAAGAAAGCTTCTCCAAACAGCAGAGCTGCACCTCATGGTCATTTTTTTAATGTCTGTAGTGCAAATGGCTGCCACAATTGCATAAACATTAGTGACAATGCTTAATATAAATTACTTGTGAGAAGTTTGGTTATAAGACACTAAAAAAATACTTTTTGTCCTTAAAGAAATTCTAAGTCATTCATACAGATCCTAGGAGATCTTTTATTTTAAGAAATAAAACATTTTTACTAGAATTCTGAACCGTATCCACAAGCCTTCTTTTGAACTTCCATTGTAACTCCCCACAACAAATATATGCAGCTCAAAAACTCTTTCTTTTAAACATTCTAATGAACTGTACTTATTATGCATAGATTTGCCCTAGCTTCCACTTTGGGAAGGATAGCATCTCCATCACCATCCTGCTCAGAATAAGATTGAATTTCAACAACCAAAACACTACCACAAGAAAAGAAAAAAATTAATTGCTAGGACCCAAGGGATTTCTGTATAGGTACTGAAATTGGTTAAAAAATGTAAGCTTGATACTTGGCGAAGAGTCATCATTTATAACAAGATCCTGAAGGCAGCAGCAAATGGATTAATTGCAAATTACAAATAGAATAGCAGTTGGCTTAGAGTACATTAAAAGTCTGCAACATGGTGGTGCACATGTCTAACCTAAAGGGATTGGAGTACATCCTTCAGTAATAACAGGGCAAACGGTATGATGCACACATAGCCCTTTAAAGCATATATTTGCTCGTCATCCAAAAGTCTGCCTTCAAAATTCATGCTAGCTTTTTTTGTGTTCTCGCCTGTGGTCATGTTTTCCCTATCAATTTACTTTTGAGGCTCTTACACATTCACTATTCAAATTCACTATTTAAAAGCTCTGAGACTCTACCCTGCGTGGAGGGAGCTATATAAGTGTACGTTGTTGATCTTGACTGGTTCAGGTACTACCTTTCACACCGCCTCCACTTCGTCGCGGCAAACGGCTTCTCCTCCAGCCCTCACACTGTCTCGTGCGGTGTTCCTCAGGGCTCTGTCCTCGGTCCCCTCCTCTTCACCCTCTATATGCTCTCCCTTGGTGACATCATCCGCAGACATGGGGTAAATTTCCACATGACACCCATCTCTACCTCTCTACCTCCATCCTGAACTCCAGGACCACTGTCGTCCTGACCGACTACCTGTCCAACATCAAGTCCTGGACTAGGGACAACTTTCTCCAACTCAACGTCAGCAAGACCAAGGCACGCACCTCAGGCGCTGGCAGCATCAGCCTCCACACTCAACCTCACTAAGCCAGTCAGGACAAGTGTCTTGTTTGAACTGTCCTTTCTCCCCCACATCTGCGCCATGACCGGCACTGCCTACCACCACCTCCGCAACATTGCCAGACTCCGCCACTGCCTCACCCCTCAGGCTGCCCAAACCCTAACCCACGCATTCGTAACATCAAGGCTCAATTACGGGAACTCCCTCCTCATCGGCCTTCCCAACTCTTCCCTTCACAAGCTGCAGATCATCCAAACCTCTGCAGCTCGTGTACGCTCACGTACCAGGCTCCGTAACCCCATGACTCCCCCCCTCGCCCGACTCCACCGGCTCTCCATCCCCCAGAGGATCGAGTTCAAGATCCTCGTCCTCACCTTTAAGGCCATCCATGGCCTTGCCCCCTCCTACCTCTCTGACCCCGCTCTTCATTCATCGGGCTCCGGCCTGCACCATGTGTCCCGCCCGACCCACCCTACCATCGGTGGCCGGGCTTTCAACCTCTCTGCCCCCACACTCTGGAACTCCATCCCACAGTCCCTTGGCCTCGCTTCCTCCCTTGCCTCCTTCAAGGCCGGTCTCAAGACCCTTCTCTTTGACCACGTCTTTGGTCTCCCTCCCACCTCTCTGCCTTCCCTCACCCTTCACCACCCCTCCCCAATGCTCAGGTCCCGACACCTGACTGTTCAGCGCTTTGGGACATCCTCCTGACGTGAAGGGCACTCTATAAATGTAATTTTGTTGTTGTTGTTATTC
This sequence comes from Callorhinchus milii, assembly GCF_018977255.1. Classification (NCBI taxonomy): domain Eukaryota; kingdom Metazoa; phylum Chordata; class Chondrichthyes; order Chimaeriformes; family Callorhinchidae; genus Callorhinchus; species Callorhinchus milii. Next base: position 220,027 of record NW_024704746.1, on the reverse strand, counting down.
TGTAGAATAAACTCCGTACTCACATCTCACCAGTTCTGGCCAGGCTTTGAACAAATCAACTTCAAGAGGGCCCAGGAGAATGAGGAGGCAATGGAGTGAGGAGGAACAGAGTGAGAATTTTGTTTGGGAATTAGGTGAGAGTGGGAATTTGGTGCAGGTGAGAACTTGTAAAGGAGAAACAAACCCCCCAAGAGCCTGCACAAAAGGTCACATTCCTGTGGTGGCAGGTGTTGAGTAGGCGTTTAGTATATAAGAGTTTGAGCAAGGGAATAAAAGGTGTAAAATTACTTGGTTTTACCTACTTACCCCGAAACTGTTGATACAAAACATATCTGAAAACCTGGCAGGGCAGCTGAAACCCATTCCATGCACATTGTGTGCCATGTGGGATCTCCAGGATGGTTCATGTGTTCTGAACAAATACGTTAGTAGGAAGTGCCTCCGGCTGCTTGAGTTTGAGTGCAGGGTTGCTGAGTTTGAGGAGAGGCTACAGTCACTACATAGGAAAAGGGAGGCTGAAGAATTTATGGATCAAACTTTTCAGGAGGTGGTCACCCCACAGCCACAGAGAGTTCAGGAGGTGGTCACCCCACAGCCACAGAGAGTTCAGGAGGTGGTCACCCCACAGCTACAGAGAGCTCAGAAGAAGGGTGAGTGGGTGACAATTCGACATAGAGCAGTACAGAAATCCCCTAAGTGTGGCACTCACAAACCGGCTCTCGGTACTGGATACCAGGGAGGACGCCACTGGCGAGAAGAGTCAAAAGGTAATGGATGTTCAGGGAGATAAGGGGAAAAATGCCAACACTGTTGTTATCGGGGATACAAAAGTTAAAGGGATAGACAGTCGTTTCTGCCATAAAAGACGGGACTCGCGCCTGGTATGCTGCCTCCCTGGGGCCGGGGTGCAGGACATCATGGAACGGGTACAAAATATACTACAGGGAGAAGGAGAAAATCCGGAAGTTGTGGTCCATGTCAGGATCCATGATGTAGGTGATAAAAGGACTGAGACCCTACAGGGAGAATATCAGAAGCTTGGGAAGAAGCTAAACAGCAGGACCTCAATGGTGGTGATCTCGGGATCACTACCAATGCCTTTTGCAAGTGAAACTGGGAGGATCAAACACATGAATGTCTGGCTAGAGAAATGGTGCAGGAAGGAGGGTTTCAGGTTTCTAAACCACTGGGACCACTTTTGGGGCAGATGGGACCTGTGCACGAGGGATGGGTTACACCTGAGACCTGAACAGGGCTGCGACCAATGTCATTGCAACAAGGATAACAAATGCTGTGGGGAAGTGTTTAAACTGATTTCAAGGGGGGATGGGGATCAGAATGTAGCATCAGGGAGAGGAAACGAGTTACATAGTGGATGAGGAGAAGCAAATAGAAATGAAACAAGGAATAGTCCAGCAAAAAGGGGAAAGAGACAGGAGAGAAATGTAGAGCGGATTAAGCCGGTTTTGGAGTGCATGTGTGTAAATGCATGGAGTGTGATCAATAAGTTTGGTGAGCTGCGGCTCAAGTTGCCATATGGGGCTATGATGAGGTAGCAATTACCGAGACTTGGCTCAAGCAAGGACAGGAATGGGAGCTGAATATTCCTGGCTACAACCTATTCAGGAGGGATAGGGAAGGGGAAAAAAGGAGGCGGGATGGCAATACTCATTAGGGACATGGTCCTGGAACAGGATGATATGTTAGAGGGTCCAAAAAACTGGATCTATTTGGTTAGATTTACGGAGCAGAGTGGAGCGGAGCTGTTACTCGATTAGATATTTACTGTAGACCAACAAATAATGGGAAGGAGATAGATGAGCAAATTTGCAAGCAGATTTCGGAGAGATGCAAAACCAATAGAGAAGTGATAATGAGGCACTTCAATTATCCTAACATAGACTGGGAAACACACAGTGTAAAGGGCAAGGAAGGAGAGGAATTCCTGAAATGTGTGCAGGATAACTTTCTGAATCAGCATGTTTCCAGCCCAATGAGGAAGAAAGCAGCACTGGATTTAGTTCTGGGGAATGAAGTGGAGCAGGTTTCAGTAGGAGAGCATCTGGGTAACTGTGATCACAATATCATTAGGTTTAGAATAGTTATGGAAAAGGACAACAATCAATCAAAGGTAAAGGCCCTCACCTGGAAGCGGGATAATTTCAGTGAGCTAAAAAGGGACCTGGCCAAGATAGATTGGAAAGAGAGATTGGCAGATAAGGCAGCAAACAATGCGAAGCCTTCAAGGAGGAGATAGTTCGGGGTCAGAGCGAATACATTCCCACAAAGGGGAAAGATAGGACAGTCAAACCTCCCTGGATGACTAGGGAAATTGGGATTAAAATAAAACAGAAAAAGGAGGCTTATGTCAAATGTCAGGTCGAAAACACACAGGATAATCAATGGAATATAGGAAGTACAGAGAAGTGAAAAAGGAAATAAGAAGGGCGAAGAGATTGTACAAGAAAAGATTAGCAGGAAACATAAAAACGAACCCTAAGGTATTTTATAAGCATATCAAGAGTAAAAGGTTAGTCAAAGGTGGGGTGGGTCCAATTAATAATAATAATAATAATCCTTGCATTCGATATAGCGCTTTTCATGTCAGGAGGACATCCCAAAGCGCTTCACAGAACACTGTAAAGTGAATTGACTGTATATTTGTGGGCGAACGCGGCAGCCAATTGCGCACTGCAATGTCCCACAAACAGTCGTAGAATGAAAATGACCAATTTATTATTGTTTTTGGAGGGATTATTATTAGGCTCTGTGTGGAGTAAGGAAACTTGCCCAAGGTTTCGCCCTCTGCCTGGAATTGAACTCAGGTCTCTCACTTGCAAAGCGAGTGCTCTAACCACTGAGCTACAGGACTCCACATTAGGGACCAAAGTGGAAATCTTCTTGTTGAGACTGATGTACTGAGTAAGTACTTTGCAACTGTCTTCACAAAAGAAGACGATGCAATGAATGCCACAATATTACAGGCGAGTGAAAAGAAATTGGATATGATAAAAATCAACAGAGAGGAGGTAATAAAAAGGCTGTCAATGCTCAACATGGATAAGTCACCTGGTCCGGATGGGATGCATCCAAGGTTACTGAGGGAAGCCAGGGTAGAAATAGCGGAAGCTCTGGCCACAATCTTTCAATGGTCTTTGTACACCGGGGTGGTGCTAGAGGGCTGGAAGGTTTCAAATGTTACTTTCCTGTACAAAAAGGGGCAGAAGGATAAATCTGAGAACTACAGGCCAGTCAGCCTAACGTCAGTTGTGGGGAAACTTCTGGAGACTATAATCCGGGACAATATAAATTCTCACTTAGAAAAATATTGTTTAATAAAGGACAGTCAACATGGATTTGTTAAAGGCAGATCGTGTCTGACAAACCTAACAGAATTTTTTGATGAAGTGACTGAGAGGGTGGATGAAGGTAGTGCAGTAGACGTAGCTTATCTAGATTTTCAAAAGGCATTTGACAAAGTGCCACATAAGAGACTTATAAACAAAATAGAAGCCCACGGTGTTAAAGGGACTGTGGCAACATGGATCCAGAACTGGCGAGGAGACAGAAAGCAGAGAGTGGTAGTAAACGGTTGTTTTTATGACTGGAGGGAGGTGTATACTGGTGTTCCTCAGGGGTCAATTTTGGGACCACTGCTCTTTCTGATCTATATTAATGATCTGGACCTGGATATAGGGAACACAATTTCCAAATTTGCAGACGATACTAAGCCAGGAAAAGTAGTTAATGGTGAGGAGTACAGCACCAGACTCCAAGAGGACTTACACAGATTGGTAAAATGGACAGAAACGTGGCAGATGAGGTTTAATGTGGAGAAATGCGGAGTGTTGCATTTTGGTAGGAAGGATGAGGAGAAGCAATATAAACTGATGGTACAATCTTAAAATGAACAGAGAGACCTGGGGGTCCACATCAGCAAATCTCTGAAGGTGGCAGGACAGGTAGATAAAGCTGTTAGAAAAGCATCCGGGATACTCGGCTTTATAAATAGGGGCATAGAATACAAAAGTCAGGAGGTTTTGTTGAATATTTATTAATTGCTGATTAGGCCTCAGTTGGAGACTGCGTTCAGTTCTGGACACCACACTTTAGGAAAGATGTTAGGGCATTGGAGAGGGCGTAGAGGAGGTTTACCAGGATGGTACAACAACAACAAGATTCCATTTATAGAGCGCGCTTCACGTCGGAAGGACGTCTCAAAGCTCTGGACAGTTGGGTCAGGACCCGAGCAGGGGGGAAATGGTCAGGGTGAGGGGAGGGAAGGGAGCGAGCGAGGAGGGGGGAAATGGTCAGGGGGAGGGAGGGGGCGAGGAGGGGGTAGAGAGTTGAGAGGGGAGCTGAAGGCTGAAGGTCAAAGAGAAAGGTCTTGAGACCATCCTTGAAGGAGGAAAGGGAGGAAGCGGCGAAGGCACTGGGGGATGGAGTTCCAGAGCCTCGGGGCTGAGAGGCTGAAGGCCCGGCCACCGATGGTAGGGCGGTTGGGGCGGGGGATGCGGAGCAGACTGGAGCCAGAGGAAGGGAGGGTACGGGCAGGTAGATAGGGGGATAGTAGGTCGGAGAGGTAGGAGGGAGCGAGGCCGTGAATGGCCTTGTAGGTGAGGATGAGGATCTTGAAATCGATCCTCTGGGGAATGGGGAGCCAGTGGAGGCGAGCGAGGGTGGGAGTGATGTGGTCGCGGTGTCTGGTGCGGGACAGTACACGAGCTGCAGAGTTCTGGATGACCTGCAGTGTGGAGGGAGGGCCGGGAAGGCCGGCAAGGAGAGAGTTCCCATAGTCCAGCCTTGAGGTGATAAAGGCGTGGACCAGAGTTTCAGCAGCGTGAGGGGTGAGATAGTGCCGTAGTCTTATTCCTGGTACTCTTCCTGATACCAGGAATAAGAGACCTTAGCTATGAGGAGAGGTTAGCGAAACTAGTATTATTCTCCCTAGAGCAGAGAAGATTAAGAGGGGATTCAATAGAGGTTTTCAAGCTCATGAGAATATTTGATAGGTTGAACCAGGAAAAACTTTTTTCCACCGGCATGTGGGTCAGTAACCCGAGGACACTGATTTAAGATAGTTGTTAAATAGGTTAGGAATTTTTTTTTTACCCAGCGAGGTGTTGGGATTTGGAATGCATTACCTGAAAAGGTAGTGGGAGCCGATTCAATAACAACATTTAAGAGAGAAATGGATGGATATTTGGAGAGGACAGGATTGCAGGGCTATGGAGAGAAAGCGGGCCAGTAGGATTGAGTTGGATTGTTCTTTCAGGAGCCAGCGCAGACGCGATGGGCCAAATGGCCTCTTTCTGTGCTGTATGATTCTATGATCCTCACTCTCATGTTAAAATCCCTTTGACTCTTGAGCACCTCCCTACCTCTCTCATCTCCTCACTTCCCAATCCTAGCACCTCCGCTCCTGCTAGTTCCTCACACCCTCCATCCCATCATCGGAGGTCGCACTTTCAGCCACTATGCACCAAAACTCTGGAACGCTGTCCCTCAATCCCACTGCCTTGCCCCCTCTCTCCCCTTTTTCAAGCCCTGCCAGAAAACCTTCCTTTTCGACCGTGCTTACAGCCACGTCAACTCTCCCCCTGGCTCGGAGTCAGGCACCGTCACCGTTAAGTGCTCTGAGACGCTACACAGCATGGAGGGCGCTATATAATTGCAAGTTGTTGTTGTTCACATCTAGTAGGGCTGAAGAACTTTCCTTTTGACCGTACCTTTGGTCACCTTCCTCCCCCTCCCCCTGGCTCAGCCCCGGGATCCGTTACTGTGAAGTGCTCTGAGACGCTGTTCAGGGTGGAGGGCGCTATATAAATCCAAGTTGTTGTTATATCTTCTGGACCATGTGATCACAGTCCAGGCTTAATTGCCTTCCTACACTTGTATTAGATTTAGCACCAAATTAGATAAACTGAGAGCAAAGTAGATGATTTTGAATGAAATCAAAAAAGATATGAGCGCTTAACTGTCTTTTAGGAACAGCACAAAATTTATGGTACCACATCAGATATAACCTTGTTTTGCCTCTCATTACCCCAACAAAATACAGGGATCAGGGAGTGCATTTGCACTGTGCATTATGACAGTATATGACCTCCTCAATCCCCAATCCATCACCTGGCGCCTCACTCGACGTCTCGTCCCTCCACAATAGAGCGCAGGATATTGCAGTGTATTAGACAGAGGCACTGAAATGACCATTTTAGATTTCTTTTGTTCTAACTAATAAAGATAATGAACAATATGCACAAACTGAAGTCTATACATGATGTTGAGGTGTATTTGCTGTTTTAGGAATCTTGGAATCTTGGAACAAAAAATCAACGGACTGAAGAATTCACCTGCAGTCACATTCACGTCCATAGAAACATAGAAATACAGGATCGGTGGGGGGTTTCCATGAGTTTATTAGATCTTGACAGATCATTCAATCTGATTGCTACCCTTTCACCCCATATATGATTTATGTTTTAGATACCTAGCTCAGGTGACCCAAGAACAAACATGCTCTCAAATTGTGTGCATGATTAGGAGTTCACAAACTGGAACATCTTGATTTTTGAGAATACAAGGTTAAAAGTTTATCTTACAAGGAAGCCATCACCATTTTGGTTCACTCGATGCCTCTGCAGCTTTAGCCTTTTCCTGTTCAGCCCTTTTAGTTCTTTTCAGTTCTGTAATAAATAAAAAGATATAGCAGTAAACCCAGTTTTCAGTGCATTACACCTGCATTACATATTTTACAAGATTTACAGTTTTTTTTAATATCCTTTTACACTGGAATGTTGCTTAGGTCAAGCAGATCCACATTAAAAAAGTGAACTGATAAAACCAGAAGCCAGATTGGAATTAATTCTTTTATATTCAAATTACACTGCCTGCTTTCTGATGATAAGAAAGAGAATGTAAATGATCTGGGTGCTGCAGATTTGCAAAGCAACAGTAAGATAATCTTCACAGTCAGATCTCTTATTGCCAACAAAAAATAGACCTGGTAATCACACACAAAAGGGACAGTCAACTGCAGCCGTTTTTAATGCAGTTACTGTATGGCATTATAAATCATCTCAAAGATGCTCAATCACAATTCACAATCAGCGGCATAGGACACTTTGTTTTTCCAACCAGCAAATCAAACGGCTGACCAAAATAGGAACAATCAAACGGCTAACCACTGTGTAGTCTTCCATCAAACCCTAACTGGCAATTTAAAAAGCTTCAGACTGAACCAGGATCGAATTCCTCTCCTAACATTTTGAGCAAAAAAGTTCATCGAACACCAAAACATATAGGTTTCTTTAAGTACCAGCACTTCATGAAAAAACAATTTTATTTGGTTGCTCGTGAGCAATTTAACAATTGCCTGGATGTCTCTTTCAACAAACCGGACACTCCTCAGGAACTCAATCCTGATGTTCTCTATGTGCAGGTGTCAGCCTGGCTCAGTTGAGTCACAATGTAGTGGGGTCAAGCTCACATCAGAACTTTGACCTCACAGTCTAGGCTGATGTAGTTCTGGGGCAGTGCTGGAGGTGCCTCTCTTTGGGTGAGAAGTTAAACCAAGGTCCTGTCTGCTTGTTCAGGTGGACACTAAAGATCCCGTGGCACTAATTGAAAAGAGAAGAGAGTTTCTCTTGGTGTCCTGACCAACAATCCCCCAGATTAAATTGATCGTTTATTTCACGGCTGTGGTGGAACACTGTCACCCGCAAATTAGCTGCTGCATTCGACTACAAAATAAAGTCCCAATATTTTACAGTAAATCCTGTCATTTTCTGATTTACGATGGCCTTCTGATGGGAAAGTTGGTATATCAAATGCAAAGATTATTATTATGTGAACAGACAAGTTAGTAACAGTTTGAAAAACACAAAAATTGAAAGTTTATATTTGTTGGTCACCAAGTGTAACAAAAGTGCACTTAGTAAAGCCACTCTGTGCGAATGTGTCCAGTCAGTGACAATTACATCAATGAAAAGTAAATTTACATACATTTTATCATATATATATATACAAACTAATAAAACGACAATGTCTGTCTGCGCTTTAAGAAGGATCTCAATAACTGATTAAAATAGAAACATGATTTATCGGAATGGTCTTGCACCTAGGAGTGACATGGGTATATTTGTTTTCGGGTATCTCCTACTGTTCATGAGTTATTTTCAGTTTTTTGCTGCAGTTACACCTGGTGGCCGTCGAGTCAAAGTGGTGCTGTGTCATTGTGCGTCACAAAGTACCTATGTATGAACACACACTCTGTAGTTATATCTGGTGGCCACGCCGGCTGATTGTGGCGCTGTGACATCCTGCGTCATGAGGCATGCACGTAGCCAAGCCGTGGGAACTAAATAAAGAACACAGACAAAGCTAAGCCGCAGCGACAACAATATCATTACATTTTTAAAGCACCAAGTCCTCTCACTGAGTTCTTCCAAAGGGGTACTCCCACAGGAACCCTCCCAGATGAGTATAGATAAAGATGACATGTCTGTCTGTGTGTAAATTTACTTTCCATACTGGATTCTTTGGTTACCAGCGAAGCTGCAACGGGTACAGCTGGTTATATTATAAAGTTGATACATTTTACAGTAAATTCTGTGAAGTTAGATTTAAAATTATTGAATACTGAACTTGTTTTAAAATTATATGTTGTGTAACATGAATAGAAATGAATGAATAGAAATTTCAACAATTTATTTTAAAATAGTTGTGATTATCAAAACAGTAAGAAGCTAGAGTTGGGAGTGGGAAAGAAATAGATGACTTTCCCAAGCTTGTCGATGTCTTTCTTTTGTTTCCGTCATAGGCACATCTGCTTTGTCCTTTACAGCCTTCAGAAATTTCACCTTCTCCACTATTTTTTGGATGCTTGTTGCTCTTGTAGCCTTTTCTCTTACAAAAAGGAAGGCTATGTTACCATCTGAATATGCACAAGGCCCGCCAAATGTCATTCATTCTGTGTTATCTTGGTTTATTTTCTTCTCATTCCAATTCACCACAAAATTAATTGGCTCTCCGCACTAGGAGAGCGCCTTTCACATCGGGAGGACGTCCCAAAGCGCTGAACAGTCAGATGTTGGAGCCTGAGCATGGGGGAGGGGGGGGGTGTAGTGGTGAGGGAAGGCAGAGAGGTGGGAGGAAGACCAAGGGCACGGTCGAAGAGAAGGGTCTTGAGACCGGCCTTGAAGGAGGCAAGGGAGGAAGCGAGACGAAGGGACCATGGGATGGAGTTCCAGAGTGTGGGGGCAAAGAGGCTGAAAGCCCGGCCACCGATGGTAGGGCAGGTCGGGCGGGAGACATGGAGCAGGCTGGAACCTGCTGAACAGAAGGAGTGGGCAGGTTGGTAGGGAGTCAGCAGAGATGTAGGAGGGGGTAAGGCCATGGATGGCTTAAAGGTGAGGACGAGGATCTTGAACTCAATCCTCTGGGGGATGGGGAGCCAATGGAGTCGAGCTACAGGACTCCACAAGCTAAGACCGGTTGAGACACTTAAAATGGGAATTTCACATTTCTCCATTTTGAGGAGATATCAGCACGATGCTGAAATTAGCAAATGGTAATGTTGGCAAAAACAAATTCTATCATGTCATGACATCATGTCAAGCCTTCTCCAGTGGTGGGCATTCTTCTCATAAGTCGGGGAGCAGTTGAAAGCCGAACCTCCCTGGATGAATAAGGAAATTCGGATAAAAATAAAATAGAAAAGGGCAGCTTATGATAAATGTCAGGTCTAAAATGCAGAAGATAATCAAACAGACTATATAAAGTACAGAGGAAAACTGAAGAAGGAAATAAGAGGGGCAAAGAGATTGCATAAGAAAAGGTTAGTGGGTAACATAAAAGGGAACCCTAAAGTATTTTGGAAGCATTATATAGAATAAAAGATTAGTCAAAGGTAGGGTGGGTCTAATTAGGGATGGTTCTTTCCTTCTTGTGGAGGCTCACGTACCGAATGAGGACTTTGCATCTGTCTTTACAAAAGAAGAGGATGCAGCCAATGCCACAGTATCAGAGGAGGGGAGAGAAATTGGATAATATAAGAATAAACAGAGAGGAGGAATTAAAAAGGTTGATGGTGCTCAAGGTAGATAAGTCACCCGGTCTGGATGGGAGGCATCCTAGGGAAGTAAGGGTGGAAATAATGGAGGCTCTGGCCACAATCTTTCAATCCTCTTTGTACACCAGGGTGGTGCCAGAGGACTGGAGAGTTCAAGTGTTATTCCCCCGTACAAAAAGGGGTAGAAGGATAAACCCGGGAACTACAGGCCAGTCAGCCCAACATCAGTAGTGGGGAAACTTCTAGAGACTATAATCTGAGACAGAATAAATTTTCACTTAGAAAAATATGGGTTAATAAAAGACAGCCAACACGGATTTGTTAAAGGCAAATCATGTCTGACAAACCTGATAGAGTTTTTTGATGAAGTAACGGAGAGGGCGGATGAAGATAGTGCAGTTGATGGAGTTTATGTGGATTTTCAAAAGGCGTTTGATAAAAGTGCCACATAAGAGACTTGTCATCAAGTTAGAAGCCCACGGTATTAAAGGGACAGTGGCAGTGGATACAGAACTGTCTGGGAGACAGAGCAGAGAGTGGTGGTGAATGGTTGTTTTTTTGACTGGAGGGAAATGTGCCGTGGTTTCCCCCAGGGATCAGTATTGGGACCACTGGTGTTTCTGATCTTTATAAATGACCTGGACTTGGGTATAGAGAGGGCAATTTCCAAGTTTGCAGATGATACTATGGGGTTCTTCTCAACTGAGCTATTAAAAATAGTTATCAATTATGAATTCATATCTGGTTACAAAGTGGAGGGGGCAGAGTTGGACTACATAAGTACAAGAAGAATCAGAGTCTAAATAATTTCAGGTAAAAATATTCAATGCAATCAATCCCTAATGACTAAAATTATCCTACAAAATTTATAAGTTTTACTATGAAAAAAAATGATTTTAAAATACATTTTGTGCCAGTATATGGGATATTTACTACACCAAAGATCCCTAAAATATCAGTTTACCTTAGGCTGATTAGCAAGGATAACATTTTAATGTGATTTATAGAATCATAGAATCATACAGCACAGAAAGAGGCCATTCGGCCCATCGTGTCTGTGCCGGCTCCAAAAAGAGCTTCCAACTCAATCCCACTGGCCCGCTTTCTCTCCATACCCCTGCAATCTTGTCCTCCTCAAATACCATCTGCTTCTCTCTTAAAAGTTCTTATTGAATCAGCTCCCACTACCCTTTCAGGTAATGCATTCCAGATCCCAACAACTCGCTGGGTGAAAAAAGGCGTGGTCGAAAACAAAGGTCTTCAGCAGGGACCTGAAAATAGGAAGAGAGGGGGCGAGGCGAAGGGAGTGAGGAAGGGAGTTCCAGAGCCTCGGGGCATAGTGGCTGAAGGCATGTACGCCGAGGGTGGAGTGGAGGACTCGGGGGACAAGGAGGAGGCCAGACCCGTAGGAACGAAGGCAACGGGTACTGTTGTGAGGAGAGAGGTCAGAGAGGTCGGGGGGTGCAGAGGAGTGCAGGGATTTGAAGACAAGGATGAGGATCTTGAAGTCGATCCTCTCTGGGACAGGCAGCCAGTGCAGTCTGGCCAGGACTGGGGGAAATCGGGGAGCGGAGTTTGGTGCAGGTCAGAATGCAGGCGGCAGAGTTTTGAATGACCTGGATTTTATGGATGGTAGTGGAGGGGAGGCCGGCGAGGAGGGCGTTAGAATAGCCGAGAGGTGACAAAGGCATGGACTAGGGTTTCAGCGGCTTTCGGAGAGGTATTGGCAGAGAGGGGCGATGCGTCGGAGGTGGAAGAAGGCGGTGTTGGTGAGGGACCGGATGTGGGGGAGGAATGATAATTGGGGGTCAAACCTGACGCCGAGGTTGCATGGGTTCGGAGAGTTTTAAGGGGAGGTCGGGCCGGTGGAGGAGGTGAGAGCTGTGAGATTTTAGACGTTGATGAGAGCCAGAGTATGGCTTCCGGCTTGTCAATGTTCAGCTGAAGGAAATTTGCGCTTATCCAGCCCTTGAGATCTGAAAGGCAGCTGACAGAACATCAGGGGACTTGGGGGCGAAAAGAGAGGTGGAAAAATAGAGTTGGGTGTCGTCCGCGTACATTTGGAAATGCACCCCATGTCTGCAGATGACATCCCCAAGAGGGAGCATGTAGATCAGAAAGAGGAGAGGGACAAGGATGGATCCTTGAGGTACCCGCAGGTAACCGGGTGAGAGCAGTAGGAGAAGCCATTTGTGCAGATGTATTGCTGGCGGTTTGTGAGGTAGGACTTGAACCAGGCGAGTGTGGTCCCACTGAGGTGGATGACGGAGGAAAAGCGGTGGAGGAGGATGGCATGATCAACCGTGTCGATCAAGTATCAAATACTCTCATGATCTTGAAAACCTCTATAAAATCGTTTCTTAATCTTCTCTGCTCCAGGGAGAATAATCCTAGTTTCGCTAACCTCTCCTCATAACTAAGGTACTTCATTCCTGGTACCATCCTGGTAAACCTCCTTTGTGCCCTCTCCAATGCCCTAACATCTTTCCTAAAGTGCGGTGCCCAGAACTGAACACAGTCTCCAACTGAGGCCTAAGCAGCATTTTAGAAATATTCAACATAACTTCCTGACTTGTGTATTCTATGCCCCTATTTATAACGCCCAGTATCCCGGATGCTTTTTTAACAGCTTTTTTTATCTATCTGTTCTGCCACCTTCAGAGATTTATTATATGACCTCCGGGTCTCTCTGTTCCTTCACCCTCTTTAAGATTGTACCATCAGCGTATATTGCCTCTCCTCATTCTTCCTCCCAAATTGTATCACTTCGCATTTCTCCACATTAAACGTCATCTGCCAGGTGTCTGCCCATGTTCCCAGTCTGTCCATGTCCTCTTGCAGTCTGTTATTATCCTCCTCACTGTTTACTGCTTTTCCTCTATTTCTTCTGTTACTCTTCAGAACAGACCACAGTGGGTTTCTGAATTTCTATCAGTTCCACACTACCACCTGCTGGTATAGAGGACAACTGCAAGAGATGTTTCCAGATAGTAAGTATGAGCTTTTTTGACAAATAGTTATTTTACATTGGTCAGCCCAGATGCCACTTCCATTGGCCACCTTCACTTTAATATATATTTTACATATTAAATACATTTTATATTTCAAATATAGTATATTAAAAGTGTATATATTATAAATTATATAAGTGATATAATAAATTGTATTATATAGTATAACAAATTGACTGTATGTTGGACACTGCTGTGTGCAATTGGCTGCCACATTTCACCCACAAAATACAGTCAATCCACTTTACATTATATTCTGTGAAACACTTTTCAATGAGTCACTGATTCAATTTAAGCCCCTCTTGACTCAACGTTCTGACATCGTTAGCAGTAATGTGCTTCTCTTTTTTCCTTCCCCCCCCAAATTTTTTCCTTCTACAAAAAATTCCAACACATTTATAGAATTTGGATGACTTAACAAGACTTCAAACACAGTCATATACATCCAAACACATATCACAGCCTCCACTACCATAATTTGAGTAATGGAGTTCAAAATATAAGTTTGTAAAAGCTGTTCATACATGCCCAATTCCCTATTCCTCAAACATCCTCCAAATTTTTAACAATTCTTTTGCCTAACAATTTTAGAATTGCTAATGGTTTTATATCAACTTTCAATATATGGTCTATCACAGGTCACCACGGCCAGGTTAGGCAACCAGTTTACCACAAATATGAGAAGACAAAGACCAAATTCAATCTGAGATCTATTATCCCAAGTCAAATTGTGCTGGAATATCCATGAGAAATAATGCCAGTACATCAAATACGTAGAATCAGCTAAATTTAAAACATAAGGCAGAATTACAAGTGCACACTTCCAGACACGTTTCTGAAAATCAGGAACTAATTCATATCAACCATTAGATAAATGCATTAAAAAATATATTTTCCTGGACATAACACACAAGCTTCCAATTTCTTCTGCAAGATAGAATTATGCTGTCCATATCTCAGCAAATTCAAACAATGATGCTTCCCTCCCCTCTTCCAAACAACTTGAAAAGTGGCACTTGCCTTAAAATGTCAGGATTGAAAAATCATTTCAGATAAAAATATTATTGACAAAGAAACACCAAATTAAAATTTCTCCCATTCATGCATCTGCAGAGTGGTGTCATGGATTACACAGAGGATACAGTTCAAGATACTGATCCTTACCTTCAAAGCCCTCCATGGTCTTGATACTCCCGACCTCTGCGACCTCCTAACTCCTTACCATTCTGCTTGCTCCCTCCGCTAAGCGGGCTCTGGCCAGCTTCACGTCCCCCGCCTCGTTCACCCCATTGGAGTCCTGTAGCTCAGTGGTTAGAGCACTCGCTTTGCAAGCGAGAGACCTGAGTTCAATTCCAGGCAGAGGGCGAAACCTTGGGCAAGTTTCCTTACTCCACACAGAGCCTAATAATAATCCCTCCAAAACCAAAACCAATAATAAATTGGTCTGTTTATGGGACATTGCTGTGCGCAATTGGCTGCCGCGTTCGCCCACAAATATACAGTCAATTCACTTTACAGTGTGTTCTGTGAAGCGCTTTGGGACGTCCTCCCGACGTGAAAAGCGCTATATCAAAATGCAAGGATTATTGGCAGATGGGCCATCTGCCACTCTGATCCCATCCTCTGGAACTCCATCCCGCAGTCACTTGCCTCACCCCCGCCCTTGCATCCTTCAAGACCTACCTCAAGACTCTCCTCTTCATCCGTGATTTCTATCATCCTGCTTCCCCCCCTGCCCTCCATCCTCCCTGATCCTGACCGCCAGCTCCGGTCCGAAACTCTGTCTGTCCAGCGCCTTGAGACGTCTTCCTGACACGAAAGGCGCTATATAAATCTAATTTTCTTGTTGTTGTATTAGAAGGTATACAGGCAGTAATACAGTCAGAACCATCTAAACATTTCTAGACACCATGAGACCCTACTCTGCATGAAGGGCACTGTATAAGTGCAAGTTGTTGTAGTAATCGATGGCTTGTTGCCTGGTTAGATCTGAACTTCTCCCATGTTTTGAAAAACACAGCTTACATGCTTCAGATATTGATACAAGTATTGTTCTGTGGCAGAGCAAATAAATTATGTTGCGGACTATATTACACACACTCTAAAGTTAGGGCATTCTAGTACGTCAAGCAAATTTATAAGTGAACAACAGCAAATGAGAAATTAGTTACCCCACATACCATTATTTACGCGTGAAATCTCAGGAGCCGGATAAATTGCATCCAAGAATTCTTAAGGAACTAGGGTAGGAAATTGCAGAAATGCTGGCCCAAATCTTTCAAAAATCACTGAATACTGAGCACAGTGGCTAAGTTTTCAGATGCCACTAAGCAGATTGCCAAGCTGAACAAGATAGGTTACCGGAGGATTTGAACATATTTGAGAACTGGGCAGATTCGTGGCAGATGAAGTTCAATGTGGAGAAATATAAAGTACTTCACAAGGGGACAAAAAATCCTGGAAGGGACTATTACTTGAACGGAAGGAAAATAATAGGTTTGGAAAATTAAAAAGGACCGGGGGCCCCTGAATGACAATGATTTTAATCTCTCCCAACAATGCTCTGTGGCAGTGAGTAAAGCAAACCAGATGTTGGGATGTATCAAAAGATCAATAGCAGCCGGAATAGTGGGGTAATCCTGCCACTGTATAAATCATGGGTGAGACCACACTTAGACTGTGTACAGTTCTGGTCGCTGCAGTACAAAAAGGGTATTGGAGAAATCGAGGATATGCAGAGGAGGGCGATCAGAATGATGGAGGGAATGTACTGTGAGGAGCGACCAGTAAATTGGGCGCATTGACGCTGGAAAAGAGAAGATTGAGAGGTGACATGATTACTGTCTTCATTAAAATTCTAAAGGGGCAAAACAATATAGATCATGACAGGCTGTTTCAACTTGTCCAGGACAGTAAAACCAGAGGACGACCTGCAATTGAACAAGGGGTAAACTCAGAACAAATCTACACAAACACTATTTCAGTGAGCGAATAGTGAACCTGTGGAACCTGTGTTGATTCTTTTAAATACAGATTAGATAGTTTATTTTAGGAATAACATTATGGAATATAGTGCATAGTTCAGGACATGGGTACATGTGACAGCAGGTGGAAGGAAGATGGAAGGTGAACTAGTTGGACCATGGTCTTTTATCGTCTAGAATTTCTTATGTTCTTATGTTATGTTCTTACGTGATAATAGAATATACAATGGTTTGAATCCACATCTGTGCAAAAAAAAAACCTATTTGACAAACTGAGTACATAAAAACAGAATAAAATGACTTTGGCATGTATTACATTACAATGCATCAAAACTGCAGAGCATGAACTCCAAAGTCCAAACAAACAAGTGAGCAAAGTGTTTTGGTGAATATTTTAGCTTTAGTGACCAAAACAGCAACTTAGTGCTAAATAAAATAGCTTATTTCCACAGAGTACTTGATACAACACATACAAAAAAAGACACAATATAGGAAATCCCAACCCACCGCACCCCACCCCACAGCACCGCATGTCAAGCCACCCCACCCCACCCCACCCCAACCGAACCCCACCCCACCTCAAACCCACCAATCTCACCAGAACCCATCCCACCTAACCCCCAACCCAGCTCACCCCACCCCACCTCACCCCACCACACCCAACACCAACCCACCACACCTCACCCCATCCCACCTCACCACACCCCACCCCTCCTCACCCAACCCCACCCCATCCCACCTCACCCAACCCCAACCCACCACACCCCATCTCAGCTCACCACACGACACCTCACCCAACCCCACCGAAACTCATTCTATCCCCACCTCATCACACCCCACCTCACCCCACCACACCCAACACCAACCCACCACACTCACCCCACCCCTCCTCACCCCACCCCTCCTCACCCCACCCTCCTCACCCCTCCTCACCCCACCTCACCCACCCCACCTCACCCCACCTCACCTCACCCCACCCCACCCCTCACCCACCCCTCCTCACCCCACCCTCCTCACCCCACCCCCTCACCCCACCCCACCCACCTCACCCCACCCCACCTCACCCCACCTCACCCACCCCACCCACCTCACCCCACCCCACCTCACCCCCCCCACCCCACCTCACCCCACCCCACCTCACCCCACCCACCTCACCCCACCCCACCTCACCCCACCCCACCCCACCCCACCCCACCTCACCCCACCCACCTCACCCACCTCACCCCACCCACCCCACCCCACCCCACCCCACCCCACCCCACCCCACCTCACCCCACCTCACCTCACCCCACCTCACCCCATCCCACCTCACCCCACCACACCCAACACCAACCCACCACACCTCACCCCATCCCACCTCACCACACCCCACCCCATCCCACCTCACCCAACCCCAACCCACCACACCCCATCTCAGCTCACCACACGACACCTCACCCAACCCCACCGAAACTCATTCTATCCCCACCTCATCACACCCCACCTCACCCCAGCACACCCAACACCAACCCACCACACTCACCCCACCCCTCCTCACCCCACCCCTCCTCACCCCACCCCTCCTCACCCCACCTCACCACACCTCACCACACCCCACCCCACCTCACCCCACCCCTCCTCACCCCACCCTCCTCACCCCACCCCTCCTCACCCCACCCCTCCTCACCCCACCCCTCCTCACCCCACCCCACCCCACCTCACCCCACCCCACCTCACCCCACCCCACCTCACCCCACCCCACCTCACCTCACCCCACCCCACCTCACCCCACCCCACCTCACCCCACCCCACTCACCCACCCACCTCACCCCACCTCACCTCACCCCACCCCACCTCACCCCACCCCACCTCACCTCACCCACCCCACCTCACCCCACCTCACCCCACCCACCTCACCCCACCCCACCCCACCCCACCTCACCCACCCACCTCACCCCACCTCACCTCACCCCACCTCACCCCATCCCACCTCACCCCATCCCACCTCACCACACCTCACCCAAACCCACCACATCTCACCCATCTCACCTCACCCAACCCACCACACCTCAACTCACCACACCCCACCCAACTTCACCCCACCGTACCCGACCTCACCCCACCACATCTCACACCACCCCATTTCAACCTCACCACACACCACTGCAAACCAACCCACCCCACACCATCCCACACCAACCTCACCACAACCCACCACACCCCACCTCAGACCACCCACCCCAACTCACCCCACCCCAACTCACCCCACCCCAACTCACCCCACCCCAACTCACCCAAACTCACCCCACTCCACCTCACCCAAACTCACCCCACCCCACCACAACTAGCCCACCCCACCGAACCCCATATCACCCAACTTCACCCACACCACCTCATCCCACCACACGTCACCTCACCCCACCTCACCCCAATTTAGCCCACCCCACAACACCTCACCCCACCTCACTGCACCCCATTCCACTGCACCCCACCTCACCCCACCCCACCTCACCCAACCTCATCCCACCCCACCTCATCCCACCCCAACTGACTCCACCTCACCCCACCCCACCCCACACAAGCTCACCTCACCCAACCTCACCTCACCCTCACCTCACCCCACACCTCATCCACCTCACCCCACAATACCTCACCCCACCTCACCACACCCCACCATACCTCACCCCACCTCACCTCACACCACCCCAATTTACCTCACCCAACTACACCCCACGTCACACCACCCCTCCTCACACCACCCCTCCTCACACCACCCCTCCTCACACCACCCCTCCTCACCTCAATTTAGCCCACCACACAACATCTCACCTCCTACCACCGCACCTCCCCTCACCCCATCTCACCACACACAACCTCAACCCACCCCATACCTCACCCCACCTCACCCCACACCATGTCACCCCACCACACTCCACCCACCCCATCCAATCCCACCGCACCCCACCCCTCCTAACCCCACCCTAATCCACCTCAACTCACCACCCCCCACCCCAACCTCCCCAAATGCCACCGCACCACATCCCAACTCACCCCAGCACACCTTACCTCAACTCGCACAACCTCATCCCATCCAACCCCACCTCACCTCACCCCACCCCACCCCACACCAACTCACCACACCCCACCTCATCCTATCCAACCTCACCTCACCCCAACTCAGCCCACCCCAACCCAGCCCACCCCAACTCATCTCAACTCACACCACCCCACCTCACCCTAACACACCCCACCTCACCTCAACCAAACCCACCTCACCCCACCTCACACCAAATCACTCCACGCCATCCCACCTCAGCCCACCACACCTCTCCCCAACTCATCACATGTCACCCCACCGCACATCACCTCACCCCAATTTAGCCCACCCTACAACACCTCACACCAGCGCACTCACCTCAACTCACCACAGCCAACCTCACCCCACCACACCCACCTCACCACACCCCACCCCACACCTCACCCCACCTCACCACACCCAATCCCACACCTCACCCCACCACACTCCACCCCAACTCACCCCATCCAATCCCACCTCACCTCACCCTACACCTCTCACTCCACCCCTCCTCACCCCACCCCACATCACCTCAACTCACCACACCCCACCCTCCCCAAACACCACCGCACCACACCGCACCCCAACACACCGCACCTCAACTCACCCCACCCCACTTCACCCCACCCCAACCTCACCCACCCCAACCTCACCCCACCCCACACCTCACCCCACCCTCCTCACCTCACCCCTCCTCACCCCACTTCACCCCACCCCCACCTCCCCAAACACCACCGCACCACACCCCACCCCAATTCACCCCTGCACACCTCAACTCGCACCACCTCATCCCATCCAACCCCACCTCACCCCACCCCACACCAACTCACCACACCCCACCTCACCCCAACTCACCTCAGCCCAACTCAACCCACCCCAACTCACACCACCCCAACTCAGCCCACCGCAAATCGCCCCACACCACCTCACCTCAACTCACACCACCCCACCTCACTTTAACTCAACCCACCCCACCTCAACCCACCCCAACTCACCTCAACTGAACCCACCTCACCCCACCACACCAAATCACTCCATGCCACCCGACCTCAGCCCACCCCACCTCACCCCAACTCACCCCACCGCACCCCACTGTACCCCCACACCGCACATCACCTCACCCCAAATTAGCCACCCCACAACACCTCACCTCACACCATCTCACCCCACACCACGTCACCTCACCACACTCCACCCCACCGCACCACATCCAATCCCACCTCACCCTTCCTCACCCCACCCCACATCACCTCACCCAACCCTACCCCACCTCAACTCACCACACCCCACCCCCAAACACCACCGCACCACACCACACCTCACCCCAGCACACCTCACCTCGCACCACCTCATCCCATCCAAACCCAACTCACCCCACCCCAACTCACCCCACCCCAACTCACCTCAACTCACACCACCTCACCCCACCACACTCCACCCCACCTCATCCCATCCAACCCCCGCTCATCCCATCCAACCCCACCTCACGACACCCCATGCCATCTCAGGTCACCCCACCTCACGCCACCTCATGCTACCCCAACACACCCCACCCCAACACACCCCACCCCAACACACCCCACCCCAATACACCCCACCCTACCTCAACTCATGCCACCCTACCTCACCCCAACACACCGCACCCCACATCAGCCCACACCACCCCACACCACCCCAACCCAACCTACCTCACCCCATATCACACCAAATCACTCCACGCCATCCCACCCCAGCCCACCCCACCGCACCCCACCCAACCACAGCCCACCCCACCACCTCACCCAACCACAGCCCAACTCACACCACCCCAACTCACACCACCCCAACTCACACCACCCCAACTCATCCCATGCCACCCCACCTCACCCCACCCACTTCAACCTACCCCACCTCACCTTACCCCAAATCACCTCACCCCACCCCACATCAGCCCATGCCACCCCACCGCACCTCACCCCAACTCACTTCACAACACCCCACCTCACCCCATCCCAACTCACCCCACCCCAACTCACCCCACCGAAGCTTACCTCAACTCACACCACCCCACCTCAGCCGACCCCAGCTCACCCCAAATCACCCCACGCCACCTCAGCCCACCTCACCCGACCGCACCCCACCTCAGCCCACCCCACCTCAGCCCACCCCACCTCAGCCCACCCCACCTCAGCCCATCCCACTCACCACACCTCACCCCAGCTCACCTAACCTCACACTACCCCACCACAACCCACACCACCTCACCCCAACCCACGCCACCTGACCCCAACCCACCCGCTCTCACCCCACCCCAGCCCACCTCACCCCAACTCACACCAGCCCACCTCAGCCCAGCCCAGCCCACCCCAGCCCACGCTACCCCACCCCAGCGCACATCACCCCACCTCACGCCACCCAAACCTCACCTCACCCCACCTCATCTCACACCACCTCACCTCACCCCATCCCACCCCACACCACCTCATTCCACCCCACCGCAGCTCACACCACCTCACCCCTCAACACACCACACCCCACGTCAGCCCACCCCACCTTACCCTACCTAACCTCAACTCAACCTACCTCACTCCACCCTATATCACACCAACTCACTCCACGCCACTCCACCTCAGCCCACCTCACCCCATCCCACCCCACCTCACCCCAGCTCACCTAACCTCACACCACCCCACCTCACCCCATCACACCTCACCTCAACACACGCCAGCACACCCCACCTCAGCCCACCCCACCTCACCACAACCCACCCCACCTCACCGCAGCCCGCCCCACCTCACCACGCCCCACCTCACCACGCCCCACCTCACCACACCCCAGCCCATCTCAAATCACACCACCCTACCTCACACCAACACACCAAACACCACCCCACATCAGCCCACCCCACCCCACCTCAACCCACCCCACCTCAACCGACCCCATATTAAACCAACTCACACCACCAAAACTCACCTCACCCTACACCACCTCACCCTACCTCACGCCCTCCCACCCTACACCACCTCACCCTACCTCACATCACCCCAGCTACCTAACCTCACGCCCCCCCACAGCTCAGCGCCCCCCCACAGCTCAGCGCCCCCCCCACAGCTCAGCGCCCCCCCACAGCTCAGCGCCCCCCCACAGCTCAGCGCCCCCCCACAGCTCAGCGCCCCCCCACAGCTCAGCGCCCCCCCACAGCTCAGCGCCCCCCCACAGCTCAGCGCCCCCCCACAGCTCAGCGCCCCCCACAGCTCAGCGCCCCCCCACAGCTCAGCGCCCCCCACAGCTCAGCGCCCCCCACAGCTCAGTGCCCCCCACAGCTCAAAACCACAGCTCAACCCACCACACATCACCCCACCCAAGCTCACCTCACCTCACATAATCCCACCTCACCCTACCTCACCCCACGTCATCTAACCCCAGCTCACTCCACCTCCCCAAACACCAACTCACCTCAACCCAACTCACCACACCTCCCCAAACACCACTCCACCCCAGCTCTCCCCCATCCCCAAGCACTACCTCACCCGACCCCAACTCCCCAAACACCACCTCACCCCAGCCCACCTCACCCAACCACACCCCAACTCAGCCCACTCCAACTCACAGCACCCCACTCATCCCACCTCATGTCAGCCAATCCCACCTCACTCCACCTCACGCCACCCCACCTCACGCCACCCCACCTCACGCCACCCCACCTCACGCCACCCCACCTCACGCCACCCCACCTCACGCCACCCCACCTCACGCCACCCCACCTCACGCCACCCCACCTCACGCCACCTAACCCCAGCCCATCTCAACTCACCCCAGCCCACCTCACACCACCCCAGCTCATCGCAACCCACCTCACCCTACATCACACCAACTCACTCCACACCACCTCAACCCAGCTCACCTAACCTCACACCACCCCACCTCAACTCACCCCACCTCAACTCACCCCACCTCAACTCACCCCACCTCAACTCACCCCACCTCAACTCACACACATCACCACACCCCACCTCAACCACCTCACCCCACCTCACATTACCCCAGCTACCTAACCTCACCCCAACTCAACTCAGCTCACCCAACCTCACCCCAACCCAACTCAGCTCACCCAACCTCACCCCACCCCACCCCAGCTTATCTAACCCCACCCAGCGCACCCCACCCCAGCTTATCTAACCCCACCCCAGCGCACCCCACCCCAGCTTATCTAACCCCACCCCAGCTTATCTAACCCCACCCCAGCGCACCCCACCCCAGCGCACCCCACCCCAGCGCACCCCACCCCAGCGCACCCCACCCCAGCGCACCCCAGCGCACCCCACCCCAGCGCACCCCAGCGCACCCCACCCCAGCGCACCCCAGCGCACCCCACCCCAGCGCACCCCAGCGCACCCCACCCCAGCGCACCCCACCCCAGCGCACCCCACCCCAGCGCACCCCACCCCAGCGCACCCCACCCCAGCGCACCCCACCCCAGCGCACCCCACCCCAGCGCACCCCACCCCAGCGCACCCCACCCCAGCGCGGCTCACTCACCTCACCACACCGCAACCCACCACAGCTCACTTCATCTCAACCCACCGCACTTCACCCCACCCCACATCACACCACCACAACTCACTTCACACCATCCCACCTCACCCCACCTCACCCCACGTCATCTAACCCCAGCTCACTCCACCTCCCCAAACACCAACTCACCTCACCCCAACTCACCACACCTCCCCAAACACCACCCCAAACACCACCCCACCCCAGCTCATCCCCCATCCCCAAGCACTACCTCACCTCACCCCAACTCCCCAAACACCACCTCACCCCAACTCAGCCCAGCCCAACTCAGCCCAGCCCAACTCAGCCCAGCCCAACTCAGCCCAGCCCAACTCAGCCCAGCCCAACTCAGCCCAGCCCAACTCAGCCCAGCTCAGCCCAGCCCAACTCAGCCCAGCCCAACTCAGCCCAGCCCAACTCAGCCCAGCCCAACTCAGCCCAGCCCAACTCAGCCCAGCCCAACTCAGCCCAGCCCAACTCAGCCCAGCCCAACTCAGCCCAGCCCAACTCAGCCCAGCCCAACTCAGCCCAGCCCAACTCAGCCCAGCCCAACTCAGCCCAGCCCAACTCAGCCCAGCCCAACTCAGCCCAGCCCAACTCAGCCCAGCCCAACTCAGCCCAGCCCAACTCAGCCCACGCCACCCCACCGCACGCCACCCCACCCCAGCCTACCTCAACCCAACCCACCTCACCCTACATCACACCAACTCACTCCACGCCACTCCACCTCACCCCACCACAACTCACCTCAACCCAGCTCATCTATCCTCACACCACTCCACTTCAACTCACAGCTCACCCCACCACAGCTCACCCCACCACAGCTCACCCCACCACAGCTCACCCCACCACAGCTCACGCCACCTCAACCACCTCACCCCAATCCCACTTCACCCCACCTTACCACACCTCAACCCTCCCCACCTCACGCCACCCCAATTCACCCCTTCCCACCTAAATCCAACTCAACCCACAACACCCCACCCCATGACTCCCCACCCCACCTCACCACACCCCACCTCAACCCAAACCACCCCACCTCAACATACCCCACCTGACTTCACCCCACCTCACCCCACCATACCTCAACTAACCCCAACTAATCCACCTCACCTCAGCCAACCCCACCTAATCCACCCCACCTCATTCTACCCCACCTCCCTCTCACCCCACCCCCCCTCTCACCCCACCCCCCCTCTCACCCCACCTCTCACGCCCTTGCCCCACCCCTCCACCCACCGCTCACCCCACCACTCTCACCCCACCCCTCCTCTCGCCCCAACCCTCACACAACCCCTCCTCTCGCCCCACCTCTCCTCACCCCACGTCACCCCATCATACCTCACTCCACCTCACCCGACCTCACCAATCGTCACCCCACCTCACATCACCTCACTCCACCACATCCCACCTCACCCCACAACACTTCACTCTATCCCACCTCACCGCACACACACACCTCACCCCCACCTCACCCGCCCTCACCCCTCCCACACCTCACCTAATCCCAACTCACTCCACACCACCCCACCTCACATCTCACCACTTCACCGCACCCCGTCTCACCCCAACCCACCTCACCCCACCACACCCACCTCAAACCATCCCATCTCACACCACCTCACCTCAACAACCTCACCCCACTGCACCCACCCCACACCACCTCACCCCACTTCACCTCATCCCACCTAATCCCAACTCACCCCACCCCACGTCCCACCACTTCACCCCACCCCAATCCACCCCACCTCACTCCACCCCACGCCACGTCACCCCACCTCACTCCACCCCACGCCACGTCACCCCACCACACCACACATCACCTCACCCCACCAATCTCAAACCACCCCATCTCACACCACCCCACCTCAACAACCTCCCCTCACCCCACCCACCCCACACAACCTCAGCCAATCCTCCTCACCCCACGCCACCTCACAACACTTCACTCTACCCCACCTCACCTCATCCCACTTCACCTCACTCCACCTAATCCACCCCACCTCACCCCACCACCCTCCCCACACCACCTCCCCTCACCCAACCTCACCCCTCTGCACCCCACGCCAGCCCACCATACCTCACCCCACTGCACTCCATTCCACCTCAGCTCCCCATTCCACCTCACCCCATTCCAGCTCACCCCACGCCACCCAATCTCACACCAACCCACCTCAAAGCACCTCACGTCAACTAACCCCACCACACCCACCCAACCTCAACACACCTCACCACATGCCACATCACCCCACCCCAATCCACACCACCTCACAAAAACCCACCCATCCCAGCTCACCCCACCTCACCCCACACCACCTCAACCACCTCACCCAACCCCACCCACCTCGCCAATTCTCACCCGACCTCACCCCACCACAGCTCACATCACCTCACCCCACCTAATCCAACCCACCTCACTCCACCTCATGCCACCTAACTCCACCCCACCTCACCGCACCTCATCCCACACCACCTCATCCAACCCCACCTCACCCCAACCCACCCCAACTAATGCCACACCACCCCACCTCACATCTCACCACCTCACCCCACCCCATCTCACCCCACCCCAACTCACTCCACCTAACCCCACCTCATCCCAGTTCACTCAATTTCACACCACCCCACTTCACATCACCTCAACCCACATCAACCCACCCCATCACACTTCACCCAACCTCACCAATCCTCACCCCACCACAGCTCACATCACCTCACCCCGCCCTACCTCACTCCACCACATCCCACCTCACCCCACAGCACTTCACTCTACCCCACCTCACCCCACCCCAACTCACTCCATCCAACCCCACCTCACACCATCCCATCTCACCCCACCCCTCATCACATCACCTCACCCCACGTCAACCCACCCCATCACACCTCACCCCACCTCACCCAACCTCACCTCACCACAGCTCGCATCACCTCACCCCACCTCACTCCACCACATCCCACCTCACCCCAGAACACTTCACTCTACCCCACCTCACCTAATCCAACGCACCTCTCCCCACTCCACCTCGCCCCACCTTACCCCATTCCAACTAATCCCAACTCACGCCATACCATCCCACCTCACATCTCGCCACCCAACCCCACCTCACCTCACTCCACCCACCGAGCAGAGAGCCCAGAGTGAGGCAAGGCCAGAGTGAGAAGGAATTAGGTGAGAGTGGGAATTGCTGTGGGAACTGCTATTGTAAATGTTCAAGTGTTGTGCTACTAAAAACTGTTAAAACTGTTGATACCATTGGTAGATTGGTCTTGTGGTGAAACTCTGCAGGGAGCAGCTGTAGCTAATTAGAGTTAGACTTAACTAATAACAAGCAACGTACTGATTAATCACTTGATTAGGTGTTAATTCTAAATTACTGCTGACCGATTGGAAACTGGTTGCATCCAGAGGGTATGAAAAGGGGATAGCTGCGAGAGCCTTACTTGAGCAGAGAGCCCAGCGTGAGCTATGTCTGGAGTGAGAAGGAATTGGGTGAGAGTGGGAATTAGGTGCAGAGGGGGAAGTATCTTCTAAATGACAATAATACAGGGATATCTATTGAGTGAGAGGAGCGAATGACCTGGCAGGTGATGTGTGAGGAATGTAGTATGTGGGAATTGATGGAGGGCCCTGAGCCCGGGTGACTTCATCTGCAGCAAATGTCTGCAACTGAGGAAGCTCCAGCTCAGCTATTCAGGAGGAGACACTGCGCAGCATTAGAGATGGGGAGAGCTTCCTGGACAGTTTCATCCTGGAGCCAGACACTCCCACGAGTCCCAGGGAACATTCCGTTACTAGCCACGGACAGGACTGGGTGACGGTCAGACAGGCGCATAAGGTGACCTGAAATAGAGGGGCAGAGGAACCCCAGACTTTAACCTTGTCCAAAAGGTATGAAATACCTGCAACCTGTGTGCACAAGGAGTCTGTGAGGAAGATGGGCAAACTTACCCGAACACCTCTATACAGGAGGCCACACAAGGAATAGTCAGAAGGAATATAGTGGTAATTGGGGATGAGACAGTCAGGAAGACTGACACAATTTTCTGCAGCCATGGCAGGGAGACAAGAAGACTCTGTTGCCTTCCTGGGACCAGGGTGAAGGACGTCACTTCTGGGCTCGAGAAAAATTTGAAGCAGGAGAGAGTGGATCTAATAGTTATGATTCACAAAGGGACCAATGATAAAGGTAGGACAGGTAGGGACGAGTTGAGGAGTAAGTTCCAGGAATTGGGAATTAAGCTAAAGAGTAGAATTTCAAAGCTATTAATATCGGGATTATTACCTGAGCCGGGGGCAAATTGGTACAGGCAAAAAAAAAATTAAAGAACTGAATACCTGGTTAAAAGAATGGTGCGGAGGGCAGGGGTTTCACTTTATAGGCCACTGGCACCAATATTGGGGGAGACGGGAGCTATTCCAAAGGAATGGACTCCACCTAAACAGGGCTGGGACAAATGTCCTGACAACACGATAAAGGCTTTAAACTACTAAGGGGGCGCGGTAAATTGAATCACATGTTATCTGTTACAATTAAAATTAGGACCGATGAAAGTGGGAGAGCAGATTAACCAGGGAGATGAGCAAAGGGTGTCAAGCTGAGAAAGGAAGCCCAGAGATAGGGTACTGGTGAATACGACTAATAGCCCGAAGTCAGAATTAAAGGTGCTATATCTGAATGTGCGAAGCATTTGAAACAAAATAGATGAGTTAAGTGCACAAATAGAAACAAACGGGTATGATCTGGTAGCCATCATCGAGACATGGTTACAGGGAGATCAAGGGTGGGAGCTAAATATTCCAGGGTACGCAGTGTATAGGAAAGATAGGCAATGTGGTAAACGAGGAGGGGGGGTGGCCCTGCTACTAAAGGATGGGATAAAAACAGTAGAGAGGAAAGATTTTAAATCAAAAAAGCAGGAAGTAGAGTCAGTATGGGTAGAGGTACGTAACAACAGGGGCAGAAAACTAGTGGGAGTAGTTTATAGACCCCCAAACAGCAGTCACAGTATAAAGGTATAAATCAGGAAATTAGCAGAGCATGTAGTAAAGGATAAACATTAATTGCGGGTGATTTTAATCTGCACATAGATTGAGTGAACCAAATTGAGAAAAATATGATAGAGGAAGGGTTTATAGAATGTATTAGGGATAAGTATCTAGATCGGTATGCCAAGGAGCCAACCAGGGAACAGGCCATATTCGACCTTGCAATGAAGCAGGGCTGATCAGCAAACTGGAAATTAAGGCTCCTCTCGGGCAAAGTTATCATAATATGATGGAATTTAGCATTAAGTTAGAGAGAGAAGTAGTTAAGTCCGAAGAAAAGGTTTTAAATTTAAGTAGAGCCAATTTTGCTGGTACAAGAGAGGATTTAGCCAAAATAAACTGGGAAATTAGACTTAAAGATTTGACAGTAGACCAGCAATGGCAGACGTTTAAGGAGATAGTACAAAATTCCCAGCGAACACATATTCCTTTGAGGAATAAGAATAGCCCAACCGTGGCTAACTAGAGCAGTTAGGGAAAGTATAAAGTTAAAGGAAGAAGCCTATAAAACAGCTAAGATAAGTAGTAAACCCGAGGATTAGGAGAACTTTAGGGATCAACAAAGGAGAACCAAAAAAGTGATTAAGAGGGAGAAAATGGAATATGAGGGCAAACTAGTGAGGAACATAAAGACAGACTGCAAGAGTTTTTATAAATATATAAAGAGGAAGAGGCTGTCAAAGGTAAATGTGGGTCCGCTACAGGCAGAGATGGGGGGAATTATAGTAGGGGACAAAGACATGGCAGAGTCATTAAACAAGTACTTTGCTACTGTCTTCACCTTAGAAGACACTGAAAACCTACCAAGAATAGAGGGGAACCAAAAAGACAATGTTAGCGAGCAACTTGGGGAATTAATATTAGTAAAGAAATGGTTTTAGGTAAATTTCAGGTCTTAAAACTGATAAATCTCCTGGACCTGATGGCCTACATCCTAGGGTTTTAAAAGAGGTGGCTACTGAGATAGTGGATGGCTTGTCTTTGATCTTCCAAAATTCTCTGGATTCTGGAACGGTTCCCATTGATTGGAAGATTGCAAACGTAACACCACTATTTAAGAAGGGTGGGAGAGAAAAGATGGGGAACTATAGACCAGTTAGTCTGACATCAGTGGTAGGGAAAATTCTTGAGTCCTTAATTAAGGATGTCGTTATGGGATTCCTGGAAGACCATAACAAGATTAGGCAGAGTCAACATGGCTTTACAAAAGGGAAGTCATGCTTAACTAATCTTTTAGAGTTTTTTGAAGATGTATCTAGCAGGTTAGATAGGGGGGAACCAGTAGATGTAGTATATTTAGATTTTAAAAAGGCATTTGACAAAGTGCCACACAAAAGGCTATTGCACAAGGTTAAGGCCCACAGGATTAATGGGAACATATTAGCATGGATTGAAGAGTGGTTAACAGGTAAAAAAAACAGAGAGTAGGGATAAATGGATCATTCTCGAATTGGCAGGATGTGACTCGTGGAGTGCCACAAGGATCAGCGCTTGGGCTTCAGCTATTTACAATTTACATCAATGTTCTAGACGAGGACATTGAATGTAAAATATCTAAATTCGCGGATGACACTAAACTCGGTGGGAGAGTGAGCTCTGAGGATGATGCAAAAAGACTGCAGTGGGATATAGATAGGCTCGGGGAGTGGGCGAGTAGGTGGCAGATGGAATTTAATGTGAGGAAGTGTCAAGTTATTCACCTAAGTAGAAAAAACAGATTATTTTCTAGAGGGGGAGAGATTAGATAGCATTAGTGTGCAGAGGATTTGGGTGTCCTTGTACACCAGTCTCAAAAAGTTAGTTTGCAGGTGCAGCAGCAACTAAGAAGGCGAACGGCATGTTAGCGTTCATTGCAAAAGCTTTAGAGTACAAGAGAAGGGAAGTCTTGCTGTAACTGTATAAGGCTTTGGTGAGACCGCACCGAGAGGATTGTGTGCAGTTTTGGTCTCCTTATTTAAAAAAGGTTAGTTCCTGGGATGAGGGGACTGACCTATGAGGATAGGCTGAATAAACTAGGGCTGTATTCTCCAGAGTACAGAATAATTAGGGGAGATCTTATTGAAACATATAAGATTGTTAAAGGGCTGATAAAGCAGACACTGAGGGTTTGTTTCCCCTGGTAGGAGCATCTATAACCAGGGGTCACAGTCTTAAAATTAAGGGTCAGCCTTTTAGAACAGAGTTGAGGAAACATTTATGGAATTCACTCCCCCAGAAGGCTGTAGATGCTCAGTCCTTGAACATCTTCAAGGCTGATAGATTTTTTTAAAAACAGAGGGATTAGGGGATATGGGGATAGGGCAGGTAATTAGAGTTAGGTCTGAAGATCAGCCATGATCTTATCAAATGGCGGGGCAGCCTCGCGGGGCTGAATGGACTACTCCTGCTCCTAATTCTTATGTTCTTATGTCCCCACCACACCTCACCCCACCCTAGCCCACCCCACCTCATCCCCCCTTCACTCCACCACATGATACAAACTATTATATAAATATATGTGGAACGTCCATTAAAGGAGGGAAAGAGGCATGGAATAGACTGAGCATTTAAACAAAAGTGCGTTACTCTGGTATGCAAGCACTTGATCATTAATTAATATCCTGGTTTATCTGAACCATCCTCGCAATCATCATCATTAACATGATCAAATAATATGATTTGGGTCCAAATTGGAAACTGCAAATGTTTAGCCTTAACATAATAACTGGTGATCTGTGAAAGAGAAACCATCAGAAATAAAAAGTATTTAACTTCTATTATAGTTCTATATTTGACATTTATTTCTTGATCTTAAGATAATAATAATAATCCTTGCATTTATATAGTGCCTTGTCACGCTGTTGAAATGTATCAAAGTGCTTCACAGGATACAATGTTAAATAAATTGATTGTGCATTTTGTGGGTGATTGAAAAATCAAACTGAACAACAACAAGAAGATGACCTGTGAAGCGCCTTTCAAGTCACTGTCCCAAGGTGCTGGACAGTGACAGCATTTCAGACCCGAGCTGCAGTCAGGGGGGAGAAGGGAGGGGAGGGAAAGGGGGATGGCCAATGGCATGGTCAAAGAGGAGGGTTTTGAGACAGGACTTAAAGGAGGCTAAGGAGAGGGTGAGGCGAAGTGACTGGGGGATGGAGTTCCAGAGGTTGGGCAGAGAGAGGCTGAAGGCTCTCCTGCCAATGGTGGAGTGGGTGGGTCGGGGGACTTGGAGCAGGCCGGAGCTGGCTGAGCGGAGGGAGCGGGTGGGTTGGTAGGCTGTTAGGAGGTCACAGAGATAGGGTGGGGCGAGAACATTGAGGACTTTGTAGGTGAGGGATAGGGAGCCAATGGAGTCGAGCGAGAATGGGGGAAAATGGGGTCACGGAGTTTGGTGCGAGAGAGGACACGGGCTGCAGAGTTCTGGAGCCTGTGGAGGGAAGAGTTGGAAAGGCCAACACGCAGGCGTTTGCATAGTCGAGCCTGGAAGTAATGAAGGCATGAACAAGAGTTTTAGCGGTCTGAGGAGTGGGGTAGTGGCAGAGTCGGGTGATGTTATGGAGGTGAGGGAAGGCAGAGCGGGTCATGGCTTGGATGTGGGAAAGAAAAGACAGTTGAGGGTTGAACAAGACCCCCAGGTTCCTGACTGGCAGGTGAGTTGTAGAGTGCAACCATAGAGGTTGATGTTGCCAGAGCCTGAGGTGCTGAGGCGCTGACGTGAGCCAATCAGGAGGGCCTCAGACTTGTTCACATTCAACTCTAGGGTTTGCCCTCATCCAGGACGTGATGTCCGATAGACAGTCTGTCAGGACAGCAGTGGTCCTGGAGTTGAGGGTGGAGCCAGAAAGATAGAGTTGGGTGTCATCAGCATTCATATGGAAGTTGACCCCATGAATGCGGATGATGGTGTGTAGCCATTAAAGAGGAGACAAAGACAGAGCCCTGGGGGACACCGGACGTAACAGTGTGGGGGCTGTACAAACATCTTATGTCAACTTATTAATATCAAACAAATAAACAAGTACATTTGACAAAACATCATCCATTTAGTTTTTAGAGTTCTTTATGAAATACATTACAGCATTACCTTGCATTAGCTGTGCACATGTACACGAAGACCAATAGGTGGCAGCATGACTGTAGCACACAGCAGTAGAACTGAAGCAGCTTTACTGGATTTGCCTTCATTTTCACACCTTGGGTTCTAAGCATCCATTCCTTTATCCATGTAGATTCTTATCAATGCTACATTATGATGTAACTATTAGGTTTCAAAGATTTCAAAGATAATGGATATAACCAACGAATACTTAAGAATTGAGCACTGCACACTCCTTTACCACTGCTCTTTTTAATCTATATAAATGACCTGGACTGCAAGAGGACAGACCGGTAAAATGGGCAGACACGTGGCAGATGAAGTTTAACTTCGAGAAATACGAAGTGATGCATTTTGAGAGGAACAATGAGAAGAGGCAATAAAAGCTGAAGGTACAATCTTAAAGGAACAGAGAGACCTGGGGGTCATATAAGTAAATGTTTGAAGGTGGCCGGTCAGGTTGATACAGCTGTTAAAAAAGCATATGGGATACTGGGCTTTATAAATAGGGGCATAGGATACACAAGTCAGGAAGTTATGATGAACCTTTATATAAAACACTGGTTAGGCCTCAGCTAGAGACTGTGTTCAGTTTTGGGCCCCACACTTTAGGAAGGCATTGGAGAGGGTACAGGATGGTACCAGGATTGAGGGACTCCAGTTATTAGGAGAGACTACAGAAGTTAGGATTATTCTCCTTGGAGCAGAGAAGTTTAAGAGGAGTTAATATAAGTTTTCAAAATTATGAGGAGATTCAATAGGGTGAACAAGGAGAAACTATTTGCACTGCGGGTGGGTCGGTAACCCGAGGACACTGATTTAAAATAGTTGT
The DNA here is from genome assembly GCF_018977255.1 of Callorhinchus milii. Classification (NCBI taxonomy): domain Eukaryota; kingdom Metazoa; phylum Chordata; class Chondrichthyes; order Chimaeriformes; family Callorhinchidae; genus Callorhinchus; species Callorhinchus milii. Next base: position 186,418 of record NW_024704746.1, on the reverse strand, counting down.
TAAAAGAAAGAGGGAAGGTGAGGAGAATTTATTTCATACAGGGAATTGTTCTGATCTGGAATGCATTGCCTGAAAGGCTGGTGGAAACCGATTTAATAACAACTTTTAAGAGAGAAGTAGATAATTATTTGGGGAGGATACGTTTGCAGGGCTATGGGGAGAGCACGGGGGAGTGGGGTTGATCAGGGCTATGGGGAGAGCGCGGGGGAGTGGGGTTGATCAGGGCTATGGGGAGAGCGCGGAGGAGTGGGGCTGATCAGGACTATGGGGAGAACGCGGGGGAGTGGGGTTGATCAGGGCTATGGGGAGAGTGCAGGGGAGTGGGGTTGATCAGGGCTATGAGGAGAGCGCGGGGGAGTGGGGTTGATCAGGGCTATGAGGAGAGCGCGGGGGAGTGGGGTTGATCAGGGCTATGGGGAGAGAGCGGGGGAGTGGGGTTGATCAGGGCTATGGGGAGAGCGCGGAGGAGTTGGGCTGATCAGGACTATGGGGAGAACGCGGGGGAGTGGGGTTGATCAGGGCTATGGGGAGAGAGCGGGGGAGTGGGGTTGATCAGGGCTATGAGGAGAGCGCGGGGGAGTGGGGTTGATCAGGGCTATGGGGAGAGAGCGGGGGAGTGGGGCTGATCAGGGCTATGGGGAGAGCGCGGAGGAGTGGGGCTGATCAGGACTATGGGGAGAACGCGGGGGAGTGGGCTTGATCAGGGCTATGGGGAGAGAGCGGGGGAGTGGGGTTGATTTGGAAGCTCTTTTCAAAGAGCCGCACAGACACAATGAGCCAAATGGCTCCTTCTTTGCTGTATAATTCTGATTCTATGATATCAATCTGCTCAACAAGAAACTACAGCTCATCTGAAGGGTGTTTCACCTCATTTTCCTTCTAATAATGGGGTGTGGCTCCCTCCATACCTCACCTTAAGAGCGACATTTGAGCATAGCAATGTGTGTTGGAGGCAGGTGCAAAAGATATGGGAACAGTGTGGACATGAAGTCTGCTGCTCAACACAATCAGAGCACAGAATCTAGAAAAACACGTTTAAGAATTTCAAAGATTTAATAGGATTCTTGTTTATGCACAGTGTGACCTCCAATCTGAAGCGAAAATATTTATAAATATCACAGATGAAGTCAGCATCCCTTTGACTTCTGGCAACATGTATTTTAACTGCACCCACTTAAAAGGATTCCTAATGAGAACTTCATTTGCCTAGGAATGTTCCATTGTATTTTTCTGTGGTTATTTTTATAGTTCAGTTAGATATGGCCACTGCAGTGTACTTATACAATATTGAAATGTACTTTGTAATACTGTATACTTTGCAATTAGCAATTACAATGTGATTAGTTAGTAGAATTGTCTCAGTGAACATGAGGCACTACCCATGTGAAGGGTACTATATAAATGCAAATTGTTGTTGTTGATTATTCAACTATTAAGCAAAACTATATAAAATGATGGTTCACATTACAACAACAAAATTACATTTGTATAGCACCTTTCACGTCGTGAGGATGTCCCAAGGCGCTGGACAGTCAGTGGTTCAGACCCGAGCTGGGGGTTGGGATCGGGGATGATATAGGTCAGAAAGGGAAGGAGTATGATCAATGGCAGGTTCTTGAGAGGGGTCATGAAAGAGGCAAGGGAAGGAGCAAAGTGGAGGGATTGTGGGATGAAATTTAAGAGGGTGAGGGCAGAGTGGCTGAAGGCCCGCCTGACAATGGTGGGGCGGGTGAGGCAGGGTCATGAAGCAGGCCAGAGCCCGCTGAACGGAGAGATCGCGCAGGTTGGTAGGGGGTTAGGAGGTTACAGAGGTAGGGGGAATAAGGCCATGGAGGTCTTTGAAGGTGAGGACCAATATCTTGAACTGTATGTGTGATGGGAAGCCAGTGGAGTCGGGCGAGTTTGGGCGTGATAGGGTCACGGAGCCTGGGGCGTAATAGGGCAAGGTTGCAGAGTTCTGTACAAGATACACAATTAACTACAAATCCAAATATCACATTTAGCTGATCATGTTGGATACAGGTGGAAAATCTGAATCTCTATAGTAGAGGCATTGACAGAAAGGCAAAGTTAAATATTTACATTGAAAGTGAAACATTTGCATAATGCATCAGTAATAATAATCCTTGCATTTGATATAGTGCCTTATCATATCATTGAGACATCTCACAGAATAAACTGCTGTGCAATGTACACAAACAGTCAGGCTACATTGCTGTGCAGTTACCACAAACATTGAGTTCAGGACTAGTTGCAGCTAATCCAAGATTCTTTGCATGATGACCCGAATGTCAAACCCCTCAAATCATTGACCAGCTTGTCGAAGATAATCCTATGCAAAATCTTTAGACTGGCTACTGAATGGATCCAACCTAACTTGGGTTCAAATGCGGATGAGCACATTTGAATGCAAATACACAGTTGTACCCAAGAGGGAATCATGGATTGGATGATCCTAGCTGGGCAAGCAGTGGAAAGCTTGCCAGACAATGCTCTCAATAGCAGGCTAGGTGGTTTTAGCTGGTTAAACTCCGTGTGGAGGGGGAGGATAGGTCACCTCTCTCTTTGTCTCTAAAGAGTGTCACAGTACTGTAAACTTTGGCCAGTTTAGTTAGTGATTTTTAAATTGTATAAGAAAAAGTCTTCAAAGGAAATAAAAAATGTCTTGCTAGTTTAAATAAAACAATTTAAATGAGGTACCCGCCCAAAGCCATTTATCACTCACATTACAACAAAACATCTCCTGACTATCTCCAGAGACTGCATCACCACTGGCTGCGCTGCCGGGTGACCCTCACTCTCCTCTGCATTATTGAAGCCATACACCAGCAACGAGGATCCAGCAAACAGCTCCGCACCCTGGGCTGGGGAGGGAGTCCACGACTCAAAGGCAGGAATTCCTGAACCGAGGCAGAAGGCTGGGTGCAAAGAGCAAAGGAATGTCAACCTACACTGGCACCCAAACCGCACTGGCACCCAAACCGCACTGGCACCCAAACTTGACTCACACCCAACCGCACTCAAACCCAACTGGACTCACTACCGCTCTCACACACAAACTGCATTCACACCCAATTGGACTCACCCACCTGCATTCACATCCAACTGCCTCAAACACAACCAAACTCACACACAACAACACTCTCACCCAACAGCATTCACACCAAACTGGACTCACTACCGCACTCACATCCTAATTACACTCCCACCCAACTGCACTCACAGCCCACTACACTCACACACAAACTCACTCACACCCAACTGGAATCACACCCACCTGCATTCACACTGAACAGCACTCAGAAACAACCGAACTCAAACCCAACAACACTCACACCCAACAGCACTCACATCCAACTGGATTCCCACCCAACTACACTCACACCCAACTAGAATCACACGCAACTACACTCACACCCATCTGCAATCACACCCAACCGCACTCAACCCAACTAAACAAACACCCAATCGGACTGAAACCCAAACTGCACCCACACCCAAACTACACCCAAACTGGACTCACACCCAGCTGCATTAACACCCAAACTGCACTCACACCCAAACTGGACTCACACACAACTGCTCTCATACCCAACTCCATACACATCCAACGGCACTTATACCCAACCTCATCACACCCAACAGCACTCAAGCTGTGGACAGCATGGAAACCCGATTTTAAGGGTTTTCGGAGGGAGTGAGAGGAGAGGAAAGAGTGAAGCTGGGAGGCAACGGCTCTCTCAAGGACCTTGGATAGGAAGGGGAGATTTGAGATGGGCCGGTAGCTGGATAGCTGTGATGGGTTGAGGGAAGATTTCTTCAAGGTGAGGGTGATAGCGACTGTTTTGAGGGGGGAAGGAACAGTGCCAGATGACAGGAGGTTAATGATGTTGGCGAGTAGTGGGGCAAGGAGGTGAAGCTGGGATTTAAGGAGAGGGGTGAGGATGGGGGTTGAGGGAGCAGGTGGTGGACTTCATGGAGGTTACGGTGGTGAAGACAGAGGAGCGGGTGACAGGTTCAAAGGTGTGGAAGGAGGGATGGGTAATTGTCGGATGGGTACTTGTGAGGGTCCCAGTAGGGAGGGGTTGGTAGTTGGGAGGGCAGTGGCAGCTGAGCGGATTCCCTCGATTTTGGACTCGAGGAAGTCCAGCATTTTCTCGCAGTGAGAATCAGAGGAAAGTATCTGCGAGGCGTGGCGGGCGGAGGAGCCAGTTGGTGGTGGAGAATAGAAACCTGGGATTGCCTTTTGCCTCTACGATCAACCTGGAATAGAAGGATGATTTGGCTGAGGTGACAGTGGAGTGGTAGTTCTTGCTGAGGTCCAGCCAGGTGTGGCGGTGGACCGTTAAGCAAGCGGAGGTGGCTGGTGAACCAGGGTGAGGATCAGAAATAGGAGGCAGTTCGGGAGGTGAGGGGGGTAAGGACGTTGAGTGTGGTGGAGAGGGTGCTGTGGAAAAGAGTGAGTGCAGAGAGTGGGTTGTTGCGAGAGGTGGGCCAGTGGGGGAGGAGTTCAGAGGACTCCAGAGCAGCAGAGAGGGATTGTGGGGAGTTCAGAGGACTCCAGGGCAGCGGAGAGGGATTGTGGGGAATTCAGAGGACTCCAGGGCAGCGGAGAGGGATTGTTCTACCACCGGTAGAAGATGGTGGTAGGTTTGGAGGCAGTGGGGAGAGGGATATGGGAATTGAGGGAGATGAAATGGTGGTCAGAGATGGCCTTGTCAGTGATGGTGACATCCAAGACGCTGAGGCCCTGGGTAATCACCAGGTTGAGCCGGTGGCCACGGGTGTGGGTAGCAGAGTGGATGTGGAGGGAAAGGTTGAGAGAGGAGAGGAAAGAGGAGAAGTCTGAGGAGATGGAGCAGGAGGGGATGAAGTGGAGGTTGAAGTCGCTTAGGATGATGAGGCGGTCGGAGCAGAGGCAGAGGAAAGCAAAGAGGATGGAGATGTCAGAGATGAAGGTGGGAGAGGATGGCAGAGGGTAAGATGTTCGAAAGAAGGGAATGAGCCGGTGGAGTAGGGGGATAGGGCAATTGACACCCTGGATATGAGGGTCACACCACCGCCACGACTGTTGGGGCGTGGGGCACGCTGGTAAGTGTAGCCAGGTGATGTGGCCTCAGTGAGGTGATCCAGGTTTTTGTGAGTGCCATGACGTCAATGTTCTCATCGAGGATGAGTTCATTGATGGCCAGGGACTTGTTGGAGATGGAGCGGACATTTTGAAGGTCAATGTGGAGTGGACAGTTGGCAGAGGGATGCGGGGGATGCGAGGGAGTAGTAAAATGGTTGGGAGGGTGGGTGGTGATGCAGATGAGGGAGTAGAGGTTAGCCCCCGGGGTCAGGGTCCAGGGTGGCTTGCGGCAGTTACTCGCCCCTGCCTCTAGCTAACGCTGCTTTTACATTCAAAATGCACTCATATCCAACCCCGGCCCCCACTCTGGCTAACGCTGGACCCGATCCCCGAGAGACCAGCCCTGTGACTACCCGCCGCTGCCTGACTTACCTTCTGTGAGTCCTGCTCGGTTTACCTGGGTTTTTGAGTCCCTGCCATTCGCTGGCTCGCGTCACTCCACCCAAACTGGACTCAAACTGGCCTTACACCCAACTGCTTTAACATCCAACAGCACTTAAACCCACCTACATTCACACCCTCCTGCACTCACACCCAATTGCACTCACACCCAACCGCACTCACACCCAACTGAACTCACCACCACACTCACACTCAAACTGCACTGCACTCACATCCAACTAGACTCACACCCAATCTGCATCCACATACAAACTGGACTCACACACAGTCGCAGTCACACCCAACCGCATTCACACCCAACTGCAGTCATACCCAACTGAACTCACCATCACACTCAAACTGCACTCACATCCAACTACACTCACACCCAACCATACTTACACACAACCACACTCACATGCAAACTGCATTCACACCCAAACTGGATTCACACCAAATGCGCTCACACCCAACTGGACTCACTATCGCTCTTACATTCAAGATGAACTCACACCCAACTGGACTCACAGCCAACTGGACTCACAACCAACCATACTTGCATGCAAACACACTCAAACCCAACAGGACTAACACCCTAAACACACTGGCTCCCAACAGGACTCAAACACAACTGCACTCACACCCAAATGCACCCACTCACAAACTGGACCCACATCCAACTGCACTCACATCCAACTGCACTCACACACAACTGTACTCACACACAACCGCACTCACACCCAACTGCACTCACATCCAACTGGACTCATTACCGCTCTTACATTCAAGATGAACGCACATCCAACTGCACTCACACGCAATTGGACTCACACCTAACTGCAGTCCCACCCAACAACACTCACACCCAAACTGGACTCAAACCCAACTAAACTCACACCCAAACTGCACTCACCCCCACCCACAGTCACAACTGGTCTCAAATCCAACCACACTCACACACACCCGCACTCACACCCAACTGCACTCACACACAAACTGCACTCACACAAAAACTGGACTCACACAAAAACTGGACTCACACAAAAACTGGACTCACACCCAATTGTATTCACACCCAACTGCAATCAGACACAATCAAATTCACACACAACAACACTCACAGCCAACATCAATAACATGCAATTGGACTCATAACCAAACTGCACTCACACACAACTGGACTAACACCCAACCATATTCACACCCAAGCTGCACCCGCACCCAAACTAGACTCACACCCAACTGCAACCAGACACAATCAAACTCACACCCAACTGTACCATACCCAACTACACTCACACCCAACTGCACTCACACCCAACTGCAATCATACCCAAGTGCACTCACGCCCAATCAAACTCATTTCCAAACTGTAATGACACCCAAACACACTCACACCCAACTGTCTCAAACCAAACTAATAATAATAATCCTTGCATTTGATATAGCGCTTTTCACGTCTTCTAGACGTCCCAAAGTGCTTCACAGTGTATACTGTAAAGTGAATTGACTGTATATTTGTGGACAAACGCGGCAGCCAATTGCGCACAGCAATGTCCCACAAACAGTCATGGATGGAAAATGACCAATTTAGTATTGTTTTTGGTTTTGGAGGGATTATTATTAGGCTCTGTGTGGAGTAAGGAAACTTGCCCAAGGTTTCGCCCTCTGCCTGGAATTGAACCCAGGTCTCTCACTTGCAAAGCGAGTGCTCTAACCACTGAGCTACAGGACTCCAACTGTACTCACTGCCAGCTGCACTCACACTCAACTGGATGCACAACCAACTGCAATCACACCCAAAATGCACTCACACCCAACTGCACTCACACCCAACTGCACTCACACCCAACTGCACTCGCAACCAACTGCACTCGCAACCAACTGCACTCGCAACCAACTGCACTCGCAACCAACTGCACTCACAACCAACTGGACTCACTCAAACAACACTTATAACCAACTCTCTACTCACACCCAGCACTCACACCCAACCACGCTCACAAACAACTGGATGCACATCCAATAGCACTCATACCCAACTGGACTCAAATCCAACCTCGCTCACACCTAACTGCACTCACACATAAACTGCACTTGCACCACACCACACTTACACCAAACTGCATTCTCAAGCAACTGCACTCACACACAACTGCATTCACACTCAACTGCACTCACAACCAAACTGCACTCTCACGCAACTGCACTCTCACGCAACTGCATTCACACTCAACCCCACTCACATCCAAGGGCACTCACACCCAACTGCACTCACACCCAACCACAGTCACATCCAACTGCACTCACACTTGAACTGCACTCACAGCCATACTGTACTCATACCCAATTGCACTGACAAACAACTGCATTCACACCCAACCGCGCTCACTCCCAACCATACTCATTCTCAACCGCACTCACTCACAGCTGCACTCACACCCAACCACACTCACAATCAACTGGACTCACACCTAACCGCGCTCCCAGACAACTGGATACAAACTAAAATTGCACTCACACCCAACTTGACTCACATATAAACTGCACTTACACTGAATCGCACTTCAGACATACAACCGCACTCGTTCCTAACCGCACTGGCTCCCAACCGCACTCACATCCAAACCGCACTCACAACCATATCGCATTCACTCCCAACCGCACTCGCTTCCAACCGCACTCGCTCCCAACCGCACTCGCTCCCAACCGCACTCGCTCCCAACCGCACTCGCTCCCAACTGTACTCAATTCCAAACTGCACTCAAAACCATGCTGCACTCACATGGACCTGCCCTGACAACCAACTGCACTCTCACCCAACTGGACTCACAAGTGAACTGCACTCACAATGACCCTCACTCACACCCAACTGGAGTCACACCCAACCACACTCATATCTAACCACTCTCACACCCAAACTGCACTCACACCCAAACTGCACTCACACCCAACTGTACTCATACCCAACAGTGATCACACCCAATCCACACACATCCAACTAAACTCATACACAACCACACTCTCACATAACTGCAATCATACCCTACAGCTCTCACAAAGTTCCGCAATCATACACAACTGCACTCACACCCAAGTGGATGCACAACCAACTTGGCTCACTCCTAACCATATTCACATCAAATCACACTCACATACAACCGCACTCACACCCAACAGTATTCACACCTAACTGCACTCACAACCAACCGCACTCAAACCCAAATGGACTGATGGCTAAACAACACTCACAAATGAACTGCACTCACACCCAACAACAACAACAACAAGATTTCATTTATAGTGTGCCTTTCACGTCGGGAGGATGTCCCAAGGCACTGGAAAGTTGGGTCGGGACCCGAGCAGGGAGGAAATGGTCAGAGGGAGGGAAGGGAGAGAGCGAGGAGGGGGTAGAGAGTCGAGAGGGGAGATGAAGGTATGATTGAAGAGAAAGGTCTTGAGACTGACCTTGAAGGAGGAAAGGGAGGAGGCGGCGAAGGCACTGGGGGATAGAGTTCATTCCAGAGCCTCGGGGCTGAGAGACTGAAGGCCCGGCCACCGATGGTAGGGCAGTTGGGGCGGGGGATGCGGGCAGACCGGAGCCAGAGAAACGGAGGGTACGGTCAGGTAGGTAGGGGGATAGTAGGTCGGAGAGGTAGAAGGGAGCAAGGCCGTGAATGGCCTTGTAGGTGAGGATGAGAATCTTGAATTCGATCCTCTGGGGGATGGGGAGCCAGTGGAGGCGAGCGAGGATGGGAGTGATGTGGTCGTGAAGCCTTGTGCGGGACAATACATGAGCTGCAGAGTTCTGAATGACCTGCGGTGTGGAGGGAGGGCCGGAAAGGCTGGCGAGGAGAGAGTTCCTGTAGTCCAGCCTTGAGGTGATAAAGGCGTGGACCAGAGTTTCAGCAGCATGAGGGGTGAGGTAGTGCCGTAGTTTGGCGATGTTTTGGAGGTGATGGAAGGCGGTGCCAGTTGTGGCGAGGATATGAGGAAGAAAGGACAGCTGAGGGTCGAACAGAACGACGAGGTTCCTGACCGGCTTTGAGAGGTGGAGAATTCGGCCTTGGATGCTGATGCTGTCAGCGCCTGAGGTGCAGAGGCGCTGACGTGAGCCAATCAGGAGGGCCTCAGTTTTGCACACGTTGAGCTGAAGAAAGTTGTCTCTCGTCCAGGACTCGATGTCGGACAGACAGCTGTCAGGACATCGGGGGTCGTGGAGTTGAGGGTAGAGGAGGAAAGGTAGAGTTGGGTGTCATCCACATACATGTGGAAGTTAACCCAACGGGACTCACACCCAAATGGACTCACACCCAACTGGACTCACACCAAAATTGACTCACAGCCAACTGGACTCACACCCAACTGACTCACACCCAACTGCACTCACACCCACAACCAACTCCAATCACGCCCAACTGGATTGACACAAAAGCTGCACTTACGTCGAATGGAACTCACACCCAAATGCACACACGCCTAACTGCAATCACACCAAACAACACTGACAACCAACTGCAATCACACCCAATATTCACTCAGATCCAACTGCACTCACACCCAACTTCACTCACATGCATCTGCATTCACAACCATTCGTACTCACACACAACTGACTTACACCCAACTACATGCACACCGAACTGGACTCACACCCAATTGGACTCACATCCAACTGGACTCACACCCAACTGGACTCACACCCAACTGGACTCACACCCAACTGGACTCACACCCAACTGGACTCACACCCAACTGGACTCACACCCAACTGGACTCACACCCAACTGGACTCACACCCAACTGGACTCACACCCAACTGGACTCACACACAACTGGACTCACACATAAACTGCACCTACACTGAACTGCACTCACCCCAACAGCACTCATACCCAACTGCACTCACCCCCAACTTCAATGACACCAAAGCACACTCATACACAACTGCTCTCACACCCAACTGCACTAACTCCCAATTGCTCTCACACCCAACTGAACTCACACCCAACTGAACTCACACCCAAACCACACTCACACCCAACAGCACACACATACAACTGCATACACATGCAACTGCACTCACACCCAACTGCACTCACCGTCAAACACAACTGCAATTGCGTCCAACAGCACTCACACAATTCCGCACTCACACGTAACCACCCTCACACCAAATCAGTCACTCCCATCTGCAATCACACCTAACTGGACACAGAACCAACATGTCGCAGACCCAAGCACACTCACATCCAATCGCACTTACTCACAATTGCACTCACACCCAACAACACCCACACCCAACTGCATTCACACCCAACTGGACTCACACCCAATGGAACTCATACCCAACTGCACTCACACCCAAAAACAGTCGCACCCAACTGCACTCACTCTGAACTGCACTCACAGTCAACTGCATTAACACCTAACTGCAATCACACCCAATACCACTCACACCCAACCATACCCATTCCCAAATGCACTCACACACAACTGGACTCACACCCAAACTGCACTCACACCCAACAGCACACACATGCAACTGTACTCACACCCAACTGCACTAACTCCCAGCTGCACCCACACCCAACTGGACACACATCCAAAAGCAATTACACCCAAAATTCACTCACACCCAATTGCTCTCACACTCAGTCACACTCACAACCAACTGCATTCACTCCCAACTGCACTCACACCTATCTGGACACACAATCAACTTGGCTCATACCCAACCACTCACATTCAATCGCTCTCAAACACAAACACACTCACACCCAACGGCACTCACACCCAACTGCTCCCAGTCTCAACTGGATACACACCCAACTGCACTCACAATCATACGGCACTCACAACCATACTGCACTCACACCCAACCACACTCACATCCAACCATACTCACATCCAAACTGGCTCACAACCATACTGCACTCATAGCCAACTGGACTCACAACCAACTGCACTCACACTCAACTGAACTCACACCCAACTGGACTCACACCCAAATTGCACTCATACCCACCACACACAAATGCAACTGCACTCACATCCAACAGCACTTACATCCAATCACAATGACACCCAACTGCATTCACACCCAACTGCACTCACACCCAACTGCACTCACAATCATACGGCACTCACAACCATATTGCACTCACAACCATACCGCACCACACTCACATCCAAGCACGCTCACATTCGGGGAGAGGAATCAGGACAGAGTGGAGGCGGAGCCTGGGCCTAGCGATCAGTATAGAAGGAGCGGCTGAGGTAAACTGGGAACTATCGGAGCGACGAAAAAAAAGAAAATGTGATGTTGGTGTGACATAATTTTCAACAGCAGAACCAGGGACAAACATCGACAAATAAGGACACTGTCAGAAACTACAACACTGATGCAAATTAAAACAAACAAAAAAAATATTAGAAACACTGTGTGAGAGGATGATGTGGCAAGTGAATTGCGAGGACTGTGACATGTGGGAGTTAGTGGAGGGCCCTGAGCCCCGGCAACTTCATCTGCAGCAAGTGTCAGCAATTCAGGAAATTCCAGCTGAGCGTAGCTGAGCCGAAAGCCGAGGTGCAGACACTGCGCTCCATCAGGGACAGTGAGAGGTTCCTGGACAGTATGATGGAGGAAACCATCACTCCCCCAAGGCTCGAAAATGTTTGCATCTGGTTAATGGTCAGGGACAGGATAGTTTTATCAGTCCTGCAGATAATGGGACCCCTGAGAGAGGGGTGATGGAGCCTTGGGCTTCAAACTAGTACAACGGATGTGAGGATTTGATGGACCAGACACTTCAGGAGGTGGTCACCCCACAGCCACCAAGGGTTCAGACAGAAAATGACTGGGTAACTGTCCGGCATGGTAGGAATTGGGGACGGGCAGGGCAGAATGCCCCCAATAATGTAATACTCTCAAACCGGTACTCTGTACTGAACATTGAGAGTGTTGATATCTCCAGGGAAAATAACAGTAAAATAACAGTAAAAACTGATTGGTTGAACAGGGGGACATAGGTAACAGGAGCAATGCTGTTGTCACAGGGGATACAACAGTGAGATGTATAAACAGACGTTTCTGTAACAGAAGACGGGAGTCAGGGATGGATTGCCTCCTGGTTCAACAGTCTTAGACATCACAGAACGGGTGGATAAAATTCTTCAGGGGGAAGGGGAACATCCAGAAGTGGTGATCCAGGTTGGGATCCATGACATTGGTAAAAAAAAAGGGCTGAGACGCTACAGGGTGAATATCAAAAGCTGGGGAACAAACTAAAGAATACAACATCCAAGGTGGTGATCTCTGGATTACTCCCTGTGCCTCGGGCAAATAAGTACCATAATGGCAGGATCAAGCATATAACTGCTTGGCTGGAGAAATGGTCCAGAAAAGAGGGCTTCAGGTTTCTGGATCATTGGGACCAGTTTTGGGACAGATGGGAATATCCCTGGCTATAATGTATTCAGGAGGGATAGGGAAGGAAAAAAAGGAGGGGGTTAATCAAGCATACAGTTATAGCCGTGGAAAGGGTTGAGGTGCTGGAGGGCTCCAAAACGGAATCTATCTGGTTAGAGTTAAGGAACAAAAATGGAACTGTTATTCTGGTCGGGGTATACTATAGACCACCAAATAGTGGGAAGGAAATTGATGAGCAGATCTGCAAGCAGATCTCAGACAGATGCAAGGCCAATAGTGTAGTGATAATGGGGGACTTTAATTGTCCCAACATAGACTGACAAAACAACAGTGCAAAGGGCAAAGAGGGGGAAAGATTCCTAAAATGCATACAGGACAACTTTCTTGATCAGTACGTTTCCAGCCCAATGAGGAAGGAAGCAGTGCTGGATCTAGTTCTGGGAAATGAAGTAGGGCAAGTGGAGCAGGTTTCAGTGGGAGGGCATCTGGGCAATAGTGATACAACATCATTAGATTCAGAATGCATATGGAAAGGGACAAGGAACCATCTAAGGTGAAGATACTCAACTGGAAGAGGGCTAATTTCAGTGAGTTAGAAACAAACCTAGCCAAGGTGGACTGGAAAGAACGATTGACAGGTAAAACAACTAAAGAGCAGTGGGAAGTCTTCAATCAAAGATGAGATAGCTCGGGGACAGAATAAATACATTCCCACAAAAGAGAAAAGTAGGGCATCCAAACCTCCCTGGATGATGAAGGTAATTGTGTCTAGAATGAAGCAGAAAAAGTCCGGTCCGGACGGTATGACAAATGTCAAACCCAAGACACAGAAGACAACCAAATAGAATATAGGAAGTGCAGAAGAAGTTTGGAAAAGGAAATAAGAGGGGTAAAAAGATTTTACGAGAAATGGTTAGCGGGTAACATTAAAGGGAATTCTAAAATATTTTACAAACATATTAAGAAAAAAAGGCTAGTCAAAGGTAGGGTGGGGCCAATTAAGCACCAAGGCGGAAATCTCATTGTAGAGGCAGAGGGTATGGCTGATGTACTGAATGAGTTCTTTGCATCTGTCTTCCAAAAAGAAGTGAATGCACCAAATGCTGCAGTATCGGAGGAAAGGGCAGAGGAAATGGATAAGATAAGTATAAACAGAGAGGAAGTATTGAAAAGGTTGACTGGGCTGAAGGTAGATAAGTCGCCCGGTCCAGACGGGATGCAGCCAAGGTTACTATGGGAGGCACGGGTACAAATAGCGGAGGCTTCGGCCACAATTTTTAAATCTTCATTGGACACATGGGAGGTGCCAGAGGACTGGAGAGTGGCCAATGTGACTCCCCTGTACAAAAAGGGACAAAAGGACAAACCTAGAAACTACAGGCCAGTCAGCCTAACATCAGTAGTGGGGAAACTTCTGGAGACTATAATCCGGGACAGAATAAATCTTCACTTGGAAGAATATGGGTTAATTAGGGACAGACAACATGGATTTGTTAAAGGCAAATCTTGTCTAATAAATCTAATAGAATTTTTTGATGAGGTAATGGAGAGGGTGGATAAAGGTAATGCAGTTCATGTAGTTTATATGGACTTTCAAAAGGCATTTGACAAAGTGCCACATGAAAGACTTGTAAGAAAGATAGAAGCCCATGGTATAAAAGGGACAGTGGCAGCGGATCCAGAACTGGCCGGGAGACAGAGAGCAGAGAGTTGTGGTGATCGGCTGCTTTTCTGACTGGAAGGAAGTGTACAGTGGTGTTCCCCAGGGATCGGTATTAGGACCACTGCTCTTCTTAATATACATAAATGATCTGGACTTGGGTATAGCAAGTACCATTTCCAAGTTTGTGGACGACACAAAGTTAGGTAGAGTGGTAAACAGTGAGAAGGATAGGAGCCGACTGCAGGAAGACAGACAGAATGGTAAAATGGGCGACACATGGCAGATGAGTTTCAATGTGGAGAAATGGAGGTAATGCATTTTGGTAGAAAGAATGGGAGCCAATATAGGCGGTAATACAATCTTAAAGGGGGTAAAAGAGCAGAGAGACCTGGGTGTGCAGGTAAATGAATCCTTGAAGGTGGCAGGACAGGGAGATACAGCTGTAAAAGGGGCATATGGGATACTGGGCTTTATGAATAAGGGGCATAGAGTACAAGAGTCAGGAGGTTATGATTAACCTATATAAAACACTGGTTAGGCCTCAGTTAGAATACTGCGCCTAGTTCTGGACACCACACTATAGGAAGGATGTTAAGGCATTGGAAAGGGTGCGGAGGAGATTTACAAGAATGGTACCAGGAATGAGGGCCATTGATGATGAGGAAATGCTGGAGAGTCACTAGAAGAAGAGAGTTGAATCACAGATTCAAAATAGTCTCTAAAAGAAGCAGAGGGGAGATGAGAATTTTGTTTTCATGCAGCGAGTTGTTTGAATCTAGAATGCATTGCCTGAAAGGGTGGTGGAGGCCGATTTGATAACAACTTTTAAAAACGCGGTTGAGGAGGACGGGTTTGCAGGGTTATGGAGAAAGGGATTGACATTACATTGCTCTTTTCAAAGAGTCGGCACAGACTCGATGGGCCAAATCGCCTCTTTTTGTGCTGTACGATTCTATGATTCTATGATCCAAACTGCACTCACAACCATACCGCACTCATACCCAACTGGACTCACACCCAACTGCACTCACACTCAACTGCACTCACACCCAACTGCACTCACACCCAACTGGACTCAGCCAAAATGGACTCACACCCAAGCAACACTCACAACCAAACTGCACTCACACCCAACCTTGCTCACAGCCAATTGGACTCACACCCAAACTAAACTCACACCTAACTGCAATCACAACCAACCACACTGACACCCAATTGCACTCATACCCAGCTGCACTCATACCCAACTGCACTCACACATAATTGCAATTGCACCCAACAGTACTCAAACCCAACTGCACTCACTCCCAATTGCACTCACATGCAACTGCACTCTTAATTCACCTCCAAATACACTCACACGCAACCACACTCACACACAACTGCAATCACACCCAACAGCTCTCACATAGTTCCGCAATCACACGCAAACACACTCACACCCAACCACAGTCACTCCCAACTGCACTCACACCCAACTGGACACACAACCAACTTGGCTCACACCCAAACACACTCACATCCAATCGCAGTCACACACAACCGTACTCATGCCCAACCAGACTTACACCCAACTGGACTCACAATTGCACTGAAATCCAAACTGCACTAACATCCAAACCGCACTCGCACCCAAAATGGACTCACACCCAACTGCACTCAATCCCAACCGGAATCACACCCAACCGCACTCACTTGCAACTGCACTCACTCTGAACTGTAATGCACTCAACCACACTCACACCCAACCACTCTCACACTCAATCGCGCTCACTCCCAGCTCACTCACACCATCCGTACTCACACCCAACTGCATTCACACTCAACTGCAATCACACCCAATAGCACACACCCAATAGCACTCACACCCAACTGCATTCACTCCCAACTGCAGTCAAACCCAACTGGACGCACACAGAACCACACTCACAGCCAACTGGACTCATACCCAAACAACACTCACAACCAAACTATTCTCATACCCAAATTCACTCACACCAAATCTCACTCACACCCAACTGCACTGACAATCAACTGCACTCACACCCAACTGGACTCCCACATAAACTGAACTTACACTGAACTGCACTCACACCCAACAGCACTCACATACAAATGCATTCACACCTAACTGCAATCACAAATAACGGCACTCACACCCAACGTGATGCATAACAAACTTGCTCACACCCAACTGCACTCACATCCAATCGCACTCACACACAACCATAGTCACACCCAAACGCACTCATACCGAAACGCACTCATACCCAACTGGACTCACGCCGAAATGGACACACACCCAAGCAATACTCACAACCAAACTACACTCACACCCAACCTTGCTCACAGCCAACTGGACTCACACCCAAACTGCAACCCAACAGCACTCAAACCCAACCGCATTCACTCCCCCAACAGCACTCACACCGAACAGCATGCACATGCAACTGCACTCACACCCAACTGCATTCACCTCCAAATACACTCACACCCAAACACAGTCACTCCAAACTGTACAAACACCCAGCTGGACACACAACCATCGTGGCTCACACCCAACCATACTCACATCCAATCACAGTTACACACAACCGTACTCACGCCCAATCACACTTACACCCAACTAGATTCACAATTGCACTCAAACCCAAACTGCACTAACATCCAAACTGCACTCACACCGAAAATGGACTCACACCCAACTACACTTAATCCCAACCGGAATCATACCTATGAACTCACACCCAACTGCACTCACACATAACTGCAATCACATCCAACAGCACTCACTCCCAACTGCACTCACCCAACATCGTTCACAGCCAACGGGACTCATATCCAAACTGCACTCAACTGCTCTGACAACCAACTGCACTCACACCCAACTGGACTTCACATATAAACTGCACTCACACCGAACCGCAGTCACACCCAACCGCACTCCTCACAACTGCACTCACACCCAACTGGACACACACCCGACCGCGCTCACACCCAAACTGCACTCTCACCCTCCTGCACTCATGCCCAACCGCAATCACACCCAAACTGCACACACGCAACTGCACTCACACCCAAACTGCACTTACAATCAAACTGCACTCACGCAACTGCACTCACTCCCAACTGGACACACACCCAACCGCACTCACCACAAACTGCACTCTCACCCTACAGCACTCATGCCTAACCGCATTCACACTCAACCTGCACACACGCAACTGCACTCACTCCCAAACTGCACTCATTCCCCAACTAGAGGCACACCCAAACTGCACTCACACGTAACTGGATTCATAACAGCCCTCCAACATAAATGCACTCATACTCAAAATGGACTCACACCCAACCGCACTCACACCCAACCGTATTCACACCTAACCACCTATCCACAGTCAAGCTGCACTCACAACCAAACTACACTGACATCCAACTGCGCTCACTCTCAAACTGATGAGTGTGGAGTCCTGTAGCTCAGTGGTTAGGGCACCCACCTCTCAAGCAAGAGACCTGGGATTGATTCCCGGCAGGGCGAAATCTTGGGCAATTTTCGTTACTTCACACACCTAATAATAATCCCTCAAGAAAAAAAAATTGGTCACTTCAATCCACGACTGTTTGTGTGTGTGATTTGTCTGCCACATTTTGCTCACAAATATACAGTCAATTCACTTTACAGTATATTCTGTAAAGCGCTTTGAGACATTGAGAAGACATGAAAAGCGCAATATTAATTGCAAGGATTAATTAAAAAACTGCACTCACACCCAACTGCACTGACAACCAACTGCACTAGCACCCAACTGGACTCACACATAAACTGCACTCACAGCGAACCGCACTCACACCCAACTGCACTTACACTCAACTGGACTCACTCCCAACCATACTCCCAACTGTAATCACACCCAACTGGATGCACAACCAATTGCACTCACACCCAACCTGCACTCACACCCTACTGTACTCGCACCCAACTGCACTCACAACCAACTGCACTCACACCCAACCTGCACTCACGGTCAACTGCACTCACACCCAACCTGCACTCACACAACTGCACTCACACACAACTGCACTCACACCCAACCTGCACTCACACCCAACCTGCACTCACACCCAACCTGCACTCACACCCAACCTGCACTCACACAACTGCACTCACAACCAACTGCACTCACACCCAAACAACACTAACAACCAAACTGTACTCACACCAAATTGTACTCACAACCAACTGCACTCACTCCCAAACAACACTAACAACCAAACTGTACTCACACCCAACTCCACTCACAACCAACTGCACTCACACCCATACAACACTAATAACTAAACTGTACTCACACCCAACTACATTTACACCCACCTGCACTCACAACCAACTGCACACACCCAACTGCACTCACACCCAACCAGCACTCACACCCACCTGCACTCACACCCAACTGCACTCACACCCAACTGCACTCACACCCAACTGCACTCATGCCCAACCGCACTCACACCCAAACTGCAAGCACGCAACTACACTCACACCCAAACTGCACTTACAACCAAGCTGCACTCACGCAATTGCACTCACTCCCAAATGCGCTCACACACAACTAGAGACACATCCAAACTGCACTCACACCCAACTGGACTCATAACTGCCCTCAAACCCAAACTGTACTCATAGTCAAAATGGACTCACACCCAACTGCACTCACACCTAATTGCACTCACATGCAACCGCACTCGCTCCCAACTGCAGTCAAATCCAACCGGACGCACACCAAACCTCACTCACAGCCAACTGGACTCGCACCCAAATCTCACTCACACCCAATTGCACTGACAATCAACTGCACTCACACCCAACTGGACTCCCACATAAACTGAACTTACACTGAACTGCACTCGCACCCAACAGCACTCACATACAATTGCATTCACACATAACTGCAATCACAAACAACGGCACTCACACCCAACTACACTCACTTCCAACTGCAAAGACACTGAACCACACTCACACCCAACCTCTCACAGACTGAACTGCACTAACTGCTAGCTGCACCCACACCCAACTGGACACACACAGAACCACACTCACAGCCAACTGGACTCATACCCAAACAACTCTCACACTCACAATAGCACTCACACCAAACCTCACTCACAGCCAACTGGACTCGCACCCAACACTGCACTCACTCCCAATTGCGCTGAAATTCAACTGCACTCATACCCAACTGGATTCACACATAAACTGCACTTACACTGAACCACACTCACACCCAACTGCACTCACACCCAACAGCACTCACACCGAATCACGCTCACACCCTACTACACTCACAATCAACTGCATTCACACCCAAGTCAATAACACCCAACCGCACTCACGCTCAGCTGCACTCTCACCCAACCTGCACTCACAACCAACTGCGCACACCCAACTGCGCACACCCAACCAGCACTCACACCCACCTGCACTCACACCCACCTGCACTCACAGCCAACTGCACTCACACCCAACCTGCACCCAAACCCAACTGCACTCACATCCAACTGCACTCATGCCCAACCGCAATCACACCCAAACTGCACTGTCACCCTACTGCACTCATGCTCAACCGCAATCACACCCAAACTGCAAGCACGCAACTAAACTCACACCCAAACTGCACTTACAACCAAGCTGCACTCACGCAATTGCACTCACTCCCAAATGCGCTCACACACAACTAGAGGCACATCCAAACTGCACTCACACCCAACTGGACTCATAACTGCCCTCAAACCCAAACTGCACTCATAGTCAAAATGGACTCAAACCCAACTGCACTCACACCCGATTGCACTCACATGCAACCGCACTCTCTCCCAACTGCAGTCAAATCCAACTGGATGCACAAAGAACCACACTCACAGCCAATTGGACTCATACCCAAACAATACTCACACTCACAATAGCACTCACACCAAACGTCACTCACAGCCAACTGGACTCGCACCCAACACTGCACTCACTCCCCCAATTGCACTGAAAACCAACTGCACTCATTCCCAACTGGATTCACACATAAACTGCACTTACACTGAACCGCACTCACACCCAACTGCACTCACACCCAACAGCACTCACACCGAATCACGCTCACACCCTACTACACTCACAATCAACTGCATTCACACCCAAGTCAATCACACCCAACCACACTCAAGCTCAGCTGCACTCTCACCCAACTGCACTCACACACAGCTGCACTCACACCCAACTGCAAACACACCCAACTGCAGTCACACTCAAATGCACTCATAGCCAACAGCACTCTCTCCCAACTGCACTCAAACCCATCTGTACTTACTCCCAACCGTACTCACTCCCAACCGCACTCACATCCATTTGTACTTACACCCAACCACACTCACCCCCAAATGCATTCACAGCCAACTGCACTCACATCCAATTGTACTCACACCCAACTGCACTCACACCCAACTTCCTCACATCCATCTGTAATAACTCCCAACTGCACTCACACCCAACGTCCTCACATCCATCTGTAGTTACACCCAACCACACTCACACCCATTTCTACTTACACCCAACTGCACTCATACCATACCGCACTCGCACCCAACCGCATTGACACTAACCTATTGCAATCAACCACTGCACTCACATCCATTTTATTGATTTCATGCCAATTGCAGTGACACTCAGTCTTTGCAGTAACTTACCGCCACTGCACTAACACGACAGAACTTACACAGATCTACCATTGCCCTAGCACCCAATGCACTGACACTCAATCAGTGACAATGTTTTAAACAGTTCTGTCTTTTGAAACGTAGCCTCTTCTGCTTCTCCCCATCCCACATATCTTTAAAATAACATTGGTTGGCAGAACAGCACACAAGAATGCGTGAACACGCTCCAAAATATCTAAAACCCAAATATGTAAAATCAACTAACGTTAATTATGTAAACCCACTAACATTAATTTAGGCTCGAAAAAGATGTAAAAGATTAAGGGATGAAAATTGCATCCGGTGATGTATCGCTGGTGATAATTACAACTAACAAACTGATTTTCCTTCTCCCCCTCTCTCAGCCTATTCAGTCTGTATGTAGGCTAATGTTGGGACCAAGAAATTGCAACAAGTTCACCCTGTCTGAGTATTGGGGATGTAATGTTGTTTAAAATATTCCAGATTGATTCTTGATGTGGTTTATGACATCTGAATTTTTGACTTCAGTAAAGTTGCCTTTCCTTCTCTCCCTCCTACTCCTTCATTACTCTGTATATATGAATAATTCATAATTTACATGAGTGCAAAACTGTGCACCTATTTAACCAGAATTTAGTGAAACGTGTCAATCTTAAAGCTTGCTTTGCGATTTCCTAGTAAAGCACATTACCAACATAAAACTGGCAATTATGTCAAAAAAAATGGAGCCTTTAGATTCTGAATGGATTGTAAAACTGGATGAAATCCGTTGACGCCGGCAGACAAGATTGGTTCTGACGTAGACGCTGATTAAAAGGAATACAATACAAGCCTTTGCTAAAAGTTTCGATTTTGATCTACTTTATATATTTTTAAAAAGTATCATTTTACGACCTCAGTGTTGCATCAAAATAAAACAATTGGCAAATTCATTGCGTCAGCCGGTATTCTCGGTATTATCATAATTAAAACAACATACAGAGTGTTGGCGTAATGGGGGAGTACCCAACAACAAAAAATGGAAAGTAGCAGAGGATTCCATACAGTGTTGGTTACTTGGAACAGTTCAAGAACATTTTTCAGTAGAGAATAGTGACATGACTGCAGCACTTGTTGAAAATGTTTTTAAACATAATGCCGCGTACAACCCCTTACACTGAATTAGTGCACTGATGAATAATTGAACATAGTTCACTTTCTGAGGAGCAGTGGTGAAAGGGAGTCTGTTACACAAGCGAATCCCCTGTGTACTCCTCCACAGACTGGAGCTTCAAAGAAATTAGGCTTTTGTTTTGTTTAACCTGAACCTCTCCCAAAATCGGTGGTTAAGTTTTCTTAAAAAAATAAAGTAACAACGTTTACTTTGAAAGGATAAGAAAAGTTGGTCTTTACTATCAATCTCAAACCGAAGATCAATTTCCAATGATCCACTGATAACTTCACCGATCCTGTGTGTCTGTATGTGTGAGTAAAAAAAAAGCAGTACAGTACCTAAAAGTGCACGAAACGAATTGAAATGCTTTGCATACACTTTTCCTGTGAACACAGTAAAACGTCAAAATGTCGACTGCACCAAATAATCCTCATTGGTAAAACTAGTAATACTACTCAGAAATACAGGGATTCTACTCTGTGTTCGTAATAGAAAAAGTAGAGTCCTTCTACACAGTAAAAGACAAGTGTTAGCCTTGGAACAAAGACTCTGTTCGCGTCAGGAAGAGATCCTCAAGTTGATCGCATCTCCCAACAACAGCAACAGATGACATTTTCCACGTCAGTACAATATGCAGGCAATATGTTGAAAGTGAACTTGCAATTTGAATGGGTGCATAGAAGAGTTATCAAGGTGTTTTTAAGCATTTGTGCTATATCATATGTAATTTTATATACACACATATAGTATATATGCCCACAAACCAACAGCAGAAGCATTTATAATTCATTCTGAGACAATAGGAGGTTCTACTCTTGTTCAGAGAAATAATTCTTCTTAGCTGAAGATAGTCATCAAGACACAAGGGTCAACAACAGTCGCCAAACCTTTCCCTGGAACATTCAAAATGCTTCTGAAATATACTTTTAACAGATCATATTGTAACTTAATTCCGAATACTCTACCGCTGGTGTTTTTTTTACAAAATAAAGCGTGTTTATGAGCATTCCAGTTTTGTGACTTCGCCATATTTGGCAACTGTGTCTTAGGTTAAGGTCACACTGTCAGAAACCCAACTCAAGTTGCTGTCAAATCCAGTGTTTGTGAGTAATCAGAGTTTGATTGGTAGAGCAGCAGCTGATAAACATCACCGAGCTGTGTATATGTCAGGGGTTGTCTTCTCTTCATGGAGAATCTGCGTGAAATACATTGCATTTATTGAATTCGGTAGAAGGTCTTTAAGCACCTTCTTAAATTCGGGTAATAGTGAGTCTATGTTGATGATGAAAGAATATTGTAAAACTTTTTCGGAAAATTAATTTCAAAATTAATTAATTAATAAGTAGATTCTCTCCCATTCATTTGGTGGCAACTTGCTATTTCAAGCAAGTGATTGTCACAAAGTTTCAATTGTAGTGATTTCCTGGAGCGTTGTTGGTTCCCGAGTTTTAAAGTTTTATATGTACTTAAAATAAATAATATTAATAATAATAAAGTATATTTTCCAAATATCTGGCCAGAGGAATAACAGAAGTGACAGTCCGCTCTCATTTCTTCACATGAAATTTGTGTCTCATTTACAAGATAATATGGTTATTCCGATTTGCTCCTGAAATTAAAGGACACCTTTTCCCATTTCAGAAGACAGAGAAACCGTGGCTTTGTCATCCTTCCACTTTTGAGCTCCACGATTCTCCGCCAAAAGGTTACATTCGAGATATGAATTCAATGCGTTTATAGAATATGAAAGAGCTTCTTACATATAAAAGATCACAGTGTTTTTGACCGCTCTAAAGCGGGGCTTTCTTAAAAATCTAATTAAGGGTCAAATCTTTGCTTTAAAATAGAAGGTGAAAGCTGCTGCAATAAGGCACAAACCGATAAGAGACCTGGTGAATGGTGCAAATGTTGTGACCTGACGTAGCCGTGATAGTAGCAGTCATCTGTGAACCACACAGTAATAATCCCAATATGGAAACTCATCCTGAACAAATTCAGCTGTGAAGGTTTATTCAGATGTCGGAGTCTCTGCTGGTACAAGGCAACTCCGCTAAGCATTCCTAACATGCGGCTTTTTTTCCAATTAAAGTGGAATTAGGCAATCCAATCAAATTAGCTCACTATTAAAGCCCCTCTTTATTAAATCGTTGTATTGTAGTCATATTATGTTTCACTGAGTGGAGCACTCAGGGAAAGTTTTGACGGGTAATACTGCTGGATTGCGTGTAAAGTTTGTTTGCAGTGGTTTAAGACGCGTAAATGGGCCTTTTTTATATATAAAAATAATGATAGATACATTGGATTATTTCGCTATCCGTGGGAGTAAAAAATAGAAAACTTGTTTTGATCTTGGGAATAAAACTAATGGCTATCCTGTTGAAGCGAAATTCATGAGTTCCAATTAGGTGAAAATTATCGATTTCTTGACACCAAACAGTAGTTTATGAATATGGAGTTTATACAACTGTCATTTTTAAGCTCGATGTTTACTTTCACTTTTATACTTGATGGAAGAAAGTAAAACAAGATAAATTGTGGCAATTTATTTAGAATTACGTTGGCATGGCTAGGAATTTTATGACTCGTCCTCAATATAGTGTTTCAACTATTTTTTAAGAAAAAGGTTTTAATATCATGCGGGTTGTTTTTCCGTTCTGCTGGGTTTCAATATGAAAGAATAGTTTTCTCCTCTCCTCCACAAACAATCAACGAGAAACAGGTTTGCTTTTTAAACATTATTTTATCACCTAATATATAGTCACGGAAAGTAGAGAAAACCTACCTTCCTCTCTTGAAATATATTTAAACACATAAAGCGCTCCGGGCCGCTGCCCTGTGTGAGAGGCGCTATAGAAAAGCAAGTTGTTGAAGTGGTTATTTATTGCTCATTTACACTATTGATCATCTTCATTTTAAAGTGCATATTGATGCTGTAAAGGGAATCATTATGTTCCATTCCTAACGAATTACATTTCTAAAGCAATGATATAACCACTGAAAAAACACCACATAGTAATTGGATTTATATGATCACAGATTTCGATCAAAACACATATACTTCGACGTTTCCAATTTTAGAGTGAAAACAATCGGGTACACGGTTCACCGGTGTGTTTTTTAAACAAAGGACAGAATGCGCAATATTCACTTTTGGGAAAAGGGGCAAAAGGTAAAATACTTGTCCAGAAATATGTTTACAAAATAACGTTTATTTCTAACAAACACATAACTTTGACCGTTTACAGGGGGGAAAATAATTGCTACAATCAACACAGAAAAGCGACAAGTTTTTATATACGTGGCGAATGCACACACAATGCGCTGCTATCTCGCTGTCGCCATTGTCTCAAACACGATAACTAATTTAACTTGGTCTTTGTATGGTACACATTTCCCAACGTCCTGCAAGAAACAAACAATTGCGCAAAATAACAAATCCTAAACTCAAAATAACTACAATATATTTATTCTGCGCCTTATAGGTGCATAGAACGATTCGTGTTGTTTTGTATTTCCTACATATTACAGTAATAATTTAGGATTAATTCCGTTTGGTTTATAAACATTACATATGAATATCTAAAGACACAATAACCAAAGGAATTGTTGGATCATGAATAACAATAACAACGAAATATACTTTGATAACAAAATTGCACATTAGCACTTTATTATTTTACAGTATTGTATTATTGATATTGTTTATACGTTTTTTGTCTGTTTTATGCATGCTCCACCATGACCGTGTAAGTATGGGACAGTCTTGAATAATCCAATAGGTGTGTTTTAAGACATGCTAGAGCATTTTTTTTGCAACTTACTATTTATCCTGATTATTATTTACAACTGATCCATAAAGTCCATTAGTGTATACCTGATCTTTATGTAAATTGGATCTATCTCGCATGAGGTCGCTGAAGGCATAATCCATAGGTGGACGAAAACCCAGTGTTGGGACAAGACCTGCCGTGGAATAAGGCGTCATGAAAGCCAATCCCCTGCTGTGCGCTGAGTATGCTAAACGGAGGGGGTTGAGTCCCAGATGTGACCCAATGGTGTAAGTATTGGGATCCGCGCTAAAATGGGTCGAGTTGGGTTGGAGTGGGGAAAAGGCAGATCTATTGCCCAGAGTCCCAATGGCAGGAGGCACTACTCCGCTGACAAGGGGTCGATGTGACTGTGCCCCTTGGACACTCTGAAGGATCCCATCCCGGTGCCACGATTCCTCAACTACCTTTTCTTGCTCTCTGTTGTTCAGGATCTGTTCGATGGCTTGCACCACGTCTCCTCTGCAACCCTGGAGCACCAGTTCCAGAACACTCCTCTTGTGAGAAGGGAAAACCCTGGTGAGGATCTCTATGGGAGTCCTCTGCCGCGCCCCTGTGGATGGGGCAGGATCTCTCTCGTCTTTTTCTGTCTCTGAGCCAGAATCAGACTCCAGTGGGGTGATGGTCCCCGGGCTATCTTCTCCTTCCTTAAGAGCTTTAGATATGGGGGAATTCAAGAAAGACTCTCCATCTCCGTTCTCCGACCCAGAGCCATGACGAACGTCAGGAGATGAGGTGGCGGGGAGCCCCCCTGAACCCGCATCGCTGTCCCCTGACATTGCCTTACCCGTGGCCGGCTGAGGAATCATAGCCTTGGGCATTAGACTCTTTTGAAAGAGGTCATACTTTTGGAGTTTCGATTCTGCAAAGACACAAAGTTAACGTTACAAACCTGCTGGAAACCACATTCTATTCTGCACAACAACAAATATTAGCAAAACAATCGTCATCTGTCAGAGAGAGAAAATTTATGTTTTTTTCTCAGGATTACTTTTTTGGAATATACAACTTATTTTCTCCCCAATGGTAAGCGGGTGGATAAGTACACTGGATTTCATATAATTATTTAATTGCAATTATTATCGTTAAAAAATGGGAGATTTAAAATGATTGCCATGTTTTGCAGTTTATAAACGGTTTTCTTTTGCAAAGAAACTCCTTCTTCTTCATACTTAAGTGATTAGAGCACTCGCCTCCCAAGCAAAAGATCTGGGTTTGTTTCCTGGCAGGGCGAAGCATTGGGCAAGTTTCCTTACTCCCCACACCTCTGTTTACCCACAGTAAGTAGGAACCCAGTTGTTAGTCGTGGATTGAGTGACCAAAATTTTAAAAAATTATTTTGAAGGAATTATTACTCCTGGAAAAGCGATTCCCCAATCGACTGTTTGTGAGACGCTGCTGTGCACAATTGGCTGCCACATTTAGCCCACAAAATATACAGTCAATTCACATTACAGTATATTCTGTGAAGCACTTTGAAACGTGATAAGGCACTATATCAAATCCAAGGATTATTATTAGTCCACTTTTTCACACAATCGGATAAAACCTTCTACTGTTGGTTTCATCTACACCCCTAAAATTTCAGGCTATAAAGAAAGTTATCTACTTGCTGAATATGTGATACCTTGCACTGACAGATTTTACTTTTTCAAAATTATTGGTTCTTTAAGCATATTTTATATGTACAAGAACAACTTGCACCTCTCATTCGGTTCACCGTCCCGGAGCGCTTGAATCAAGTACAACAGTGTGTTTATTAATCTAACAACAATAATAATTATCTTTGCATTTCATGCCTTCTCGACAACAACAAGAACAACAACAACAAAATTACATTTATATAGCGCCTTTCACGTCAGGAGGACGTCCCAAAGTGCTTCACAGAATATACTGTAAATTTAATTGACTGTATATTTGTGGGCGAAACACAGCAGCCAATTGCACACAGCAGTGTCCCACACCATCGTGGATTGAGTGACCAAATTATTATTGTTTTTTTGTTCAGGGATTATTATCCTCAGAAAAGGGATCTGCCAATCGACTAACAACCGGGTTCCTCCTCACTGCGGGTCCCGTGGTGTGTGGGATAAGGAAAGTTGCCCAACATGTCGCCCCACCGGAGCTCCAAAACTCACATTACGCATTAATTATAAAACATTTTAAAACCTTCTCAATGTTTTCACCTACAAACTCTGCAATTGCACATCCATTTAATATGTTTTCTATTATATTACACTTAAAATATGATTCGGAAAGATCCAACTGCGATTGACAACTGGTAGGTTGACCAGAGATGGGACGATACAGTACGACTTTACCTCAGATTTTTT
The DNA here is from genome assembly GCF_018977255.1 of Callorhinchus milii. Lineage (NCBI taxonomy): Eukaryota > Metazoa > Chordata > Chondrichthyes > Chimaeriformes > Callorhinchidae > Callorhinchus > Callorhinchus milii. Next base: position 157,772 of record NW_024704746.1, on the reverse strand, counting down.
TTAAACTGTTTTGCATCGCACATTTCCCTCACAAAAAATCATTATGTTTTGAATTAATATCGAATTAATTTAAATTTGACAATTATGCAACTGCAGAAAGTAAGTGGAGTTATTGCAAAAAAAGTTTTTATATAAAATGAATCACCTGAGTTTTGTAATCGATCGCACAAGTGTTTTCAGAACCTTTGCAGAAAGGGTTCCTGATGTTACCTCATGTTGTTATCTCGGGCACAGTGTTAGTTTGGGGATGAGCCATGTGTGAGGGGGTGGGAGGCGCTCGGGGTGGACGCTGATGCTCTTACCTGCGCCGCTGCCCTCAGAGCAGACGGAACCCAACATCTCGTACGAGGCCCTCGGCGGGAGCATCCCGTTAGCGGCGGCGATGGCCAATCCCTCCGCCGTCCCGTATAACAGCTGCAGTTCTCTGGCCTCGTTCTCCTCCTGCGCCTGTTGCCTCCTCAGGGCCACCTGAGCCGCCATCACCCGCTGCCTCTCGGCGATCAGTGTGCACTTGGCGCACATGCAGTCCTTCCAGCGACAGTAGCGTTTGTGGCCCTTCAGAGCGGACACGACGCCGTGATTCCGGCACCGCGCGCACTTGGGAGTCCGCGGGTACTTCTCGGTGGCGCGAAGGAGCAAAGGCGGAGCGCGGAGCAGAGTCCCCGCCATGGAGACCGGTATCGCTGTGGGAGCCGCAGTGGTGGTTGACATCTCTGTTCGCAGTTCCATAACTTTACGGTATGTCGATCGGCCGCCAACTGTACAACGGTTCACGTTACTTATTTTTCTTTCGGACGCTCTGACTTAAACCTAAATCATATACATAAACATATACATATATTACATACACCGCATATGTGTTATATAGAAGGTCGTTGAGGTTGGAAACCACTTGAGAGCAGCAAACCGTAGTCAACGCCTCCACCCGAACGGGAGAGCAATGGTGAAAGAGGCGGAGTGTGGCGGTGGGTGTTGTGTGGGTGACATTAACATTACTACAAACCGAGGCTCCGACTGCGTGTGTCTGTCTGTCTGTCTGTCTGTCTGTCCGTCTGTGTGTCTGTCTGTGTCTTTGTTGCTCGTTACGTTTTCATTAGGAGTGTAACTTGACAACATGTGGCTCCTGCTATTGGCCGCACAGCGCCCACTTCCCATTGGTTATGGTAACTGTTACCGAGTGTCCACCTAAGCCTTCCCAAACTAACTGAGTCGCCTCACCCGCGTCTTAAAGGGGCAGCTACAACCTGCCCAAACTTTACAACTTTACGCGGCTTCTTTTTTAATTTTCTGTTTTTGGCTCTACTATTCGGAGAATAACGATTTGTAAAAAAAAATCGTAATAAAACTGAAGTTGCACTTCCTTTTTACAGGCAGTGAAAAACAAAAACGTTATACCTTACTCACACCTTCTCACATATGAACTTAACGTCACTATGAAGCGCTCCGAGAGGTTATTCGATGTGAAGGACGCTTTATAAATGCAAGTTGTTGTTGTTGTCACAGCACGTGCATGTTGAATTCCGGGGTGAGTAACAAACCTCTCAGTCCTTCATTACAGTAATTTTTCTGCAATAATAATTCCAACACGTTTTCCCCCAAATAAAATGGTTAGTACCTTGTATAGATGCAGTAGTATTGAGGGTAAATCTGTCCTTCGGAAGAAATATCAATTTTGTTGAGATGCGGGGGGGGGGGGGGGGGGGGGGGCGGGGGGGGGGGGGGGGGGGGGGGGTGACAGAAATTAACTCAGGTAAAAGGGAATACAATCCTTTCCGCCGAATAAGCTGTTTTCAAACGAACTGTTATACTCCGGACGCCGTATGCAATGCTATCAGAAACCAATGGGATAAAATGACAGAATGTTAGTTCTGCAAAATGAACAACAGGGACCGAATCAAATGGGGAATAATAAGTCTACACACTTTATCGTTGACATTTTGTCAATGTAACAATATGGATTATTTTTCAAATTTCGCTTCCAGTACAATTCTGCAATTGAAAAACAAACGGTAAAATGTGTTGATGGCATGGAATTGATTGTTAAAAAAGGGTCTTTTTATGCAAATAAATATGTAACGATAAATGATTCAAGTTACGGAAGTTATAGTATGATTAGTCGTAGTGTATGATGTACATAGTCGTAGTATGATTAGTGTTTGACATAGAGTCGTTTCCCACTTATACCATATATCCTGGTATACACCATATGCTATATACCCAACAACGATCTGAGGACTGAGCCAGAGGGCGTCTGGTGAGTTTTGGTCAATAATAACTTGCTCCTCAGTACATTATTGGCTGCATATAGGTTCCCGGAAATGGCTTAATAGATGCACATTGCGAATATGATGATGATATAATCGGTCCAATTATTCAGTAACATTTTTTTGGCCAACTCATTCACTTCGTTTCTATAACAGACGTTTAATATAATACTGTCTATCTAAAGATGAAAGTGGGGCGGGGGTGTTATAAAAATAGTTTATAATCCGACCTCCCTGCTCAAGAACAAGCCAGATGCCGAACAGTACTGTAACAGAAATATGAATATAAAAATATTGCGAATTCGATTTAAATATATCGATTGTCTCAATTGTGTCGCTGAAACATCTATTTTTATTTTAAAAAGGGCAAACGTGACAAAATTAATAATAGAAAGAAAATTTTCACACTAAATGAATGTCAGTGTGAAAAATCAACCCACAATCCATTTTGGACTGTAATTAACTTAATTCACTGTAATCACCCGCTGCACATAATTCAGTGTTTATTGTGTCGGTTTGTGACTGGAAGCAGATTTCATTGGTAGCGCAGAGCACTCTAATACTCTAATATAAGGTGAGTGACTGTTTGACTGTCTGCCTTCCTAACAGCAGTTGTCGACAGTTAAAGAAATGGGGTGTAATTTATTTTGTTTTCATAATTTGGTGATCATTACAATTAATTGACAAAACATGCTTTAGTTACTCGCCTGATTAAATAATTCATTAATCGTGGCTTTGCAATTTGCTTTTAACGACCCCAAAACGCTGTTGGTTTTTGCTTAAAAACAACGCTATAAAAGGTCTGCAGTGATGCATTCGGGAGTCACAGTCCCTGAGAGATCCACAGGATAAAAAGGTGGAAACAATGGAACCGTAACTTATTTTGAATTTTAAAAAGGTCCCACCGAAACCTTTAGACTCGTAGCAATAAACCGGGGCTCAGCACCGCCCTGTGAGGAGCCGCTCGAGTGATTAACTGGACATGTTATCAGAGCGTCCGCTTCTATTCGCTGCTAATCATTTAATTCTAATCGAATAGTATGTTTTTCTTTAAACACCACACACACCTTGACAGTAAAGAAGTGCGGATCTGATAGTCTTAATCGCACAAGGAGACAAAATTACAGGTATGTAACTCACATGAAATTGACAACTAAATTATACAGCAATCTAACGCTGTAAAAACACAACTTTTTCTTTAAAAAAGTTCAAATAAGAGTGCGAGTTGCTTGACTAAGACAATTTCTTCGAGAATTATTGATTAAACGAGAATCCAGCCTCGAAATATGCTTTATATGTCGTTTCTACGCCTTTTCAATTTATCTCTTCCAAACGCGTTTTAATCCACAGAGTGTTCTGTGCGGAGTAAAGAGCGGCGGATTCTCCAAATAAAACCAAGGATTTGTCTCACAGTTACGCGGCGCGAGTGTTTTGTCGCTTTTGGTGCGAAGTCTAACATCAGTGTTGTAGTTAAAGTGAGAGCTGACGGTGTCAACACGTCAGTGATTAAAAGGTACACTGTCTAATGTCCATTTCTGCTCCATTTCATGCCATGTCGTTGGTTCAAAGTCCAAACCAGAGCCCGGAGTTCTGTGCGCGGACCGTGACAACGAATACAACTCTTACATCAGTAAATAGAATTAACATTATAATACAAAATAGCGTTGATGACATATTTGGGAAACATGAAAATCTCATTTTATAATAATAATTCTTGCATTTGATACAGCGCCTGAGCACGTCTTTGAGACGTCTCAAAGCGCTTCACAGAATATACTGTAGTGTGAAGGGATTATATATTTTTGGGCAAAGCACAGCAGCCAATTGCACACAGCAGCGTCCCTCAAACAGGATTGAGTGTCCACATTATTATTATTATTTTGGAAGGGATTATTACCCCCAAAAAAGCGACCCGCCAATCGTCTAAGAAGGGGGTTCCCAGTTACTGCTGAATAAACAGCGGCGTGTGGTGTGTGTGGAGTCAGGAAGCTGTCCCAGGCCCAGGCCTTGGCTGCCGGGACTCGAGCCCCGGACCTCTCGCTTGCGAGGCGAGCGCTGTAACTGCTGCACGAGTCCATCGTGGTTTAGTTGTGCATTTTAGGCACCAAAGAACCAGCGAAAGGAGAAATTGTTTTATCTATCGGGTAAATGTGTCGAAAAACCATTTGGTTGTAAGAATTGTTTTAAACATGCAACTGGAATCTATCAGAAAATAGGCTCCACATTGCGGAGAAAAAAGATGTAAAATGTTTATTTTAGTCACCTGAATATACACGGTGTGGATCCATCAAGTTGTACGTTAAGTTTGAACCAAACTTTATTAGCAGTGGAGATGTGGAGTCCTGTAGCTCAGTGGTTAGAGCAGTCGGTTTGCAAGCGAGACACCTGGGTTCAATTCCAGGCAGAGGGCGAAACCTTGGGAAAGTTTCCTTACTCCACACAGAGCCTAATAATAATCCCTCCAAAACAAAAATTGGTCAGTTTTAATCCACGACTGTTTGTGGGACAGACATTGCTGTGCGCAATTGGCTGCCGCGTTTCGCCCACAAATATACAGTCAATTCACTTTACAGTATACTCTGTGAAGCGCTTTGGGACGTAGAGAAGACATGAAAAGCGCTATATCAAATGCAAGGATTATTATTATAAACCTTTGTAGATTTGTGCGACTAAAGTGAATTTAAAAACACAAATCTTGCTATAATCCTGAAATATATATATATATATATATATATGCAGATATAAATTTACGATGGCTTTCTGCATGTCTAATGAGTCCCGACACAACATGTGGCCAATAGCAAGAGATTGTTACATGTGTTGGTGAAGGCTTTAAGTGAAACAGAGAAAATTCTTATCGTATTCGTCCTTCTTCGCAAAACACCAGGAAACAAGAAATCAGGCACAAAATCTAATGAGGTTTTAACTATAAAACGTACCCACAGTTTAAAGATAATAGAAAAATAGAGAAACCGTATTTAACTAGTTTTTATACCAATGATTTTCTAATTGGCCGACTAGCGCTGTGACACAAATATTAATTCGCTTTTTAATGTATTCGCTTTTTTAAAAACTTAAAAATGCACTTTGTGTGTACAAATATATAACTACATACTTATACCCAACATAATTATTATCCGCGGAATTTATTCAGTTTATACAAACTATTCTATTGAATTTATCGGGTACCATCTATCGTTTTTGTGTGAAAACGCCATGCCGAAATTAGGTCAAGTGTGCAACTATTTACACGCATTTTTATTGGGGTAAAGGGCATGCTTAGAAATTGGTTTTTGATCAAAATACTTATCTTTTGAAACTGGTCAAAGGCGATCACGCAGAGACTTACTTGACTTCCAACTGTCAGTTAGGTAACAATATTAACGAATATTCTTGTCTAATGCTTGACGTCTTTTTATCTAGTTAATTGTTTATGATCTATTCCCCTTCCTTTTTGACAGATGACATTCCTCGCCTACCTGCTAATGTATGTGCTCTTTAAGGGTCCATTTGTTCCAAGGCTGTTCCATTGACTTTTTCCCCATTGTTTACTGAATGAATCAGTGTAAGTAAATGCCATCTGTTTCCCGCTGGTTTAATCTGCACCTTTAATTACCCAGCCAAGAGTCTAATAGAGATGATATTAAACTAAATCTTTTTGACATTAAAAGTAATTATCTCAGAACGAATCTTACGCAAATGAAAATTACCTGAAGATATCAGATTGAAGGCTAGTTTTGCAGAAACGCCACTCAACGGATTTGCGCAATATTTAAGTTTTTTGAACCTAAACATCACCAATGGAGGTCAGTGGTGTGGGTTACAATGTATCACGAGGACTGACAATGTTTCACGAGAATTGACTGAATTGCCTGAGAAGCATTTAAACACAAGTTTGGTCATTCTCAACGTTGCACTAAATGTTCTATATTCAAAGTCCTGACTGAAACACAATAAAATACACCAACAACACGTTGGGAGATCTCTGTAACGCTATTCTTAACGATAAATGGACAACGTCTGATTTTTTAAAAATTGTGTCCAAGTTAAGAAAAAATAAAGCAATAATTCTTCTGATTCAACACTATATTTTCTAACGAGGCAACCTGCGTAAATAAATTGCAAAAGCTATTCCGTATCCATGTAAGCCGTTAAAAGCAACTTTATATGGAACAGATAAATTATTTGCATATTCAGAATGGACAGAGGTTGAAAATTTAAACTTGAATTGATTTTTTTTTTAAAAAGGTGGAAAACCTGAAAGGGCTGTTTTCGTGTTGAGTTAAACAGGTTTAGGTTTTCGGACGAGTTTACACTATGACTCAGTCACTTTTTTATATCCCTCTTATTAAACAATTCACTTTTGAACAACATAACTCCGGAGCAAATCCCAAAGCACTTCCTTGCTCGCGCGAGAGAAAAAAAACTTATAGATTGATTGCGAGTTGTTCCGGGTTTTTAGATTCTCACAAAGGGAGAGGTTGACCGAACATATGTAAGAGTGTGTCGCTGACCCCGACTCCCCGCCGAGCCTTTCTCACGGCTCCGTGTTGGCCGCTGTGCCCACCTGAAGGCCGCAGAGTCCCGGGTTCCTATTGAGCCGCTTCCCGGCGCGGAGCTGAAACAATTAGATTACTATAAGGTTAGAGTAGCACATAAAGCATCAGATAAGTACTTCTGCTTCGGCTCCGAGCTAAGTGTTCATTAGGCTGTTAACCTCTTTGGGAAGGAAAGGGCAGGTGATAATTTCTCTTTCTTCACAAATACAATTCCCCCCCACCCCACCCTCTTAAGGCAGCTCTCTCCCCCAAAATAAATCCGGGAAAGGTAATTGTACCTATATGGCTTCCAGCTCACTATTTGCATTAGAAGTGACAAATATGTTTAATTTGAGTTTAAAATGAAACAATCTTCAGATTACACGTCTTATGGTGTAAAGCAGCACCTTGCAAATTTAAGTGACAAACATTGTAAATTTAATTTAATCTAAAACAATGTAATCGTTGCCGGTAAATCTCTACTGTATCACCACAAATGTGCTTTGTTTTGCCTGATTTGAAAGTTGTCTTAAAATGCACTCAGAATCTATTGCATAGTTTTCCTTTACGTTTCAAACATTGTAGTGCAGTTAGCTTCTACGCGCTATCAATTTATCTGACTAATAGCCCCACTGAACGCCCATCAATATTGCCACCAATAAATTGATGATCAAATTCTACCATAACCACAATAAAAAGATTAACATGCGCGCCCGAGATTAAGTCAATTTACGGTGCCCAAGATTCCAATTGTGCAATAATATCACAAAAAAATCGAGATTACACGTTGTTCCTCTGGTAAATGCCATATATGACAGTTGATCTACGCCCAGTCCATTGCGTTTAATGCCTTTAAGAACCCGCTGTATGTCGGAGCTCTTCGTGTGAGATAAATTGTTCGAGAAACCTTTTTTTTAACAAAGCATCACCTTTTTTTCTTAATAATGCTTTTATTTTTTCTAATTGACGAATTTCCAGGGAAGAGACCAAATGAGTAACTCTGCGCAGATTCCCACAGCTTTTCCTTATTGTGGGAATAGGACAAAAAAAATTCTGTCTCTTTTCTTTATTTTCCCAACCCCTCGGGCGTGGATTAAAAGCGTCAGACAATTTTATCTTCGCACCTCTGCGTTGGTTAAAGACACTTTGAGGTAATGTGAATAGGGGCTTTAAGAGAAAAGAGGGGAGGGGGTGAGTTGTATGTTGTTATACCTGCATCACTGATCAGTATGAAAGGGACTGCGGCAACTGTAGGCACAAACATCTACAAAGTACTAATTGACCACTTAAAAAAACAGACTGTTCGCCACTACATCTTTCAGAGGGAAGAGTGGCTTCCAAACTGTTTACAAAGGGACAAGCGTTGGTTTTGAAGGAGAACTGCCAACACCCAGAGCAATAGCACGTGTCTTTTGATGCAATTGCAAAACAAAGTTTATTTTAGGGTTAAGCAAAAACATAGCGCTGGCCGCCACTGCAATATAAACCATCCTTAAAGGCAACAGTAAGCTGGAACTTGGAAGCGTTATGATGCACTCGAAATGTGGAATGGGTCCAAATCTCATGGTGGGGGGGGGGGGGGGGGGGGAGAAAGAACCCATAAACTTAAGAGAACTTGATTGATGATAAACAAACGCGTTTATTTTCTCGCTCTGAGTATGAAAATGGTTTCCACATTTCTTAATGCACCAGGTATCTAAACATAATTAAAATTCAAACCCCGTCCCATACATCTGCTTCGCCTTTGCCAAATGAATTGAAGAGAGAGAAAGAGAGAAAAAAAAGATTGCATTTAGATCACAGATGGGTGCAGGTTTTGGAAGAAATTTGAGAAACACCATTGTCCCCGCAATCAAAACTCAAATGTGTTGGCTCAAAAGGAGGCTTCTTTAGCCTTCAGGAGTCGTATTAAGACTTGTTTTTTAAACTTGACGTGTTTCACACAATCGCGCCAGTCCTAAAATGTCAAAACCATCTGATTCCAAGCGTGGCCGATTCTAAACCTTATGAAAAGCCAAAGAAAAGGAGACAATTATCGAGAAATAATTATGCTACTTAGTTCGCCGCCAAAAGCTTTCCAAGGAAGCGGTTCCTTTCAGCAGAGATGCTCTCTCTCTCTCTCTCTCTCTCTCTCGTGAGGCTGTGTTTTTCCGGGAGATAGGCTGTTTTGGGGGGTTGGGAGAAGAGAAGGCAAATGCAGTTGCCAAGTAGCTTATCAGGTTTACAGCTTCACTAGGAATGCACTAGTGTTAAATTAAAGACAGTCTCAGACCGCAAAAAAACTTGAATTTAATTGTCCAGACTTCAACGTTAAAGATCCCCCAAATTACAAGCGTTTAAGAAGCTATAAACTGAATTACCACACAGTTGTTAACAATGTAGGCAAACTGACTAAGGATTACTTTTTTTTAAAAAAGACAGATTATCCATGAAAGATTTCTCATCTCGATTTTTTAATGCACGTTTAAGTTTGCAGTTATGACACCAGGAAGCATTACACGTACTGTTTTAGTACCTTTTAAAATGACTATCCACAAAGGAACCGCACGAGATTTTTAAATTAAATATCTCGTTTGCAATAGAATATTCCTTTGTATAGAAATTACTCAAAGTACAAAGTATCTATTACATACGATTGCAAATGCTTTATTATTTTTCCTTTTGCACCCTTGGTCATTCAGTGAATATGAAATCAGGCCACAGACTTTTCTTCCAGGTTTGGACGCTGGTTACTGAGGAGAGAGAAAGTCACTGCAAACAAACACAGCGGTCACTGACTGACTCACGTGCAATTAAAATGCCACCAATTTCTCGAAACGAATTATAGTGAGGAATAAAAACACGTGACATGATTTTTCCTCGAAAAATATTTAAGATTCTGCAATGTTGGTAGTAAATGTCATAAGCACCGTCGGATACAATTAGAAAATAACCCCTGTAAACATTTATATCCATTTTTACATTCAAAGCAACTAAATAATGTGCAATAAGTTTCTATTTAACTATAAATAAGTAATACGGTCTTGCTTACTTTGGTTGTCACTAGGATTAGTGGGAAATACCACGAGGGCATTTTAACTCGAATTACACAGAATGACGACTGAAAAACAAATAATTTGCCTAAAATTATCACATTGGTATTAGTTTTTAATTGTAGGACCTTATCATGGTGCCAACGCATTTATCTCAAGTGACTTTATATAATTTTTTTAAAAATCTCAAACCAGACCCACGAAATTGTCATTAAGGTTCTTTTAAGAAACCAATTATACGTCTTATTATTTAGTCCCATAAAAACAGATATTTGTATCTGCGTTTCATTAGTATCAATTATATTGCAACAATATCATGCGAAGATGGGAACATTTCCTCCGACTACTCACTTCTGTTCAATTTCTTAACACTGGGAATTCAAATATTTTGTGAAGCCGTCTAACTGTGTTGTTTACAATGCGCGTATAAACGCAAGAAGTTTCGAAATATTCTTCTGCCTTTATCAATAATAAGGCTTCAAAATTGAAATGTTAAAATTGCATTCCTCCTGGAAGGGAAATAACCCATTCCCTTTACGCCTCCTCCCAAAAAGCAATAGTTTCGAAATATTTCATTACACTCGGCAAAATATGCTCTCAAAAAAGCTGTCAAGGTATTCAGAAAGAAAACAAAACGAAATTTCTACAAAATCCGATTGTGAAATTGGTTTATAAATAACTTGAGCCACGCGGTGACTTTAATCCCCAAAATTTCGAGTCGAGACTAATTTCAACCAATTGTAATCGATAAACACACGTGTCACTTTGATTTTTTAAAATACAGATTTAAAAAATCCCAGAATCGTTCAGTGAAACGTGGCCTTATTACTGCTCATGATCTAATTATGATTTTAGAGCATATGAAGCCAGAGAGGGAATAACATCGTCTTTAAAAACTATTCATGAACCTTTTCCTTTGAATATCGCAATACCAAAGAAAACAGTGAATACTATATCAAACTATACAGACACTTAATTTATTTGAATAGAAATTTCAATGAAGAAGATTTTATATAAAAGTGGACAGACGTTATCTGTCTTTCTATCTCAATAGTTTCCTATTTGATAGTTTTCTGGAGAAAGTAAACCGTTTTATCCATATACATATATGTCGTATGGCCATATTTTATGTAACGAAGTATCCACATTTATTTCTAAACAGTTGCTCTTCGTGAGAGAGAACATATTTATATCAATAAAATAATTGAGTACAATAAATTTTAGCAAAGTCATGAGCAGGTGAACAACATACAGTACTTCCAATCGAAACATTTGACATTCGGGTACGGTTTACTTTAAAGCAACTGTGGCCAACAGCTAAGAGACTGGTAAAGAAATGAAACATTACACTTTAAATGACCTGGAAGATAAATTTAGGCTGACAGATGCTAATGACGTAGGAGGTGAGTTTCATTTAATTTCTCGGTTTGGAAGCTGTCAGCTCAGAAACCGCATTTGTTTTCTTGCTACAGAAAGCAGACAATTTGCTCCCGAGACATCTTTAGGTTTGACTGGCCCCGAGCTCTCTTGACTGGAGAGGAAGAAATATTAATTGGTTTGGAAAGTGGAAATGTTTCTTTCTGGAAATGTTGGATATTTGCAAATGGCCAAATGCAACTCGTATCTGTTATTGCTGCACTAACATGCGGTGTTTCTGTTGGTAAGTTAATAATGTAAACGTCTTCCAACAACAACAGCCATTAGCCACCACTGGAGTTTGGTCAGACACAGTGAAGCTGTGCAGAGCTCAGACCCAGTGCCGTACAACAGGTCATTTGCTTTTTTCAAAAACGAGGTCGGTTTGCCTGTTGTCGATAAGATGCACTTATTGTGCTCTCTACAAGTCATATTTTCAAACGCTCAGCTTTTTCGGGTCAAAAGAGCGTTTTATTTTCAAGCGAATTCACAAATTAAAATAAGACCAACAGCTATTTCATAAGTGCCTGCGATGTAACTCGATGCTTCCTTGATTTAATCACTCGGTTACATTTCCCAATCCATTCCAATTTAGGATGAAGTTTATTTTCCTCCCTCCCCTGGTTATCTAAGCTGTCGAACGTATTGCTTTTTAAAAAATACTTGCGTGCGAATGAAAGAAATGCCAATAATTGTTTTACCAGCAGGTCCTTGCAACAAGCTCGGAATGGCCCGGAGCTACTCATTAAAACCACACGATAGCTATTTTTGTTAAATCTGTTGCTTGCGTTTATTCACTTGGAAATATTAATTCACCAGCGAAGTTCACAAAGCCATTCTAGGCTGTGATTTTTTTTAAAAGGTGCTAAAAGACTGACAAGGCATCAAAGCAGGGAAAAAAAACTTTCAGCCTTTGGTTACACTAATGTACAGATGGCCAGGATTTGTAAGGCAACTTAGATTTCGATGAGCAAAGATCGTGAATGTGCAAAGCAGACAATACGAACAATAAACGCCGATCGGTCCACCTTTAATCTGCATGGGAAATATATACACATACCAGCAGACAACCAGAATGGCGTTATGAAACCCAATTCTAAGGGTTAAGAATTGTTTGTTGTTCAACGTTTACCATCTATTCAATATATGCCCCAAATAGGACGTCTGGTTCATTCTGTTATTGTGTATGGGAGTGCCCTAATAATAATGCCCTAATAATTCACCCACAATGTATAGTCACAGGATATACTGTAAAGTGTTTCCTTCACAGGATATACTTTACAGAATATCCTGTGAAGCACTTTGAGACGTCTTGAAGATGTGATAAGGTACTACATCAAATGCAGGAATTATTATTACTACTTTCTTGGTGCATACCTTTTAAAATAAAATTTTAATAGTTTTCACTCCAAATGCTGATCAGTAAAAAAATGATTTTCTCTGACCTACAATACCCAATTACTTCACTCTACATGAATCACTGTAAAGTGAACTGATTGCATTCTGTAGGTCAACTCAGCAGCCAATTTCTGCACAGCAATGTCCCATAAATAGGCATAAAGTGAATGAATCGATTTATCTGAAGGATTGTTGTGGGAATTATTACATACTTCAGTTCTCCTTCTTGCTACCAGAATGGCGTACATTTGTTGCCAGCAAACTGCTATTGCGTGGTAAAATATATTTGGTCAGTATCTGGCTTGCTTGCAAAAGGACTTGACCTGGTATAACTATCAACAATAACTAATAATTTATCTCTGTGCTACAAGAACTAAGACACATTAAACACCGCTCTTATGGTTGAAGGTTTACGTCCTTTCATCGCATTGGCTGAATAAGTTCCAGCTGGAGCAATGGTTCTTTGGTTGGTCAACAGAATAAATGTTCCTTGATTGAATATTTCTTAATTTATGACATAAATCTATGACTTTTTTATTTCTATAATATTTTTATTTGTTGACCACCACTGGACTAGAGTAATCCAATTGTGCCTCATGACATTTGTGTCTGCTCGTCGATCTTCCAATTGGTGATGGGGATAGTAATGGAACAAGGCGAGGAGACAATGCCGGATTTCCGAATAATGCAACGTTAGGCTCTGATTATAAAGAATTCTCTAACCAATTTCAGTCTACATTCTGATCAAACAGTTTCCCTCCTCGGAGCAACACATCCTGTGATTAATCCCCTATGAAACACTTTTGGAGAAAGCATCAAAAATAGAAAACTGAAAATATAAATCTATCTTCGCATTATATGGAACCTTACCGAACGAAAACACACCATTTGGCCCAAATAGTCCTTGATGGTGTTATATTCCACATGTACTTTCACCTTTCACCTATTTCCCTTTATCCCCGCTCCTGCATCATATTACCTGACTGAGGCTGACTGACCAAAAAAAACAATGTTACATCTTCTGTGCAAAATAAATATGAATGAGCTGCATGGAAATCTCACTTGCAGAAAGAATGAAGGAATTAACATTGCTTGCATCATTCAGTTGGAGTATCTCAGTAAATATAACTGCTTAAAGGACCAGTTGGTAGAACATAGTCTAAGGGTCAAGAAAGGAAATGGTGCAAAAAATGCAATGACTTCATCTTGATCATGTTCTTGATAAGAGCATTGAAAAAAGTTTTAGCTTCTATCCCTTAGTCTTTTTATTATGATAAAACACCTAATGTGTAGTTTATTATGTCGCTGAGCCAGGGGTTGAGAGAGTGAAGAAGCTTGTTGATGGCATCTCATTGAAATTTTACCATTTGAGCTTCTTATAACTAACTGTGTTTAGAACTTGCAAACATAATATTGAGGAAGGATCCAGGGCTGCAGACCTGTGAGAAAAGCTTCCTGCATCCAGTTAGATCACTACTAGATTATCAGTGTCTGTGCCATCACCTGCCACACCCTCCCCTCCCCCAATGCCAATTTAGATTGACTGGTCTTGTAACTGGCAGACTATATCAATGGAATAATATATTCACAAGACAAAAAAATAGGCTCAATCTTACTGCTAGAAATGGAGAAATTAGACACATGCATCTACTAGGTAACTGGGCTATATAATAATCCTTGCATTTGATATAGCGCCTTATCATGGCTCCGAGACGTCTCAAAGTGTTTCACAAAATATATTGTAAAGTGAATTGACTGTATATTTTGTGAGCAAAACATGGCAGCCCATTGCACACAGCAGCGTCCCACAAACAGTCACGGATTGAAGTGACCAATTTATTATTTTTTTAAAGAATTATTACCCCTGGAAAGCGATTAGCCAATCGACTGACAACCAGGTTCCTACTTACTGCTAGGTTAACAGGCGTGTGGAGTAAGGAAACTTGCCGAAATTTTCACCCTGCCCGGGAATCGAACCCAGGTCTCTCGCTTGCGAGGCGAGTGCTCTAACCACTGAGCTACAGGATACCAAAACTATTTTGGTTTTGAAAAAAGCAAATGACCGGTTGTATGGCATTGGATCTGTGGTAAGAATTGCTTTACTGGGCATCTTACCACTCTCCATATATACTTTATGCATATTTACACACAGTATAATTTATTTTATTTGTTGTATCTTGAGCCAAGTTCATCAGATAACCTAGTTTTTGTTAGGTCTGTGCTGGCTATACATATAGAAAGGGAGCTGGTGAATCAGATTTGCACGTAGATATTTTATTCTTCTACACATTAGCATTTTTAAGGGACATCTGAAGATTAAGTGATCGATTATTGTTAATGGAAAAGATTTCTAATCCTTTGTGTTGGAAATTTTCTTTTGATTCCTTTAGATTGTATGTGAAAGTTAAAGCCCAGAACTTTACCACTGAACATTTATTTTGTAGATATTTTAACTTCTTAACTATGTGGTATTGTATATAACTCTTAGGAATAAATAAAGTGCAAAACTCCCATGTAATGGTTGAAGACTTCGCACATCCATCTGACACTTTATAATCTCTCATTAAATTCAACATTTTAAAAAAAATTGTTATACAAATTGTCAAAAAGAAATTCAGCAAATGAAAGCAGTTGGTTTCTTTGTGACATAGTTGGAGAGGCTATAAATGCATCTGATCTCACAGGGTAGAGGCACTAATGACCAAGTCAGAAATTAAACCAGAAAGGCTGCCTGCTTCTAATACTCCATTGCTCTCTGGGAAGCCAAATGGAGATCAAAGGCATAATGACAAACAGTGAAAACAATATCCTTCCAGTTGTGCTAAAATATTTCTCACATTAGCATATGGCAGCAGTTTAAAATAAAATGCAGAAATAAAAATATCAAGACTATTAATTTTGCAAAACACTTACCTTTTTATTTTCAATGAACCTTTTGCTTTGGATTTGCGTACTTAGCCTTGCAATTGCACTACAATTTCTCTTCAGAGCCATAAGCAGAAGTGTGGGATCTTGTACTGATTATATTCTCATGCATGAACAAGCCAATGAGTCCATGTAAGTCAATGTTTTCAACGGCAATTCACCCTATACTTCACACACAGGATATTTTAACAAATTGCCTATCGGATTTACATAACTGAAATTGGTCTGTCACAGGTTTCCTCTATTGTTTCACGCTCTAATTTGTGTTTCTTGCCTGTAGGATTATAGTCAAATTTATGTATTCTCTATGATCATTAGTTCTTCAAAAACTCCCTGTTCTTCAAAGGAATTAGCACCCACCAGAATAGTCAAAGCGTAGTTAAAATAAAGTAAATCTAAAGAGAGAAAAACATTAAATACTTTTTAAAAAGTCCTAAGATTACCATAATCATCTGATAATTAGCCCTCTCCAAACCAGGGTCTTGACAATTTCATCAACAAGTCCTCATTATTCTCTTACAAAACAAAAACTACTAAACTTTGCTCTTTACAGACATCGGCAGGAACAGAACCAAAATAGCTCGAAGTGCAAACATTAGAATAATCTTTGCATTTGATACAGAACTAACAACATCCAACATGTCAAAGCATTTCACAAAATTTGTGAAGTGTACTGACCATTTTGTAAGCAAATGCAACAGTCAATTTGCACACAGCAATGTCCCACAAATTACATATTACTTGTCAGCTTGACTCATTTGGTAGCACTCTTACCTCATCGTCAAAAGTTGTGGGTTCATGTCCCAGATTGGGACTTGGAACTCCTATAGTTTATGCTGGCGTTAATTCAGTGCTGGGTGCGTGAAGCATGATCATAGGTATTATTCTTTAAATGAGAGATTAAACCGAGTTTGTTTGCCTGTCAAGGTGGACATGACAGATCCCATGGCACATTCTCCCAATGTCCTGGCCCCAAATAAAATGCTGTGAGCAAATTGCCTCCTGCGTTTGTACTCGCTCAAATTTAAAGTATATCTTGTGAAATGCATCTCAACAAGAAGATCAAGCACTATATCAAATGCAAGGACTATCTTCATTTAAATAGCTAGGAAGTGAATGATTAATTTATATGGAGGATGGTTTGGCCAAGACACCGGGAGAAACTGTTCTAATAATGGGATTATTAATGTCCCCCTGAACAGGCAACAGGTTCCAGTTTGACATCTCATCTGAAGGAGAGCTGGGATTTTGTGCTGGGTTTGTTTTTTTCAGAAATGTGGACGACTTCTTCCCATGGCAGTTGGTCTATGATTGGATTACTTGCCTGGAACTTTGAGCCTCTCAAGGGGAGAAATTGTTCACAGAATTACAATGCTTTATCATTGAAATGTAATCTTACCATTCTCCTCTATATACCACTAGTCAATCACTCCCAAAACATCACTTAAGGTGAGTCTATCACATGGAAATGTTAATTTCTAAACCAAAGAAGCCTAGTGCAGAGTAACAGCCCTCAAATGGCCTCTTAATCCAGGAGCAAATGGGATTAAAGAGAAATTATGAACTAATCAATGGACCAGTTGAATAATTTTCACCAGGAATAGCTGATACCCTGAGATCCAGGAACATGAACTCCCTGATATTACCACATTGTCATGAAGCTTGACACACAAAATGATTGTTGAGGACAATATCAGTGACCTTTCATATTGTAACTGCTTAGACAATAACCCTTGGCGATGACACTTACCTGCGAGTATCTACAATGTTTTAGATGTTCATTATCCAGTTATTGTAATAATAAATGTGGTATCATTCAGAAACAATTAAAAACAGACTTGGAATATTTCTGCCCAAAAGATACAGTTCGCTTTTAAAAGAGGTCAATTAACAGGTCACACTGGTACATTTGGTAATGCCTGTACAGCTGACACTCATCAGGATGTTGGCTTGCAGGTATACCAAGACCCAGTGACATACAGATTCTTCTCTTAAAGTGGTAATAGTTGGCAAATAACTAACAAGCCTATACTCCAATAGATTATAATAATAATCCTGGCATTTGATATAGCGCTTTTCACATCTTCTAGTTGTCTCAAAGCGCTTTGTAGAATATACTGTTAAGTGAATTGACTGTATTTTGTGGGTGAAACACAGCAGCCAATTGCGCACAGCAGCGTCCCACAAACAGTCCTGGATTGAGTGACCAATTTTTTTTGAAGGAATTATTATTCCCAGAAAAGCGATCAATTGACTAACAACCGGGATCCTACTAGTAAACTAGTAAACAGAGGCGTGTGGAGCAAAGAAACTTGCTCAATGTTTCGCCCTGCTGGGAATCGAACCCAGGTCTCTTGCTTGCGAGGTGATTGCTCTAACCACAGTTGCTGAGCTACAGGACGCAGTTTGTGTGATAAATCTCATTCAATATTAAGCTTATTTAACTTTGATGGTCCACATAACTATGAATTTAATTAGGGAAATGAATGTTACAAAATTGTTTTACCTTGTAGGTGTATTTTTCTTCAAACAGCAATTATTAGTTTTAGTGTGTTCTCCAATAGCATTTCACACAATAGTGAACCTTTGCTGAATGGATACCTTGCTTCATTTACCACTTGACACCCTCTTGTGAATATTCAATATACATTCTCCACTGGAGAATACCTTCCCAAGTTTAGACCCAATTAAGGTTTTCGCAGATGTCTAGGTGTGACAGATGCAATTGTTGTCCAGCTATCTATATTGGTAACGAAATAGGAGTCAACCATTTGAAATAAACACATTATAAAATTACATTTGTACAGTATAAGAGGAAAACCTCCACTATGGGTTCGACGCAATGTACGAGACATAAAATCCTACTTACACAAATTGTGTTTTGAGGCAGAATAGTCTGTAATGGCCTTTTTTCTGTGTAAATTTATTGTCCTATTCCGAGAACAATTTAAACCTCCAACTATGTATTTCTCTCTGTCTTCATCAAAATTCGGGGAAAAAAAGCAGCACAAAGCATTCGGACAAAATAATTTCAATAAGCCACTGAAGTAGTAATCAATATATAAATATATGCTACAAATTATATTCCTCTACATTAAACCAAACAAGAAAATCAAGAAAGAGAATCAAGTAGGAAAGGAATCATTCATTTTCCAAATAATACTGTTCCATTTCAATGGCTAATAATGACGCCATACCTACTGTGACATCATAAATTAGGCTTTATGTAGAAATCCAGACATGGAATTATGCACATTTATAAGCAAAGTCTCAAGTATGTATTGAATTTAAACAAACAAATACAGAATTCAAATCAAAGCACTTGCTCCAGAAAATGGTTGAATTGTAATACAGGTTGAGGCTGAACGGGTACAGAGAAACCAACTCTAACTAATATAATTCACTTCACCTCTGAATAGTGCATTGATGAATAAACATAGGCCAGAATAGTGTGTAGAGTGTAAGTCAGTGTTCATCACAGATTGCTGTCCTCCTACAGATCTTTGTAAACATCTAAATTTCTTGCGAGGTTGGCAGCACACAGGCATTTTACAGGTGATGTTGATTGGGGGTGGGGGGGCAGGGGGTCTGGAAGAGGCAGATAGTTGTGGCATCTGGCTGGACAAAATACAGGTGAATCTTGCAGCTTTTAGATATAAGCTGAGCTTTTATCAACTATCTGGGAAGCCAGAGTCCCCTGGATGGAGTTACTCCTTTGCTTCTAGGAAAAGCGTTTCCTGAGGATAGAGTTTCACCTCCATTATTGTTTCAGTTGCATCAAATTGACTCACCTGAAGAGAGAGGAGAAAGTTTGATTAGATCAATAGGAAGTCTAAGTCTCATAGTGAGACCAAGCTCAAAACTTCAGAATTTTCCTTGCAATGTTGTTTTCTCTACCCCCATTGTAATCCATGTGCCCAGTGACATTACAGCGATCCTTGCTTAGTTAGTGAAAACATTTATTTATGGAACACTTTTACCTTTGCTGCTTAGCAGAATGTGTAAATTATTACAGAGCAGAAAATGCCACCTCAGGAAGTGAAAGAACGACCTTTAAACACCACCTTGCATCAAAGGCAATTATTAGTAACAGTGCAACAGACACAGAACCATGTTGTCAGCAGGTGAGAAAAAAGGCACATGTGCAAGGCAAGCACCCAGCATGGTAAAAACATAGATTAATCACATGAAACTGACCTAGAGATAGGTGCTCAATGTGAAACTGTACAGCAGCAGGCTCATGTGATTGTCTATTGTGTGCGAACTGACCTCGGGTGCAGTGGAGGAGACCAGAAAGGAAAGAGGAATTACATTTCCGTGCCTTTCCATTAAGAACCCACAAAACGTGAAATGGAAAGTTTTAACAAAGTTCTGAAAAATTATCAATAAAGTAACAAATGAAAGTAACACTTAAACACTGCTCCATAACAACCAGAGCGTAATGCCCTAACAGGAACTATTGTACAAGTGCATTGGGCTGGTGAAGGGGTCATCGTGGTTTATTAAGAGAAAAATTCCTTTAGTTCAGCATTGAAACAGGTGGGAGATCAACAAAACAATTAATATCCGTTGAAAAGTATGAATTCATGTCAGTCTTTCATGCCACAGTTCTGTTCAAGGATACAAATTTTAATGAGGCATACCTCAACAATGCAAAAGCTTGCTTTTTAAGCCCAAGTTTACTGAAGAAACATGTAACACCATATGCAAAGTTTCTAGGCTGCATTAGATTTTTGTATTTTAGTCAATAAGACTGTCAATAAGATTAAAGGATTTAGGAATACAGTGTAATCTTTTCTCAAATTCTTTATCTTAGCAATTCCACTGTGTTTAAAAGGAATGAACAAGATATGTAATGGGTTGAAGCTTTCAAAAAAGACCAAATTTGAAATCTAAGTAGCTTTAAAAAAAAGTTTATAAATGTAGGCGATCATTGAATTAATGGCTGATTATAAAAATAATCAAAATACTTGTACGTTTTGATGTTTGACCTAGAGATCCAGTACTATAAAATAAAGTGCTTATTATTTAAAGCACTCGCCTAGCAAGCGAGAGACCTGGGTTTGATTCCCGGCAGGGTAAAACATTGGTCAAGTTTCCCTACTCCACACGCCATTGGATTTAAATCCAAAAAGCGCTTTATTTTGTAGTACTGGATTTAAATTGGACACAGCATCAACAACTGTACGTTCAGTGCAGGTGCAATAGAACTTGATAGTTTTAGAAACTAAAATGCCTCTTAGTTCTGTACTTTTTCAAAGATCACATCATAAAGCGTACAACTATTTTGATTATTTTTATAATTACCTAGCGATACGTAGGAACCCATTTGCTAGATCTTTGCTAGATCGCTTTTCTGGGGGTAATAATGCCTTAAAAAAAAATGATAAATTGGTCACTCAATCCACAACTATTTGTGGGACACTGCTGGCTGCCGCAATTGGCTGCAGTGTTTTGCCTATGAAATACAGTCAGCTATCTTTACAGTATATTCTGTGAAGCACTTTGAGACATCTCGAAGACGTGATATTAATAATAATCCTTGCTTTTGATATAGCGGTTTTCACATTTTCTAGACGTCTTACAGCGCTTCACAGTATATACTGTAAAGTGAATTGACTGTATATTTTGTGGGCTAATTGCACACAGCAGCATCCTATAAACAGTTGTGGATTGAGTGACCAAATTTTTTTTTTCTTGAGTCGTATTATCAGGCGTGTGGAGTAAGGAAACTTGCCCAAGGTTTTGCCTTGCCGGGAATCAAACCCAGGTATTTCGCTTGCAAAGCAAGTGCTCTAACCACTGAGCTACAGGACTCCACGAATACGTGATAGGGCTCTATACCAAACGCAAGGATTATTGTAAATCAGAAAAGGGTTTTACAGACAGTCAGAAGCCATGAATACTGGTGTTAATGTTTAGACTTATACCTCTATTATGCTGCATCAGCAAAAACTATTTTAAACTGTATCGTTATATGTTCCTGTGTTTTTCCTCAAACAATTATTAATGAAGCTTGGTCATTTCTAGTGACAGTATTGAAATTTTATCCATAATAGCAATCTACATAGAAAAAACAATACTGCATAATACAGCTACCTTATGTACTTAAAAAGGCCTTAATTTTTATTGTGATAAAGGTGGAGTAAATGGTACCTCGTATACTACCTGCTGCTTTTTTCACTGTAGAATCTATCTGGTACAGTCAATTGCACAAAAGTATACAGTGCAGTTATGGTATTACAGCGAGACATTGTAAATCTCTGTGCAAGTGCACTAGAGTAAGATAAATTTCCAGCTTCAACTCAGCTCAGCTTTGATCTTCAGGGTCACATCTAATTAGATAGCAGTTCTTTTCAAATCCCTAAAGAAAGCTCAAATATGAAATGAGCAAGGATGACCGGAGGCAGGTGCATAGAGATCTATACCTACATCTGGTAACAATGACTGCGAGCCCTGGTGCTCTCTAATGAACACTGTTCACTAGACTGTAACCAGATAAACTAGGATGCATTCAAGCACAATACTCTAATATGCATCTTTGTTAAAGCTCTTCAGGCCCCTTAGTGCCAGTTAAAAATGTTACTGGTAGCTTGATATTACAAAGTATTTACCTTATTGGTTGGGTAATAGTTTGAGAGGAAAAATACACATTTAGTCATACACAGAGATCATGCCTCTTGTTGCCCTTCAAGCACTGAATTCACCAAGGATGGCACAGTTTGCAAATGTTTACTCCATTATCCAATTAACAGACAATAACACTCTCGCATCTGTCAACAAACAAAGCTGTTGTTTTGCTTCGCTCCAAGGCATCTCTATGCATCTGGCTTGTCTGTATGCTTAATTAACATGCCAAGCTGGTCTAGTGTAAATAAACTTTCCGTGATCTTAGTTTTTTTATATATTAGCTTCGCCCACCCTTAAAATATCCCATTATCAGGATATCACTTTGTAAATGTCAACCTACTGCGACTTTAGTTATCTGTACAATATAATGTATAATGTATTATTGCATCAATTTTTCCAGATTATTACAGATAGGGTGCAGTCATGGTAATTTATTTTATGATAAAGCTGAACACAAAGCAAACTGCCTTAACATCTTAAGAATTTCAGTGGGATGTATTACAATAAAAAACTATATACATACCGAGATATCTACACAACAGGTTCTTTAAAAAATCTGATACAGCTCCTTGTCAAATTAACCTAATTTAAACTTGGGAATTTGGTAATTTGAGTTAGTAATTTATTTGGCATTAATAACCATGGATATTTACTAAAATAATAATAATCCTTGCATTTGATATTCGCCTTTTCACTTTTTCAAGACGTCTCAAAGCGCTTCACAGAATATACTGTAAGTGAATTG
The DNA here is from genome assembly GCF_018977255.1 of Callorhinchus milii. Lineage (NCBI taxonomy): Eukaryota > Metazoa > Chordata > Chondrichthyes > Chimaeriformes > Callorhinchidae > Callorhinchus > Callorhinchus milii. Next base: position 134,824 of record NW_024704746.1, on the reverse strand, counting down.
ACTGTATATTTTGTGGGCGAAACATGGCAGCCAATTTCACACAGCAGTGTCCCACAACACTCGTGGATTGAGTGACCAAATAATTTATTATTTTTTAAAAGGAATTATTACCCCCGAAAAAGCGATCCGCTAATCGACTAACAATCAGGTTCCCGATGACTGCTAGGTAAACAGAGGCGTGAGGAGTAAGGAAACTTGCCCCCCAACATTTCTCCCTGCTAGGAATCGAACTGTGTTCTCTTGCTTGCAAGGCGAGTGCTCTAACCACTGAGCTCCAGGACTCCTAGCAACACCATCGATGATGAAAACCAGCGCAACCTTGTTTTGGTTCCAAGAACCTAAGATCAGTCCATCACTATTTAACATTGAGCCTATTGCCTATCAGGAGGCTGAATTGCAATTGTGAGGAGATGACATTTTTTAGGTTAATGACATGTAAGTATTCATTTGTAAATAAATAATAGTAATAATATATCTGCATAAGTCCGTGAAGAAAAAAAGAAACACAGGTCAATACTGATAAGTAAAACATCAATTCTCAGCATTAACAGGCAACTAAAATTAATTCAGCTAACAAAACAGCAGAAATGCCTTTTTCTCTCCCATTTGTTTATAACCTCATTTGCTGATGGAGTGAGGCATGGTCTCTTCATTTCATGTGCAGATCTGGTGGCTTTAAATGGCACATATAATAAAGTCATTTAAGGTAGACTTTAAATATGACTTTGATATAAATAGACCATTAATGAACCCACTAAGTAAACATGCATTAAAAATTCAAAATGAAATTGGAGTTAAATTACTTGCCTTATTTTCTCCTCACTGCGGTTCGGCTTGTGGCAACTCACATTAAATATAGACGGCCACTTCCATATTACATGAGGCTTTGGCAGATTTAATAATACATTTACAGAGCAATTTGAGGTAGATGTTCTCTACTAATATATTTTGTTCCTTACAAGGGGTATTTTTATATTGATCCACAGTGTCAACGATTCATCATTCTTTAAATGAAGTCATTGTGTGTTTATCATAAAATAATCCTGTCCCTGGGCGGATCTATGATGAGGTATTAATGCAATTGTGTGAGAGGCAGCAAAATGTTAGTTTGTGCCCAAACCACCAAATAATATAAAACCTAACAAGTTCCAATATTAAGAGATGATCAGGAAAGAATAGGGGTGTAATTCAATTAATGATCGTGTAGCCATTACATGATCAATCACTACAATGTATATATTTATGTTTTGAAACTTTTCATTTGATCCTCAAACATCAATAATATTACTTGCATTAAATATAGCGTATTATCACATCGTTGAGACACCTTAAAGCACTTCACAGAATATACTGTACAGTGGATTGGCTGTGTATTTTGTATTTTAGTTTGTATTTTAATTGTATTAAATATATATAATAGATAGTTTAGTCGTTTCTAACTGAGAGCTTTAGAACACATGATAAACCACCACGGTGAAAGTTGGAGCTCTCACATCCTAGTTATTAATAATCAAAATATTATTTACACGACAGAGCAGTGATTTCTGATTAAAAAAACGTTTCTAACATCGTAAGTGATTATTCTTGCAGCCATTTCAGCCTCACTGGTACTCATTTTACTCCTTGAAGGGCTATTCTAACCCAACTGCTATCAAAATAGTAACTGCACTGGTGCTGTTGCTGTCAGGCAGCAGAGAATGGAGAAGAGGAAGCAGCTCTGAGAATATGCAGGGAAGTTTCCTGTGGGGTCAGAGCTGTGCTGACACAGTTAGCCCCTGAAACAAATAAAAAAACAAATAAAAATCTGATTTTTTTTNAGAAAGGCATCAATAAGGGGATACTACATAATGAGTACAAACTGAATTTGATTCCACGCACTGGATCTTCAATGGGATATAAATTTATTTCCACGATTTGGTGACCACTTGAGTGTCTGCCACTCCTGCAATATAGGATGTCAACTAAGTCAATGTTAAACTGCTCTGTAACTTACTTTAATGAAGTTCCTTTAAAAAAAATTGCTGCATTATATTCTGCAAATAATGTTTAGAATTCTCCTCATGAATATTTCACTGACTTAAAAGCTAGCCGGCTTCGCTAGTTATATCGGTCACATATCGACTTCAGATCCCACAGCCAGCCATGTGGCAGCCTTTTATTGTAAACAAAGAAACGTACCAGTGCAGATCAAAATGTTGGTCAAAGTCCAAAGGAATTTTGTTTTGTTTTATGTATGAGTTTACACTGCAGAAAGAATTAGGAGGCTAAGCTTGTAAGAGTTCACGCGACAGGTGCCAATAAGTCTGACATGGGTGGAATTTTTGAGAATACTGATTTTCTTTTCATTATCCTCATTAGTAAATCATTAATGTTTATGCAAAATACTATTTCAAAGGCTTATTATGTAGTGTAGAAAATCGTACAACACTGTTATGTAGTGTAATGTGTAATTCAAAGTATTTTGAAAAAATGGAAATGTGAAACATTTAATGTATTTGCAATTAAAATCTTGTAGCACGGTTATAAACATTTCCAAGTTGAAGCACACCTTCAAAAAAAAGTGCAGCACACTAATGTAAAGAGGATATGAGGAAAGAGCACTTACGTCTCTTCTGGGAAAGGTGCTAAGCAGTTTGTATTCTTCCTTTGGAAAGCCTTTGGAAGCCACAAAATCAAAGACAACTTGAAGCCTATTGCTTGCTAAGAAACGTCGTTCAAAGAATTCCCCACGTGGCGTTCTAATGCGTAGTTTGCTGACAGGTTCGGTGCTCTCCTCCTTTGGCTCTGCAGGTAATGACTGCTCGAGGGATAACCTAATAGCCTAGGCAAATAAAGAAAGAACAAACCTGAATGAGCCTCTCAAACACATTGGATCTCAGGTCAAATTTATCCTTTCTACTCTGACTGGCAGGAAGTAAAACAATAATGGAATGGGTCTTTCTTCAATCTATTCAAGATAAAAATGATTATGCCACAATTCGTGGTACATGGTTACATATTCCAGAACAATTTACAATACATCACTGAAAAACTTCTCATGTCTTTGCAAAGTATAAAGCAATACTAAAAACAAGTGATTTTATTTGGTTTAGCCACACCAATATTGTAATATACAAAGTGTAGGATACGATCTTTCAAAGAGCTGTTAGAAATAAACTTTTCGAAGACATTTTATGGTTGGAGAATTATACGGTTTTTGAAATTGGGTAAAATGTTCAATGGGGAGTCATTGCCCTATTCCAGCTCTATTCCTGCCACCTGATAGTTTTACTTTTGCTACAGAACACTGATAGCACAAAGCTTTTAACTTGCTGAAACAGAACAATCTTTTCTAGGTATAAACTGGCTCAGCATCTCATTAAGGGACTGTCCTGATACATAATAATAATACAATCCTTGCATTTGATATGGCACCTTATCATATCTTCGAGATGTCTCAAAGCGCTTCAAAAAACATAGTGAATTGACTACAGTGAATTGACTATATTTTGTGGGTGTAACACAGCAGCCAATTGCACAAACAGTGTCCCACAAACAGTCGTGGATTGAGCGACCAAATTATTTTTTTTAATTAAAGGAAATGATTTAAAAAGCGATTCACCAATCAACTAACAACCGGGTTCCTACTTACTGCTAGGTAAACAAAGGCACTGGGAGCAAGGAAACTTGCCCAACGTTTCACCCTACTGGGAATAGAACCCGGGTCTCTCGCTTGCGAGGCTCTAACCACTGAGCTACAGGACATAGAGCAAGCTCTATGTTATTCATGGGATGTCCTTCCAACATGAAAGGTTCTATACAATCTGTTGTATATCATTTAATTTGTTGTTGTTGTATTCTTTCTGGGCTTCCAGTACTATGCCAGTTCACAAAGAAGATTGCATTACAAAGGGTACAACTTTGTTCATCTCAAAACAATTAGAATGTTAATAATACGAGATAGAACAAATACCAAAGCTGAACAAATATCTATTTAGCTACAAAATACGCAAAATGATGGGGGCTTTATTCCTGAATAGAATATCTACAGCTGTATCTAAAAATGAGTATCTGAGCAGAGGTTGCACGTAAGTGAATATTATTGTTAAAGAAATAAGAATTGTCTGCGAGGTCCATACAAAAAAAAACAAGCAGCGGTGAACAACAGTGCTTTTCAAAGTCTATTTCTGAAAGTAAATATCTCAGATTACATTGCCTTTCTTTTATTTATATATTGTAAATAAAAAAGCCAGTTACACAGAAAATTTGAGCTAAATACATCTTCAGGAACAGCTTATAGAAGTCCATGACATTGTGATTTCTGGTGCATCTAACTAAACACACATAAATATAACAATCATTAGCTTCCCTTAGGTCTCTAAAGAACAATCCAATTATGTTTTCTGTTCCTTTCTTTTTGCAAAAGAAATAGAAAATAGCGCAATACATTAACCCCTAAACTGATCTTTGAAGGATCTTTGATGTGTTTGTACATTTTTAACTCAATCAATGAAATACTGTAATATATATATAATACATAAAATATACCCACACACACAGAGATGCTGAATAGCAAATAGGAGCACAAATTGATTTGTAGAAGCTTGGCTCAAATCAGATAATCGTATAGTTCAGAAGTTTAACACCACTCCCTCCCCGCACCCCCCCCCCCCCCACCACCCAGTCATTATTATACAGGGGAACCCGGTTTATAGTCTCCAGGGAAATTCACTGCCTTGATTATAGTGAGTGTCCTGTGGTCCTGTACTAACCAGGAACCCTGTAAAACCCATTTCCCTCACTGAGCAGCTGGATTCCTGACCTAAAAGAAATATATCCGACTTCAGGATTGTCAGGGTTTCTGTGCGATTGTGCAGTGTAGGAAGTGACATCAGCCGCAATCTGATAATCCGCAAGTCGGCCAGTTTTTGGCGATTCTCTTATGACGTGGCCTCTGATAAGGTTTCCATGAACCACGTGGTGCAAATGTTAATAACTGATGAATTAGTTAGTCCTGTAGCTCAGTGGTTAGAGCACTCGCCTCACAAGCGAGAAGACCTGCGTTTGATTTCTGGGCAGGGCAAAACTTTAGACCAGTTTCCTTACTGCATACACCTCTGTTTACCTAGCAGTAAGGAAGAACCCAGTTGTTAATTGATTGGTGGATCACTTTTTGGGGAGTAATCTTCAAAAAATAAGAAAAATTTGGTCACTCAATCCGTGACTGTTTGCGGGGAGCTGCTGTGCGTAATTGGCTACTCTGTTTCACCCACAAATATACAGTCAATTCACATTACAGTATATGCTGTGAAGCACTTTGAGACATCTAGAAGATGTGATAAGGCGCTATATCAAATGCCAGGATTATTATTAGCAGTAGTACATTTTCTGTATTTAATATTAATTGTTGAGTCTAGTGCTCTTCAGGAAATCCACGTTAAAACATTATCTAAAATTCCTTCATGAAAACATTAGACATGACTTATCACACTCAGCTTTAGAGAAAACTAATTAAAAATCTCATCACAAAGGAAAACCTGAAGCTATAATTACAAAGACATTCAAAAATAAAGATATCTTTATGACACTACTGTTAGGTGAATTTAAGGTAAAAGCTAAAATGGATCAAAACATTTTATAAGAAAGACCAAGTTCATTTAATCATTTTTTTAAAAAAATGAATTAAAATTCAAATATTCTTAGTTACATGGAGCTTTATTATAAAAGAAAACCAGTAATGAAAAATACTTGAGATTGCTTAATACTGTATTGATTCTTCTACAATGAGCTTATTTATTGTTTTATTAACACTTCCTGCTTTTTCCCTGTTTGGTACACGCCTTGCTTTTTCCTTTTCCATCAATTTTACGTTCTCCATCTGTTGAGCCATTCAGTTGTGTGGGCATCACAGTAAAGCACAGCACATTGTTCCCCATGTCCATTGGCTCTCGAGTGAGCTTCCCTCCATTATTACCAGCACTGAACATGGCCAGAACTCACAGTCAATCACAGACCTGGAGATCATAACTTCCAGATCCATAAGGTTGAGGCTCAGAGGCCAAAAGTGAACAGTATGTTCTATTTGTTAATGAAGTCAACAGAAAGTAGTTTGAAATCAAGAGTTACACGGGCAAAAACTTGCCCCCGATCCACCCACAAGGATAGATAGAGCCAAAAGACAAAAGATGAGAGGGTTAGAATCATTGCAAACAACTCACAAAATGCCACACCGTTTACATAAAAATCATGAACTATCTTTGGTAAGTAGTCGTTACATTTTATATTTTTTCTAAAATAACATGAATATTACTATCGTTTTTTTAAGCAGAATGATTTTATTTTGATCCAGAAGTGCCATTATACTGTAGTTTCTCATGATTATTGCCCATGGGAAACATTTCAAATCAAGCCCAAACAGGTTTGTGGCACATACTTTTTTTNAATATTCATCATCAAAAGTTTAATTGATTACTTACAAAATATTCAGCTCATTTGCACAAAACAGCATCAGCATCAAGTCTGCATTTAACTCACGTCATTCAATTTGCCATAAATGACGATTGTGACCTGTATTTGTGATTCACTAAAAACAGATATTTATTTTCTCCCCATGATCATTTTTGCAAGAAAAGCGACCTATGGAAAGTCAGAAAGTTTCTACTGGTTTAATTCAATTGTGGAAGAAAGAAGCACCTGACTGATATAACTAATGAGGATATTTGTTTTCTATTGATAGTATTTCCTGAACCAAATAATTCACTAAGCACACATTGATCACCTGCCCTTTATTTCTGGAAGACCAAATAGCCTGAGTTTCCTTCTCTTTGAAAACAATTCTTTGTCAATTTTTGCCCTTTTACTACCTGAGACTGCAGGGTAAGGTTCCAGTGCCCGAAAATCCATCATGGCTATAGCCTTAAGAATACTGTGAAATTTATAAACTGGAAGATAACAGTTTTGCAAAGGAACTACAGAAATCAGGTTCCCAAATCAGCACCAAATTTAACAACAACAAAATTACAAGTGTAAAGCGTCTTTCATGTTGGGCTGACATCCTAAGGCGCTGAAAAATGGGAATTTTTGGGACCCGAGCATGGTGGTGGGGGCAGGGTTGGGGTGAGGGAGGGCAGAGAGGTAGGAGGGCGGCTGAAGGCAGGGTCAAAAAGGAGGGTCTTGAGTCGTGCCTTGAAGGAGGCAAGAGAGGGAGCCAGTGGAAGGGGTTGTGGGATGGAGTTCCAAAGTGTAGGGGCAGAGAAGCTGAAAGCCCAGCCGCCAATGGTAGGGCGGGTCGGGTGGGAGACAGGCCAGAACCAGCTGAGCGGTTGGAGTGGACAGGTTGATGAGGGTCAGGAGGTCAGAGAGGTAGAAAGGGGAAAGGCCTTGGAAGGCCTTGAAAGTGAGGACGAGGATTTTGAACTCTATCCTCTCGAGAGAAGGGGAGCTGGGATGATGGGGTCACGGAGCCTGGTGCGGGAGAGGACACGAGTTGCAGAGTTCTGGATAATCTGTAGTTTGTGAAGGGAAGTGTTGGGAAGGCTGACAAGGAGGGAGTTTCCATAGTTGAGCCTTGAGGTGATGAATGCATGGATGAGGGTTCCTGTGGCCTAGGGGTGAGGCAGTGGAGGTGCCGGGCGATGTTGTGGAGGTAGGGGAAGGCAGAGTGGGTATGGATATATGAAAGAAAGGACAGTTGAGGGTCGAACAAGATCCCAGAATCCTGACTGGCTTGGTGAGGTGGAGTTTGCATCGCGAATGCTGGATGCTGCCAGTGCCTGAAGTGAGGAGGCAATATGAGAGAGAAGACCTGAACCATTCAAGGACAGGACCTTGAAGGCTGAGGTGGAGGAGGATGCAGTGGTTCATGGTGTTGAAGGCAGCAGGGAGGACGAGGAGGCAAAGGGAGCCCTGGTCACAGATGGACAAGATGTGTTTTTTTCCAAAATGTGTTTCGTTTTGATCAATCTGTCAAATAATAATCCTAATTATGGTATTGTCTCCTCCAGTACCAACTCCAGGTCCCCCCGATGTTCTATCAGTTTGTCTGGCAGACATCAGGGCCTGGATAAGTGTAAACTTCCTGCAGCTGAATATGGACAAGACGGAAGCCATATTTCTTGGCTTCCATCAACATCTTCACTCCTGCAGATCTCAACTCCTCAACCTCCCTGGGCTCTCCCTCAGACTCACCGAACCAGTGCCCAATCTAGGTGTCCAGTTCGACTCCCAGCTGTCCTTCCTCCCCCATATCCGGTCCCTGATCAGGACCGCCTTCTTCCATCTCCGCCACATTGCCCACCTCCGACTGTACCTTACCCCAAATGCAGCCGAAACCCTCGTGCATGTGTTTGTCAGCTCCCGCCTGGATTACTCCAACCCACTCCTCGCCGATCTTTCCAGCTCCACTATTCAAAAGATCAGCTCCTTCAGACTCTGCCGCCCACACACTGACCAGAACTAAACTCAGTACCCACATCGCACCAGTTCTGGCCCAGGCTCCCCTGGCTCCCCATCGCTGAACGGATCGACTTCCCTTCACTCTCTGGCACCTCCCTCCCTCTCCAACCTCCTCACTCCCCAATCCATCACCCGGTGCCTCCGCTCGACTGGCCCCGGCTCCTGCTCGTCCCTTGCACCCTCTGCTCCACCATTGGAGGTCGCGCTTTCAGCCACTACGTCCTGAAACTCTGGAACACTCTCCCTCAACCCCTCCGCCTTGCCCACGCTCTCCCCTCTTTCAAGTCCCGCCTGAAAATCTTCCTCTTTCACCATCCTTACAGTCACCTTCCTGCTCCCACCTCGGCTCAGAGTCAGGCTCCACCACCGTTAAGCGCTCTGAGATGCTGCCCTGCGTGGAGGGCGCTGTGTAAGTGTAAGTATAATTTTGTGAAGGCCTTATCTCTTACTCAAATAATTTTCAGAAAACATCAGTGACACAGTCAGCTGAAACGATTTGTTCAAGCATTCAGATGCTTCATTATCAATTCAAAGCCACAGCAGTAGCAGGATAAAAAGCTTACCTCCCGCTCTTCCTCTTGTTCTTTTTGAAGCTGTTCTTGACGCACCTGTTCTGCTATTTCTTTTTCTTGTGCCTCTCGCTAATTTATAAAGAGACTTTATTAACTTAAATTCTTTAAAGAACTTTAAAGAACAATTTTATAAACAGCTAGCAGCAACAGTATATTTGGGTTATCTCATTCCACGGCCCAGTTTAGTTTCGATTATACTAAATAGACCTTAAAAGCTGAACATATTTGGTAAGATTAGACATCTCAGATAGATGGCAGCCCAGTTATAAAGTTATTATAGTGATAATTTTTTTAAAAAACATGACACTGTTCACAGTTTCCCATCATGACCATTTTAATGACAAAGTTAATTAATATGGAGGAGCTTAAAGGGCCACCAGGTTAGGAAGAGTTGGGCCAGAATTCCCTTCAGTCTCTTAATCGCTCTGCTGCGGCCTCTGCTGCAAAAATATACGTCGTTGGTTATCAAAAGATGGCAGAATTTGTGCTCAGCTGTGAACCATTTAGCCAACCAAAGCTCAAAGGATTTCAACACAACCATGGATGAAGAACACTAAATATTTTCTTTTCCATCAAATGTATATAAAAACCCATTTTCTCATTAATTCTTAGTTGCCACGTTAAACACTGTGAAAAGGCATGAACAAACCTTGGCTCGATCTGCTTCCAGAGAAAGTCTGTATGCTTCATCTTGTTCTTGTTTCACTTTTTCTCTTGCTTCACGTTCATCCTGACAAAAGATAGGACATTTGACCAAATTAGTTTGCAGTCAAGCATATAAAATTCTCAGTTGTGCCATTCCTGTATTGAGATTCAATGTACACAGTTTGATATTCTGCCATAAAAATGGCAAATCACCAACATCAAGAATGCTCTTCAAACATTAATATAAAAAATTATGACTACAATACAATATTGTGCAATGGCCAACCATCTGTCTACTCCAAGAACAGATAGGGTCAACAACTCATACAACAACATATCTGGATAGCATCAAGTTAAAATTCACCATGTGCTTCCTAGACACAAAAGTCCCTTCAATAAGCCTCGTTAAATCTTTTTCAAGAACAACCGGACCTGTTAATCTATTACTCGGCTTCTTTTCTTAGAATTATTTTAAAAATCTGGTCAATGTGAACCTGATGAGATTAATGCTTTGCTGTTTTGGTCTCCATTTTGAAGTGGAAATCAAAATCAATTAAATAGACTACAAAAGTATTCTAAAACCTGTTGCAAATATAACTGCTTTTGAAAAAAATATAATGGTTACTTGTTCTTCACATGATATACTGTAAAATCCATTTTACAGGATATCATGTGAAGCACTTTGAGACACCTCAATCACGTGATAAGACCCTATATCAAATGCAAGGATTATTTTCATTACATAATTAACAAAGAAAATGAAAAGCTGCTTTTGAGTTGATTTTAGTTTGCAGGACTTTAATGTATGTAGCTGGTAGGATTAATCTACAAACTTAAACATCATGCCGATTAAGAACACATCAGACTTTCAATTCAATGTTTTTTTTGAGTCATTTTAGTAGAAAGGAAATGGCAAGATTTTTGTAACTTAGGGGAATAAATCACAATAAAAAACACAGGCATGGAGTGAGATGAAAGTAACGTATATTGGAAAAGATTGTTTATTAAACTTCGGGATTTCATCTCTGTATGTGGCTTTGCATTCCCAGCCCCCCATTTCACATTTCTCTTCCACAAGACTGAAGTCTGCAATGAATGCTTAGCTCAGAGATGTTGCTGCCCATTCACATTCCAGTGACAAAGTGGAATTCAAGTCATTACCCAAATCACAAAACCTTTTGTTAAGGACTGCAGAGAGCACAATCTGTTTTGCTTACTTTACTCCCCCCAAACACTACTATCTTTAAAGCCCATGCAAACAAATGCAAAGGAAGAAAAATCATAATAGCAATAAAAAGATAAGAATCAAGAAGTTTCAGACATAGTTTCAATGCCCTCAGTTCAAACTTTCTTTGTTCAAAATATTGTAGAAAACTGGTTATGTCTACATTGGAGTCAAATGCAGAAATGAATACAGGTTTGTGGTTCACAAAAAAAAATCTATTTTTTTGTACGTATAATAATAATAAACCTTGCATTTGATATAGCGCTTTTCACGTCGGGAGGACGTCCCAAAGCGCTTCACAGAACACACTGTAAAGTGAATTGACTGTATATTTGTGGGCGAACGTGGCAGCCAATTGCGCACAGCAATGTCCCACAAACAGTCGTAGATTGAAAATGACCAATTTATTATTGTTTTTGTTTTGGAGGGATTATTATTAGGCACTGTGTGGAGTAAGGAAACTTGCCCAAGGTTTCGCCCTCTGCCTTGAATTGAACTCAGGTCTCTCATTTGCAAAGCGAGTGCTCTAACCACTGAGCTACAGGACTCCTAAAGTTGTCGGAAATCACCAGGCATGAAAGTTACTTGCACTTTCTAAATTACGTGAGCACGCAAAGGCAAGTCTTGTACAGTATAGGATTGGATTCAAAGAAAGAGGGAAAGAGTTCAACAACTTGCACTTATACAGCGAGGGTAGCTCAGAGCGCTCAACAGTGGCAGAGCCTGATTCTGAGCCGAGCTGGGGAGGGAGCTGTAAGCACAATCGAAGAGGAAGGTTTTCAGGCGGGACTTGAAAAATGGGAGGGGCAAGGCGGAGGGATTGAGGGAGAGCGTTCCAGAGTTTCAGGACGTAGTGGCTGAAAGCGCGACCTCCGATGGTGGGATGGAGGGTGTGAGGGACGAGCAGGAGCTGGGGCCAGTTGAGTTGAGGCGCCGGGTGGTGGATTGGGGAGTGAGGAGGTTGGAGATGGAGGGAGGTGCCAGAGAGTGAAGGGATTTGAACACGAGAGTGAGGATCTTGAAGTCGATCCAGTTGGTGATGGGGAGCCAGTGGAGCCTGGGCCAGAACTAGTGTGATGTGGGGACGGAGTTTGGTCCAGGTCAGTATGCAGGCGGCAGAGTCTGAATGATCTGAGTTCACACAGTGACTAGTGAAAGTATAACTGCTGATGGAATAATTTGTTTAAATTAGTACCTGTAGTGCTGTTGATGTGTATTCTGAGTGATGTCCAATTATCTGCACTTTGCTCATCATCAACAGAAAGTGTAGAAATTGGCTTGCTATTGCAAATACTTGATTTATGAAATCAGCAGTCCCGAAATACCATAAATTATAATTTTAATTCTAAAGGTTAATGTAATCCCAGTGCTGATCTGCGTAAAACTGGCAGTTAGGGCAGCATCACACAATACTGCTGTGAAATAATGTGCGTCATGCTTTCTTTCTTTGGATCAGCAAGTTTTAGGTTTAAGATCTACGCTTAGTGATGTCCAACACCATGGGGCAGGACTGGAGGAGTGAGTGCTGCACTCCAGAGGCAATGTGAAAATAGGGTTCGATCTGTTTTCTTTCTGCGGGATGTTACAGATTATACAATTCAAAACGTGAAGAGAGTTTATCCTGATATTATGGCCAGCAATTCATCAAATTAATTGGTTATTCACCTCATGGCTGTTTGTGGCACTGTGTTGGTGACAGTAATAACTTGTGAATCACTTTGAGACTTCGCCCACAAAAATACAGTCAATTCACTTTGCAGTCTATTCTGTGAAGCGCTTTGAGACGTCGAGAAGACGTGAAAAGCGCTATATCAAATGCAAAGATTATTATTATTATATCATTATTGACGTGATTAAACACTATGCAGTTTTGGTTCCCTCTCAATTTACCAGGAGAATAAAATGCATCAGTTGCTTGTGTCCAGCGAGCAGCAAATAAAAAAGCAGCAACATTTGCAGAGATCCATGAGCTCTAAAACTCCATTATAAATCAGATAACTGGTACTTAGTCCCGCTCACCTTTTAATTATACTAAAAGCAAACCATGGAAACCACTGAGATAATATTCAACATAATACCAACAATCCATGTCCCTAGCAAAGAGAATCCTTTAAAATAATCATTTTTCTAGAGACCTTTTTGCAGAGACATGAGACTTTATATTTGTATTTACCCATTCGCTGACAGATTTTACTGGCTGCTTGTAGTCAGATTATATTTAGCTTGTCTGCTAATCCGACTGATCTATTGCTCGCTCAATCTCCATTAATGGCCAAGCTTTTGTTATCATGCACCTGTCCGATGGAACTCTTCACTTTGCTACCAACCTCCCTGCCTTCAATCTTTTTTCACTGCTTTTGGTTAAACCTTGCTTCCTTCCCCCTTTTATCAGGGATTTAAAAAAAAAATTTAAACTTTGAGAAATAAACAACAACAACAAGATTCCGTTTATAGAACACCTTTCACGTCGGGAGGATGTCCCAAGGCGCTGGACAACATCCAAGAATTGGTACATAAAATAAGTTCCACAATCTTATAGAAGCGCTTCGCAGACCAGCTTTACCAATTGCACTATTTGACACTCAAAAGCGATCAACATCAAAAAACCAAATCCATGATTCAAAAAACCTCAAGGCAAGCTTACAATTGGACATAATTGAGCAAATGACCAGTTTACAACAGCCAATATGCACAACATCCTGGTCAACAGGAAAGATAAATCTATCAGAATTAATGTCATGGCACAAAACGTTGAGAAATGTTGTGGGGTGCATCATCCTCTCAACAAGCCCTGATCGTTTCAGAAGCTGAATTAAAAACTGAATTATTTGGTTCCAGATAATATGGATATCTCATGTTAGGAGCAGAAATTCTATAGAATGAAAATAACCAGGAAGTTGTTTAGCTCATTGGATTTCTAAACTTGAGTCAACTGCCAAGCTATTTGTATCCAAAATCAATTATCAAGCCTTCTTATTAAATAATAAGGGTGCATTTACAAAGCTCGCTGGTTTAAAATGTAACATCATGAAAGGCAATGTACGAGCCCCAATATGTAACAAAAGGGTTCTGGTTCTTGTTTGCAATCATTCATTTGCCAATCTTTAGCCTTGCCAGCATGAAGCGACACCAGGAACTTGTCAAGAGAGAGAAGTGACCCTGAGTCACTCTTGTGCAGGATTTCAGAATTCTGTTGGTAGAATATTGAGGTCACATACCTACTACCCAGGGCATGATATTAAAAAAATGAAAGATAGTTGTGGGAAATAATGTTTAATGGGCAAAACAATTACATATCACAGCAAGTTAGCCCAGTGAGTTAACCCAGACCAAAGGAAAGTTACCCTCTTCAAGCTGTAAGCATTGTACATAAAGTGAGTTTTTGAATGTTGAGTGAGCTCGAGACCTTCCCAGACTCCACTGGCTCACAATCACCATACAGATTGACTTCAAGATCCTCTCACTTGTTTTCAAATCACTTGATTCCTTCGCACCTCCCTACCTATCTGACCTGCTTACCCCCCACTCTACCACACCTCGACACCGCTCTGGAATGCTCTACCTCAATCCCTCTGCCTTGCTCTCTCCCTACCCGCCTTCAAATCTCACCTAAAGACCTTCCTTTTTGATCGTGCTTACGGTCACCTCCCCATTCCCTATCCCCCTGGCTCATTGTCAGCCTCCACCACCGTCAAGCGCTCCGGGACACTACCTCGTGTGAGGGGCGCTATATACGTGCAAGTTGCTGTTGTTGAGTTTGAATACTAACATCAAATTTCTGCTCTCAAGCAGAATGAACAATCTCTCCTACCATTTTGGAAGTCTATGGTTGTTGTCTGCAATTGTTGTGTGCCAAGGAAACGGATACCACAAGAAAGGCCGAATGTCATTCTTCTGTGTTGTACATTTTTATGAATCAAGTAGGGAGGCTCTTCTGATATTGAGGTAAGGAACCTTACTGAAACAGATAATATCACCTCCAGTAGTTCTGAAGGTTAGAAGCTTGAATAAAACCTGAGAAAGGAGGAGTCTGTGCAGATTCATGTGCCACAGCTTTGTTGGACCCTGAGATACAACACAGAACAAAAAGATCTAACTCTAATTGTATTTACAGTCATTAATTGTTGGTCAGTCAGATCAGTCATTGACTAATATTGACTAATATTGGTTAAAGTATCAATAGTTATCAGCTGATTGAATTTCAAATCTATCCTTAGAAGTGGATGGTTCATGTGATAATATTTTGGCTCAAATTGAAATTATTGGCGGATCTTGAAGTCAAATCCAGCCATTAACAGAGAAGATAATATTTCCAAAAAAGTCAACATCCAAAAATAGTTGCTTAATTTTTAAAAGGAAGAATTAAGATGTCACGAACATATAATTTAGTTCTGTCAAACGATAATGCTTCATGACAAGCTAATTCCCCAAATGAGTCACAACGATACTTTCTGCTCCACTAGAAGTTTGCAAACTGAGTATATGAAACAAACTAGATATGTAAATTGAAGTTTCATGAGAGGCATGAATACATTTAGCTCACATTGTTAATTTTCATAAATGTTTCACCAAGATCAGTGAACATTTGACTGACAATTTACTGGAACTCACAATGCATCTAATCTGGTATTCTGCCCAAAGAAATCATCAGGTGCAGCAACAAGTCCAAACCAGTTAAGATCAACTCCTTTCAATTTTACGCAAAAATAAAATCCCCATAAATCATACAAATTACATTTGACTAGTCATTTCTCGCTCAAGGCTCAAAGTAGCATTTTGACAACTTAGTCATTGAGTTAGTGAGCGGTATTTTTCAGTTTTATTTTAAGCCAAAACATAGTTACATCAATTCCTTTTCACTCATTTTATAAAATAGAAAAACAACTTTTATTTTTGGCTTGTTCAATTATTTCTTCAGCGTTATATAAATCACACAGAAAGTTCACCACTCTATTTAATACAAAAAAATTACAAAACAAACAAAATGGCTTTAAGTGAAACTGGAAAACTCAAATTAACCAGTGCAGCACAGACAGACGATAAATGGATTCAGACTTCTGTCCTGTGATTGATAACTGCAACATTCTATGCTGGTTACCAGTTTAGATCACTCTGACCATGCTAGAGCTTTTTATGGAAAAGAGAAAAGATATGCAGTCTAAATACTGGAATAATAAAGTAGTACATCATGGTATTTGTTCAATTGAGATGACCCGACTTTGGATTTTGGCTTAGAGCATTGAGGACATTCATACACCTCCACATTTGCTTAGAATTATTGCTTTGCCCATCAAATCTCCTCATAGTTCATTCCAGTAACACTTCTTTTTCTCAGATCCCCTCAACTAATGCGTTAGAACTTCGAGGTTAGAAACATAGCCACAGATATCTTTTGAAATCTTCTATTTTCTCGTTTGGAGCTGAGATGTTTTTGCTATCCTATACAAGTCTCTCTCAATATACAAAATCAATCATTGTGCTGGGAATTGTTAATTGTAGGGATCATGTAGTACAATACCCAAAAGCTTCTGGTATTCCAGCTAGAAGGAGGGATTTCTTGCAATCAAAAAGACTGAAGTACATGGAGGTGGGGGAAAGAGGAGGAATTTATTGATATAAAACAATACTACACTGTTTGATCCATTTACCTTCTTAAGGCAGACACCAAGTTTACATTTCTTTGGCAGTGCATATCTTCTAAACCAGAATTAGCCCACAAAGAGTCAACTAGATTGCAAGGCCCACTGTTCCTTCAAAAAACACAGCTTGAACAAGCTTTGCCAGTTATGCAACAATGACCATTTTTACAATAATAAACTTTGACAGCTGGAATAAAAGAATGCACTCTGGAGATCTCACCAAATACTGCTACCATTAAACTGAGCCCCACCTTATAAGCTTGTCAGAAACTGTTACTATAATCCATAGAATGGGGTAATCATCAGGCAAAAGGTTTAGGCAGCAAAAGACAGGTGTGCTACATTCTAATGTTAATGGTTAACTAGCCGTATCTACTCATTAGTTTCTATGTGACAAGTTCACGCATTTGTGGTCTGTCATACAACACTGAGGTATCGAGCAAGTAGGAGCCGCCTACACCTCTTGAAACAAAGGTCTTTGAACAAGGCTTTTTAGTGCAAAATACTCCTACATAAACGCAGCCCATTATATTTGCTTAACCCTAAAGCAGAATTTATGCACTATCCATTAGGAAATAAACCCTTAACAAAATGTTTTCTTTTAATGGTTCTTCTTTTGTTAAAATCAAAAAAAGTGAAGTGAATTATTTATTTGCTATGAACTGGACTGAAATAATAATATTTATTATTATAAATAATCCTTGCATTTGATACAGCACCTTATCCCTTCATCAAGATGTCTCAATGCGCTTCACAGGATATATACTGTAAAGTGGATTAACTACGTATTTTCTGGGCAAAATGCACAAGTTCAGGAAAAAAAAGGCCTCTTCTCCAATGTGAATCTCAGGTTGATATATTATTGGGCAGCAAGATACCATGAAGTGACCCAATGACATCGTCTGTAGATCTGAGGTTTAATAACTTAGAACGACAGTGTGCCACTTGGTGACTTTAACCATATCTTAAAGAGAAAAGCAGTCTTTCAGCTGGAAAAGCTTAACACATTTTAACAACAACAAAATTACATTTATAGCACCTTTCACGTCAGTAGGACACCCCAAGGCGCTGGATAGTCAAGTATTTCAGACCCAAGCTGAGGGTTGGGAGTGGGGAGGGTAGAGGGCGGGCGGCGGGGGGGAAGCAGGGCGACTGAAAGCGTGCGAAGAGGAGGGTCTTGAAGGAGGCAAGGGAGGGGGCCAGGCAGAGGGTCTGTGGGATGGAATTCCAGAGTGGGGGCAGAATGGCCGCCCGCCAATGGTGGGGCGAGCAAGGCGCGGGACATGAAGCAGGCGCGGTGCCTGCTGAGAGGAGGGAGCGAGCAGGATGGTAGGGGATTAGGAGGTTGGGGGGAGCAAGACTATGGAGGGCTTTGAAGGTGAGGACCAGCATCTTGAACTGTATCCTCTGTGTGATGGGAAGCCAGTGGGATCGGGTGAGGATGGGGGTGATAGAGCCTGGTGCGGGAGAGGACACGGACTGCAGAGTTCTGGATGATCTGCAGGCTGTGGAGGGAGGAGTTGGGGAGGACGACAAGCAGGGAGCTTGCAGTCAAGCCTCGATGTAATAAAGGCGTGTATGAGGGTCTCGGGGGCCTGCGGTGTGAGACAGTGGCAGAGCCGGGCGACGTTGCAGAGGTGGGGAAGGCAGAGCGGGTCATGGCACAGATGTGGGGTAGAAAGGATAGTTGAGGGTCCAAGGTTCCGGACTGGGTTAGTGAGGTGGAGTGTGCGGCCAGAGATGGTGATGCTGTCAGCGCCTGAGGTGAGGAGGTGCTGACGGGAGCCAATCAGGAACCTCGGTCTTGTTGATGTTCAACTGAAGAAAGTTCACTCTCATCCAGGACTTGATGTCTGACAGACAGTCTGTCAGGACAGCAATGGTCCTGGAGTCAAGGGTGGAGGCAGAGGTAGAGTTGGGTGTCATCTGCATACATGTGGGAATTGACCCCATGTCTGCAGATGACGTCACCAAGAGGGAGCATATAAGTATTGAAGAGGAGGGGACCGAGGACAGAGCCCTGAGGAACGCCACAAGAGACGGTGGGGGGGCTAGAGGAAAAGCTGTTTGTGAAGATGAAGTCGAGGCGGTGTGAGGTACGATCTGAATCATTCATGGGCAGAATCGTGAAGGCTGAGGTGAGAGGAGAGGTGGTGGATGAGGATAGAGTGGTCAACAGTGTCCAAGGCAGCAGTGAGGTCAAGGAGGACGAGGAGGCAGAGGGAGCTCTGGTCGCAGATGAACAGAATGTCATTCGTCACTTTGACTAGGACTGTTTCTGTGCTGTGATTGGCAGGGAAACCTGTTTGGAGGGGATGAAGGGAGTACGGGAGAGGAAGGAGCGAAGCTGAAAAGGAACAACTAGTTCCAGGACCTTGGAGAGGAAAAGGAGAATGGTACCAGAAGACAGGTTTATGATGTCTGTGAGTAGAGGGGCAAGGAGGTGGAGCTGAGAGGTAAAGGAGAGGGGTACGGATGTGGTTGAGTGAGCAGGTGGTCGGTTTCATGAGGGTTATAATGGTGATGAGAGGATGGGGAGACAGGTTTGAGTTGTGGAGGGAGGAATGGGCAGGGGCCGGGATGAGAGGGGGAGATGGGGAAGTAGATGGAAGGGCAGAGGCAGCTGAGTGGATCCCCTCGACTTTGGATTCTAGCAAAAGTCCAGCATCGCCTTGCAGCTGGCACTGAAATCGAGGATGAGCGAGGGGTGAGAGGGTGGGCGGAGGAACTGGTTGATGATGGAGAAGAGGAGCCTGGGGTTATCCTTGGCGTCCAAGATTGTCTTGGAGTAGGGCAACGATTTAGTGGAGGCGAGAGTGGTAAGATTTGATAAGGTCCAGCCAAACCTTTCATGAGTAGGAGACGGTTCGGGAAGTGACAGGAGCCAAGAGAATCGAGAGTGGCAGCTGTGGAGAAGAGTGACTGAGGAGGATGTACTTAAGTACTTCAAACTGGATGGAAATTTCAAAACCTGCCTGCATTGCATGATGTGCAAAATCAGCTTGTTGACTTAATTGTTGGCACTGCCTTCCATCATCTCCGGAATATCGCCAGACTACGGCACTATCTCACCCCTCACGCGGCTGAAACTCTGGTCCACGCCTTTATCACCTCAAGGCTGGACTATGGGAACTCTCTCCTCGCGGCCTTCCCGGCCCTCCCTCCACACTGCAGGTCATTCAGAACTCTGCAGCTCATGTACTGTCCCGCACCAGACACCGCGACCACATCACTCCCACCCTCGCTCACCTCCACTGGCTCCCCAGCCCCCAGGGGATCAAATTCAAGATCCTCATCCTCACCTACAAGGCCATTCACGGCCTCGCTCCCTCCTACTTCTCTGACCTACTATCCCCCTACCTACCTGCCCGTACCCTCTGTTCCTCTGGCTCCGGTCTGCTCCACATCCCCCGCCCCAACCGCCCTACCATCGGTGGCCGGGCCTTCAGCCCCCAGGCTCTGGAACTCTATCCCCCAGTGCCTTCGCCACTTCCTCCCTTTCCTCCTTCAAGGCCGGTCTCACGACCTTTCTCTTTGACCGTGTCTTCAGCTCCCCTCTCGACTCTCTACCCCCTCCTCGCTCCCTCCCTTCCCTCCCCTCACCCTGACCATTTCCCCTCTGCTCGGGTCCCAACCCAACTGTACAGCGCCTTGTGACATCCTCCCGACGTGAAAGGTGCTCTATAAATGAAATCTTGTTGTTGTTGTTGTTAATCTTTTTTCTCAAAAGCATAAAAAAAGCAATTGTAGGTTTCTTCTGTTTACTTATGCTGTCTAGTGACAGTCCATTCATCGATTTAAAACTACAGTAATCTGTAAAATCTTCTTTATTGACATTAAACATAAACAACATATACTGTCTCCTTTATACAAAGACAATCTATATTGTCGTCTTCTGTGGCTTTGCTGACAGTTCTTTCTTATTAAGAGAAACACAGTAACTGGAATCCATATCCTGTATCTTTTGTAAGATTTTGAACTAAGTCACATTCTTCTACAATAGAAGTAAAAACACCCTTTGAAGCACGACAAATCATACGAATAATAAAAACCAATTCTTTCAAGAATTTAAATAAAAACATTCCTCAAGGATGTCTCCAATCACAAAGTAAAATCTTGACAAGATCAACTCCTTTGTGATCTCTGTGCCAATCTTATAAAATTGATAAAATTAATAAACCTCAGAATTTTAAACTGCATGATATATTGAAGTGTCTACTTTGCATGAAAGGTATTCAAGTTCATTCCGTTACAAATTAGCAATAGAGAAATACAAATTTAGGAAGAAAAATAAACTCTGAAATATGCATAAAATGAACAACATTTGTAGCACAGTCATCTTATTAAACACAATATATTCAAAAGCACAGAGTTAATGATAAGGGCAGAGAGTGATATGTGTTTAGTAGGTTACTGTCAATCGCAATGCTAGATTGTCTATGACTGTGAATGGCAACACACTTATTATTACAAATTCCTTACTAAGTACTTAATTCCAGGAAAATGTCACTACCAATTATATATCAAGTCACAAATTAAAATGTTCTTAAAACAGATTTGTTGTCAACGGTGCAGAATAATCATTGAAATGCTACACTGTAGCAATTGTTTCAGGAAACTATGCAAAAAATAAATTGGAATAATAAATGATTTACAAAGCTAAAAGGCAAAAATATTAACTCTATAACTAGACTTGTAAAGGGTTCCCCAAAAATATAAAATGTGATCATTTTAAGACGCAGAACAAAGTACAGTAAATTTTAAAACTGTTTTGTAGATGCTATACAAAGTACTGAACAAAAATGCCATATTGCCATAGTTCTACGAACATCTTCTACTCAAACCTATCAATGCCCTCAAAGCTTTGACAAGAATATGCACCCAGCAAAATTCTTGAGGTTTAAATACCTCTGCAAGAAAATTGCCAAGATTACCATAAATTAAAGTGAACAAGTACCTTCAGGTTCTTAACTTTGCCTGCAATATTTTTTAGCATTATCAACTTTCATAACCAAAGGGACAATGGTCACCTTTATAGCTATGTATTTTAGGATACATTTAGAATGTTTAAAACAGGAACGGTTACCATCCATTCTAGCCAGACATGAGGACCACAAGAAGTCAATAGTCTGTTATTTTGTTTGCTATTGTTAATAACAAAAGGATGATTGCTTGGTGAACGCCAGACAATGCCATTTAGCAGCATTAATCATTCAAATGAGAAGCAACTCTAGACTCCATTGCACTCTAGAATTTACAACATTCAGTGGTTTATATCCCATTAAATTTATATTCAATATGATAGTGTGTACTTAAAGTTTTTAGCAGGAACAAATTCTGCATACATTTATCATAATAGTCTATGAGGCATAAGTCAGAGTAGTCAAATACTTGCATCAGAAATTTCCGTGAAACTTCATGAGCTGCAAACAAGATTGATCATTTTATTTGCCAAATGTTTAGATGTAAATCTAAAAGAATGCTATGCTTTGATATATTTTTACCTCATCCCTTATATCCTCTTGTTGCTGAGCTGCAAAGATCTCCATGGCATTTATCAGTCGCATCATCAAATCATCTACTGTTGTGTTACCTAGCAACAGAAGAACAGACACGATACTAAAATTATTTTGATTCATGTAAACTGAAAAAAGGCAAATCATTTCAATGTCAAATTAACAACTTTTCTTAATGAATGTTGCAAAGGCAATGTTAAAACAAAAGCATGAATTCCAGTGCACATCTGACCTTGCAGTTTCTTGCGCAACATGAGCTTGATATAGTGCCTTTCACGTAGGAGAAAGTCTCACAGAACTTCACAACGGGTGAGCCTGGGATTGTAATATAGAAGAAGTCCATTTGGAGATCTAGTTTGCAGTATGCTAAAAAAAAACCTCCCAGAAAGATTACAAGTCGATCCTACAAGTAAAGATCCTAATAGATGATGCATTAAAATATTTATTTTAAATGAAGATACTCACATCATTCAATTGTTATCAGAATAAAAATACTAAATTATAAAAGCAAAAACGGAGTAGTTCACTCTAATGCACTTTACAATATATTCTGTGAAGCCCTTTGAGGCATCTCAATAACGTGGTAAGGCATTATATCAAATGCAAGGATGATTATTATTACAGTTCTGTGTAAAAAAAAATTTCATTCACCAAGTTCTACACATTCTACATCATAAAAATATCTACTTAGGATACCTTGAATAACATTCAAAACTTCATTGGATGATCGTTTTCCCATTATAATAAGAAGTAGAGGAAACTGATCCGTTGTGTACGTCCGAATTGTTTGTGCCACAACACTGCCAAAATGTCTAGTGCACATGCTTAAAAACCTGCAGGGGGTAAAATATAATAAGGTCAAGCTTTTCACATCACATGCAACTTAAACAGTCTTGAGGCTAAATTTTTACTTCGCTAATTCAAAGTATGGTTACAAATTACTAGTCATATAAACGGCAGTTTTGACAGTACAAAACAAAAGTTAAGTTTATTCAGCAAGGCACTATATTTGTACTCGTCACAGAGGATAAAGACTCTTTCTGGGACGAAACTCAGCCACAGATATCTGCATTCAACTTCATACTGTGAGAGATTTAAAACGCATTGGAAAACCCTTCTCTGAGTGATATGGAGATAAGTCAGAGCAATGGAATAGACTGAACAACAACAACTTGGATTTATATAGCGCCCTCCACGCTGGACGGCGTCTCAGAACGCTTCACAGTAATGGATCCCGGGGCTGAGCCAGGGGCAGGGGGAGGAAGATGACCAAAGGCGTGGTCAAAAAGAAAATGAACACCTTGCTCTGAAAGCTTGATGGGCCAAATGGTCTCCTCCTGTTATACAAGTGTCAGGAACCAGCTTCAGGCTCTTTTTCGTAAAGAGGCCAGCATTTGGTGTAGCATCTTATCACGTCTTCGAGACGTCTGAAAGCGCTTCACAGAATATACTGTAAAGCGAATTGACTATATATATTGTGAGAGAAACGCAGCAATTGCTCACAGCAGAGTCCCATAAACAATGATGGATTGATTAACCAAATTATTATTTTAATTGTTTTATATTACCCCCGGAAAAGCGATCCACCATTCGACTAACAACCAGGTTCCTACTTACTGCAAGGTAAACAGAGACGTGTGGAGTAAGGAAGCTTGCCTAACGTTTCGCCCTGCCTGGGCATCAAACTCAGGTCTTCTTGCTTGCGAGGCGAGTGGGGGGGTGTGGCCATGAGCACGGTTGAAAAGGAAGTTTTTCAGGTGGGATTTGAAAAAGGGAAGAGGGGGCAAGGCGGAGAGATTGAGGGAGAGTTTTCCAGAGTTTTTGGGCGT
>NW_024704746.1:24153-110940 GCF_018977255.1 Callorhinchus milii | reverse complement strand
GTGTCTGTGTTTGTGAGTGTCTGTGTATCTCTCTGCATGAGTGTCTACGTGTGTGTCTGTGTTTGTGAGTGCCTGTGTGTGTGTCTGTGTTTGTGAGTGCCTGTGTGTGTGTCTGTGTTTGTGAGTGCCTGTGTGTGTGTCTGTGTTTGTGAGTGCCTGTGTGTGTGTCTGTGTTTGTGAGTGCCTGTGCGCGTGTCTCTGTGTTTGTGAGTGCCTGTTTGTATCTGCCTGTGTATGTCTGTGTGTGCATCTCTCTCTCTCCCCCACCCCCGTGTTGGTGTGTGCATCTCTCACTATGTGCTTGTGAGTGTCTATGGAAGTCTGTGTGTCTCTCTCTGGGTGTCCGGGTCTGTTTGTGGTGCCGGGATCTGAGAGGCAGGAGGTGGTGAGCTCAAACAACCCCACTCAAAAACGTGGGCCACCCAGTTTTTCTTAAAGAAGCAATTAATTTTTTTTTGCAACAATCAATATGTGTTATTCCTCATGTTTAGTTTTTAATTAGTAAAATGAAAATAATGCAGTTGGCAGTAAAATGTACCTCAATAGCACCTATTATCAACACCCAGCAATTTTCTGCAAAGTTTGACAAAAATTCCCCCACAATCTTCCATTTCTCCCTGCAATTTGGGGTAAATATTTCCACACTTTTCTATTGGCCCAGTTTATGTGTTCAATAGCTGATGTAAGGCACAAACCCACAACCGTCTGACCTCGAGGTAAGAAAACTACCAATTGAACAAAAATACGAATCTGAATACCAAAAACACAAGAATTAAAAGCTAATGCACATTCAATGCTTCGTAGCTTTCAGTATCAGCCAATTAGGAACAAAAGTTAAGGATTACTAAAGTATAATGGAATAGTTTTTTTGTAAAAGTAATTGATCATGTGAAAACAAGTTTTCTATGGGACTTGAAGTATACGTGGAGTCCTGTAGCTCAGTGGTTAGAGCACTCGCTTTGCAAGTGAGAGACCTGAGTTCAATTCCAGGCAGAGGGCGAAACCTTGGGCAAGTTTCCTTACTCCACACAGAGTCTACGACTGTTTGTGGGACATTGCTGTGCGCAATTGGCTGCCGCGTTCGCCCACAAATATACAGTCAATTCACTTTACAGTATATTCTGTGAAGCGCTTTGAGACGTCTGGAAGACGTGAAAAACGCTATATCAAATGCAAGGATTATTATTATTATATATTAATGTTAAGTGTATGAGATCTTGTATACACAATGCCCAGCTCCTTTTTTTTAAACAAAAGTTAAACTTTTGGTAACATTTTATGACAATGATTTATTGTTCTGGTGGTTAAACTAAAAATTGAATTACAATCCATAAAACAATTCCACAAATACTCATTAAACTCACCTGTGCATCAGTGGATACCAACATTTTGCATTCTGTATACTAGAGGTGTCAATTTTAGCTCATGATCTTATATAAATGTCCATTGATATCTTAACTCCATATCTACTTTCAAAGTTTGGAACACCTTACATAGTCAAACTCTCTTACCAATTATCTGAACAAGGTCTGCAGCATTATTTTACTGAGACAAATACCCTTCTGGATTGCTAAGAAATCATTTACAAGGGCACCTTCAAACAATAGAGTGCAGTGATTATGAATAGTTGACAAGGAGAAGGAACAAGTCAATCTGAAACCTTACACTAATGAAATCATTAGATGCTGCCCCTTCGATAGTTTTTTAGAGCTTCTGAGGTTACAGCAATACACTAGCTTGTTTGTAAGGACATTGCAAACGTATAAATGCTGTTGGAAAAAGCAAATCTTAAGTTAAACCAAAACTGCAAATTGATCTAGACATTCTGTTAAGGCTGAGCTGATATCAAAAGCTGTGGAGAAAGAGAGAAAATGAGAGTGTCCAAAATAATCCATGGGTAACAGGAACCCTCCCCCCAAAATAAAATAAGAACCCAGGAAGAAACAGTGGGAAAGTGACAAAAGCTCCAGATGTTGTGGAATCTTAATCTCTTGTAAAATAGTTTGTAAAGGACTCAACTGGGGGGGAAAGACTTAAATAAGGCTGATACTTTAACTACCTCTTTCTAAACACAACGTGCACAGGCAGACCGTTTAGTTGACTACTCTACTGGAAAACAGTTCAGATCATGTGCCCCTCTGTCCTTGTCCACAGAATAACAATTAAACTCCATCTGTTTCCTAACTACCTACAGCGAAATCCCTATTCAGAAAGCTAAGCAGCAGGACGACATCTAACTTTGGAAGCAGTTCTGTGCACAGAGGCCACACCTGTGGATTTACAAGTGGGTCAAATGGGACCAGGCACGGTCAACTGGTCTCCAACCAGGCGTGCAGCATTCAAAGGCCTATTTATGCCAAGGGTCAGCAGCTGTGAATATGGTTAATTGCTTGGTGAGTGGGAATAACAGGTGAGGAAAACCTGCTCCTGAAAGGTGCCCGGCTGCTTAATACTCGAGGAGAAGGAGGTGACACAAATCCCAATATTTGCATTACCGTGTAGCTATCTATATTTATCTTACAAACACACAAGCATGCTGGGATCTAACATGTGAACAAAACTAGCCCCAAATAGCACAAAACAAACAATCTCTTGGGCTAATACAACAAAAATTACATTTGTACAGCGCCTTTCATGACGGGAGGACGTCCCAAGGCGATGGACAGACAGGGATTTGGACTGGAGCTGGGATCAGGGAGGGTGGAGGGCAGGGAGGGAGGGTGGAGGGCAGGGAGGGTGGCCGAAGGCCAGATCGAAAGGAGGATTTTGAGATGTGTCTTGAAGGAGGCACGGGAGGGAACGAGGTAAAAAGAATATGGGATGAAATATCAAAAGGAGGGGGTAGAGCCTGTAGAGCCAGGTGAGGGTGATAGGGTCACGGAGCCTGGTACGGGAGAGGACATGAGCTGCAGAGTTCTACATGATCTGCAGAGATGGGAAGGTAGAGTGTGTAATGGCCCAGATGTAGGGGAAAAAGGACAGTTGAGGGTCAAACAAGATGCCAAGGCTCAGTGAGGTGGAGTGTGTATCCATGGATGGTGATGCTGCCAGTGCTTGAGGTGTGGAGGCGCTGACAGGAGCCAATCAGGAGAGCTTTGGGCTTGTTGATGTTCAATTGTTGGTGGGTCCCGGAGTCAAGGCTGGAGGCAGAGAGATAGAATTGGGTGTCGTCTGCACACATGTGGAAGTTGACCCCATGTCTGCGGATGATGTCACCAAGAGGGAGCATATACAAGTCGAAGAGGAGAGGACCAAGGACAGAGCCCTGAGGAACTCCACACAAGACGGTGCGGGGGTGGAAGATAAGCTGTTTGTGAAGACAAGGTGGAGACGGTGTGAGAGGTACGATCTGAACCATTCAAGGACAGAACCAAGATTGAGGTGAGGAGGCAGTGCAGGAGGGTAGAGTGGCCAACTATCAAAGGCAGTAGAGAGGTCAAGGAGGACGAGAAGGCAGAGGATGCAATGTCATTTAATGGTCCATCGGCAGATTTTTCTAGACCACACCAAAACTGGCTGGACCACATCAAAATTTACAGCTCTGCCCTCACTAAATCATTCTTCCACTCCAAGATAATCTTGAGGTCAAGGACAATAATTGTGTCCACCTGGTGTGTTCACATTTGTCACTTTGACCAGGGCTGTTTCTGTATTGTGAGCAGAAGCGGCTGAGGATCCACTCAATTTTGGATTCGAGGAAGTCCAGCATTTCCTCGTGTTTGGCTTTGGAGGAGCGGATGGGCAAGGCATGAGAGGGTGGGGGAGGAGCCGGTTGGTGGTGGAGAAGAGGGGCCTGGGGTTGACCTCGGCCTCCAAGATTATCTTGGAGTAGAAGTCCAATTTAGTGGAGGTGAGGGCAAGGTGGGAAGTTTTGTTGTGGTCCAGCCAGATCTGCCAATGGACCATTAAATTAGATTTGAGCCAGGTGCGTTTGGTGGCACACCCTTGTGCCTTGAGGGAACAGAGGTGACTGGTGTACGTTGCATGAGTAGGAGGTGGAGAGAGAGGTGAGGGGAGCAAGGACATCAAGCGTGGTGGAGAGAGAGTTGTGGAGGAGAGTGACGAAGGAAGATGGACCAATGCGGGAGGAAGCCCAGACAGGGAGGAGATCAGATGACTGAACTCAGCCTGGGGGGGGGGGAGATTTTTTCCAGGGGTGGTAGGAAATGGAGTTGGGTTGGGTGGAGAGGGGGATTGAGGAGTTAAGGGAGATTTAGTAATCCAGATTGCATACATTAATTATGGTTCTCCCTTTCCCTAAACAACGTGTATCATCTTCGTAAACATACTTCAAATACCAATCATCAAGCATGTATTTTTTGATTAAAAAATGCTTTCAATAGAAAATAATCAAAAAAAAGTCTGCAAGCTGCCAACTGATCTAGATTGGTACAGACTGCAAAATGGGTATTCATGCCGGACAACTTTGTGGGATAAGACAAAGAGCTCAACACTGCCCACTGGTGGTCAGCTGGAGACTAATTACCAAATAAAAAGTGTCAACACTTCACACTTATAATAATCCATTATAATAGAATGGAAGCTCATTAGAAGATGGTAGTTGGGAGGGGGAAAATCAATAAAGTTCAACAAGGGCTGTAACTGGGTGCGGTTGGCAGTCAGCGCTTGCAGAAAGACATTGGCTCCAATGGCACTTCAGTCAGAGTGTTGGAAGATGAAATGCCCAATATGTGGGGAATTAGATATATTTGCTGGAGAAGGCAACAGCGATACTGTGTAAACATTATATGTCCATCATTCAGTCTTAGAAATGGACTTGATCTACCCGAATAATCCATCACTTTCATTTCAGTTTTCAAGCTTCTATTAAAAATGTGACACACACGAGCTGTCATCCTTTCCACATATTACCGCAGAGGCCTATTCAAGAGTTTCAGCTTAAGATGAATAGATTCTGTTGCATTCTACATCCAGGGAGTACAACAATATATTTTTTGGGATATATATTACTTAAGAAATAAATGCCATTTTGGAGCAATTTAAAAATAAAATCGATTACCTTGCTCGGTTAGCTTCTCTGGTCACATCCCATGCCCAAGTGATAAAATTTTGACTGAGATAGGAGACGATAGATTCTGCACACAGTAATTGCGAGCAGAATACATTTGTAAGAACACTGTCATCATGGTGGAGGTAGATGGCAAGCAGCTTTCTCTGGTAAAGAAAAAAAAGGAGATCCAACGTATTAATCATTGCCACAAAAAATACAACATAAGTGATCTACATGACCAATTCTCAACATTTAAGGTTATGTACAATTGTAGGAAATTCTTAAATTCAGTCAAAATTTGGAGCCCAACCCTCTGCAGTTCTTGAAAAGAAGTCTTCCACATTTAGACAGGACTTAAGAAATTTCCACAAATCGTGACCTCAACTTTAACACAAAATACAGAGAATTTCAGGCCAATGAGTAATTAAATTCTGAAACTAAAACTTGACAGACCATGTTTCTTGGTTAAAAAGCATGAAATATTCTACATTACTTGTTCAGTAACTCTTGCAAATATTAATTTTGCATGACAAACAACAGCTAGTTTGCTAAAGGTATGATCGAAGTAGGAATACGAATAGATCAGAATCAGAATCAGCTAAAATGACTGATTAGCCTTTGTTGCATTGTTGGTTATTTACTCATTCCTTAAATGAATGTTAACAAAAGTAGAAAACACTTTACACAAAGATTACATTGCTCTCCCTTGGTAAAAATCTGACAGAACAATTGTGCAATGCATTGGAAAAACATAACTGGAAGTACGGTTTTAATTCAACATTTTAAAATAAAGCCTGCATCATACAATAAACTGGTTTCCACTACGTTTTAGCAGTTGGTATTTATAGGAAAATCTTATATACAAATACAGTATATTTTAGAAAATTATAGCATATTAAACCACTGCTAGATCTTTGGCAACAAGGGACACACACTCAGTCTGCCTTCCACTAACAGTCTTTAGTCACATTAGTTGCTTAAAATGTCACCAAAATGTGTATATCTGGTAAAACGATTGCCCTTGAAATGTGGGCAGTTTGCAGTGTTAGCAGGAGCAGACAATATTAACCAAATCTGAACTTGGAATCCTGTGCTGCTGATGCACAATTTCTCCTCGGGATATAACAAACAAGGCCGGTTTTGTGGTGTTTAATTAAAAAGAGACGAAGAAGATCAGCCAGTCTGTTCTGCAGCTCATCCATTCTGCATTTCAAAGCTCAGTATGCAATATCCAGGTTACTTCACTAGAATCTCTGCTATTGTGTGAAGGTTGTTAGAGAGGGAGGGCAAGGCTATGTTTACTCAGTGATTAGGCCTCAGAATAAGCTCCTAGCTCATAGAGAGACAGCTACCCACTCATTCATTGGGGCCAATTCAAAAGCCTGGAAAGATTAAACACCCATGCTGAGCAGACAACCAAACGCAGGGAGTAAAAAGAAATAAAAATTCTTTAAAAACTCTTAGATGACTTCATTATTTTCTGCATACGAAACTTTAAGAAAGTATTTAGTTAGTGGAAAACCCACATTGACCTCTTCTAAACCCTTAATCTGTTCTTTGTAGTACTGTTGCTTTTATGGCAAGCAGACGGTTTTCCTTCTCTTTTTCACTATAAACTATTAGAAAAGGTCTTGTGAAACTGTCACACTCCTTATACATAAATTCTTACTTAAGAGTCCCTCCTCTCTGCAAGACAAAATACTAGCTTGCAAAGAGAAAAGAAAAAGATTTTAAAGTTTACACATAATTTATCCTGAAATCAAAAGATTAGCACATTCATTTCCAGAATGTGAAGCAGCAATATAAACCAAAATAAGATGTGCATATGAAGTGGTTTCATAAATGACTCTAGGGCCTCTACCATCCTTCCTGGTAACCCATTTCAGTCATTAATTACACAGGATCTAGGGCCGCCCCATTATGCAGCAGTGACAAAAACTCCATGCGATAGGCCAGGTGAGGCATGAAACTGGTTGAGTGACAGTTGGCATCCAGGGCATTCTGAATCAACTAAATTGGTTGACAACAGAAATCCCATATGTCCAGATACCAAATTCACTCAGCCAAGATAGCTAACTTTGAATGTATTTTAACTGGTGCACAGACTTGAGAACATCGTCTTCAAAAGCTAGATTCTAGATCTAAATTATGTCCAAAATTATGAGGGGTTTTGATAGAGTAGATACAGTAGAATAACTGTCTCCGCTGGCTGGTGGGTCAGTAACCATTTCACATAGATTTGGCAAAAGAACTAGAGGGGAAACAAGGAGAATTTTTTTTACAGAGTTGTTACAGTCTGGAATGCACTGCCTGAAAGGGTGGTGGAAACAGATTCAATAACAACTTTCAAATTGGAATTGGATAGGTACTTGAAAAGGAAAAATTTGCAGGGATGTGGGGTAAGAGCAGTGGGACTGAGGGAGAAGCTCTTCCAAAGAGCCGCACAGGCACAATAGGCCCAATTGCCTCCTTCTGTGCTGTAATATTGTATGATTCTATCTGACCTGAGACTGGAGGTGTGCTTCTGTATCAAGATGGGCTCCTATGGTCCCTGCATTAATAACAATTAAACTTCAATACGTTTCAGACAAGAATACCTTTAAACAATATTTGTTATGCTAAACTCTGGTTCTGAGCCTAGACTAGGTTTTGCATATTTGAAAAGTTACATAGTGATGAAAGACATAATAATAATAATAATCCTTGCATTTGATATAGCGCTTTTCACGTCGGGAGGACGTCCCAAAGCGCTTCACAGAACACACTGTAAAGTGAATTGACTGTATATTTGTGGGCGAACGCGGCAGCCAATTGCACACAGCAATGCCCCACAAACAGTCGTGGATTGAAAATGACCAATTTATTATTGTTTTTGGTTTTTGGAGGGATTATTATTAGGCTCTGTGTGGAGTAAGGAAACTTGCCCAAGGTTTCGCCCTCTGCCTGGAATTGAACTCAGGTCTCTCACTTGCAAAGCGAGTGCTCTAACCACTGAGCTACAGGACTCCACAAGCCAGGTGTTAGTGAGAGCGGTCACTCAGAACATTTTCAGGAACGATAATCCAGCAGCTGCTGGGGGGGGGGTAGGTGGGGGGGGGAAGAAAGAATGCAAGTAGGTGGGAAGTGAACCTGATCCAATTAGTGTACTCTGTAACACATTTGTTTTACATGAAAAACACTGCAAGAATTTGTTGGATGAAACTAGAAGGAAAACTGTAGGAAATGTGCTAAAAGAGTGAAAGCACCATCTCTCCTGGTGTGTAGGAGAGGTTTGAAACAAGTGTTCGGATAAACAGAACTTCAACTTTCCCTCAAGTAGAAGGCAACAGACCTGTTTCAAACCTTGGAAGAAAGAGTCTTATGACTGAGGCCCAGAAAGCAGCAAAATCTGTAACACATATTTTTAGTGCTAGAAATGTGCAGTCAACAACATAGGAAGATTATTTAAAAAGATTCATAAATAAAGGAATCCTTTGGATTTGTTGAACCCCTCCTCGATAGAACATTATCTACATATTGGAAAATGGAAGAAACAACTGCCAAATGAACTAAATATGGAGCTCTGAAAAACTCAATTTATTGTTTTATTATTCATAAATGTCAGATTTGCACAATTTAGTCTGATATGGAGACTGGGAAGAGCAAATAAAGTATGGAATCAGAAAAGCTCATTTAACCCATGAAGCACTTCTTCATTCTGCAGATCATAAATTGTTGAATTCTACTTAAATCATTTGATCTTGAGAAAGGTCCCACAATACTGTATTTTTCTCCCATTGGCCTCAAAACCAAATGAATCCCTACCAAACTGTGCAATCATCCTCATACATTTCAGAAAAAAAGTTGCTTTTCTTGTCATATTATCCTTGCAGTTCACATAATGCTCAAATAAAGAAGCGCTCATTACAATGTGATTGTTGGATTACAT
Source organism: Callorhinchus milii (assembly GCF_018977255.1). Lineage (NCBI taxonomy): Eukaryota > Metazoa > Chordata > Chondrichthyes > Chimaeriformes > Callorhinchidae > Callorhinchus > Callorhinchus milii. Next base: position 102,001 of record NW_024704746.1, on the reverse strand, counting down.
TGTACAACTGTAAAGATCACGAGTCAATACTTTTGCATTCACTGCCTCTGTTGGGCTTAAACAGACGAATTGGGTGCGGGAACCCAAAAGTTAAATTTTTGGGTCATAAATGTCACTTCTCGCATCCTGGATTTCTGAAGCATCAAAATTTTTGTTTTTTGGTGTAAGCATTGCAGTAATATTGCACCTTCGCATGGGGAAGCACCTAAGAACGCTATGTAAATCGGGATCCTCTTCAACTATCCTAAAAGTAAACGGTATTATAGTGAAGCATTGCATATCCTTATAAACGTTTTGCTAACCAGATATTCATCCATTTCTAAAACAGTTAATCAATGCAACATTAAATAGTTAATCTGGGAAACAGTCCCCAGGTGAAATTCCTTTCAATGGTACCCACACAAATATTCCTTGCTAAATTAGCAATGCGTTTTTTAGATCTTAGCTATACTAGAACATTTAATAAAAATGATAGTACAGTGAAAACAGAAAAGATAATGAATGGTCAAACAGGTCATCATTCTAATCTCTACAAAATCAGTTTAAAGAATCCTGCTTAGATGAACTGTGAGTGGCATCGTGAGAAAGACTTCATCAAGTGTAGTGTTTTACTTAGCGATTAAGTATATATCAATTGCTGGTATTTCAAAATCCTTCGTAATCCAACCACTCAAATAAACATTTAATGAGTTTAGGTTCAAAGGCCCTGCCAGTGGATTTAGGTCAAAATAGCTTTCAATATCTTAACCACCATATTTCTTTTTTATTTTATGCAGCCACAATATAAAATCATTTACTTCCTTTGCCTTTTATTATTGAGAAAAGTACCAGTATTTCTGTTCATTTGGAAACTAAATCCCTGTAGAAGTGTTAAAACTCCTGCCAATTTCAAATAAAACTCAAACATCAGTTGCACTTTACGCTGGGAATCAGTTTGTTAAAAGAGCCCTTTAAAGTATTAAAATCCTTTAAAGAATTTTCAAATCAACCTAAAATCTTTGGAAAAGGCATATATAATGTGACAACTTTTATAACTGAAAAAGATAGCTGATATTGTCTTTGTTAGCTGCCAAAGACTATTTGAAGTTTACGGCAAGTGAACATGCCTGAGGTTGGAATAATTAATTCAGAGATTTTTTGCTGGAGCAGAGGGATATACAGCAAAAGGAAAAAGCTAAAGTATTAGCTTGAGGGCCCCTACTCTATTGTAGAGCTTTGCTGGATCACTTACTATTAAAATTAACAATTAAAAATTTCATAATCCAAAGTTTGTATATTTTAGCATACGCAAAATGTTTTTAATCTCGTGTATACTAAAATTAGAATTTAGGAATTTTAAGTACTTGCAGTGTTTTTCTATGTTGAACATTTCAATATAAATGTTCTTCAGTGCAAATGATAGCACCCGAAATTAGGAGGTGCTGATTAGCCACTTAGGATTTTACAATGGTATAGTAATCATGGGAGAGAAAGCTTATTGTGGATCGTTTGTGTCATGTCATAATCGATTCAAATGAGAGAAATTAAAAATTAGTGCACAGTTAACATCCTGAAAGGTCACTCACATCTCTGGCTTTCCCATAGAATGCTTCTTGAAAGGCAGCTTCAAGTGAGCCGATAAAGAAGACTGGATGACACTCACCGTATCTGTCGTGCGACAAAGAAATGTTATGTTCTTAAGCAGGAAATAATGTCTTGTTAATCAACACTTTCAAGTTTTGACCACAAAAAGATCATATTCATACAGAAACTCAAAAACAGACTTGTGTAAATAGAAAACTCATCCGACACAGAGATTATAGTTCAGCACATGGGGAGTTCAATTTTGAATCCTCGATTCTCACACACAAACATCCAGCAATAATGTGCAATTTGCAGATAAAGAAAGTAGGATCCTGTAGAATGATTGGTTCATTTCGCTCATGAAACAGAAGACCTTTATATCACATCTGTGACTAAGTCACATGTGTTCTGAGATCTTGCTCACTCGTTGAATCAGATGCATTTTCCAGGACCATTTACTAACCACTCAGAAATGGTGTCAGAAGCTGTAATATGCATATCTTATATTGAAAAAACACAATGTGTAAACTACTGAAATAAATTTATAAGAGGGAGCAAAACTGCAATCCCATCACATGATTTTCTTAATGGCAGAACTACTAAATTAATTATTTAAAATCAGAGAGCTCCTTTATAGGACAGTAATATTCTCCTCTCAAATAAACAATACCTAAACAGCACACAACTCATGATCCGATAAATAAACCTCTCAATAAATCTGACAGAATCCCCTGATCCAAAAGGAGAATGTAAATCCTTGCCAATTTAAAAAAAATCCCATCCTCTAAAGTTGATCTAATGTTTGACTGATGACAGTTTTACTTTGTCTAAAAGTTAAATATCACCTAATTAATGCAAAACAAAATAGTGTGTGATACATGGCGATCGATAGATTTCTTAATTTCCAAACACTTTCTTTTGGATCAATTCCATGGCAACGACATTACTTTAGGTGTATGGAATATATTCACAATAAAACTTAATATTCTTAACTTAACAATAAAACTCACTGCTGTGTGGAATTAGCTGCCATGTTTCACCCACAAAATAGACATTCAATTCACTTTACAGAGACACCTCAACGATGGGATAAGATGCTATGTCAAAATCAAGGATTATTATAACATTCAACAACCTTTTTGAAAATAGTAGAAATCTGATTTTTATTGTAAAAAGAGTTTCCAGTATGTCACTTACCAGGCAATTACTGATAGCAGCCATTAACATAGACTTGGAATTTACAGGCAGATCATGTGAGAAAATTATGTCAGGTTGTACACTCCCTAGAACACAGAGATGGGAACATTGTGGACTTTGATATCCAATCAAAATTTCCATGTTTATACCAGTTTTACATAACAAAATGTAAAATAACAAAATAACAGCAGAGTTCTGATAGAACAGCTGGATTTTTTTTTATTTGGAAATGGGAGTGAGGGAGACACATGGGCAAGTGAGGGAGGTAGATAGTGAACAGCAACAAAGTAGGGGGTGGGGGGTAGATAGTGAGATAGGAAGACAAATATAAGGAGCAGAAAAAGGTTGGGGTCCCAGAATACAGTTGGAAATCAGTGGTGATAGATAATCCAAATCACAAGATAAGTTTGGATAAAGAAGGCCCTTCAGGCTGTTTTATATAATTCTTCTAGATTACCCACCCGATCGTCCTTCCATTACAAGTGGTTTCTTAAGTCTGCTTCATGTCCTGCCCTCCACCCAACCCATTTATTCCAGTAACCCATTTATTACATTATGTGGAAAAATATTTCCTGGTCTTAAATTGCCTTTCACAGCAGTGAACCTATGTTCACTTGTCCTACTGCCTTTGCATATTCAAAACTAATTTATTTTCTCGATCACATTAAGCCACTTCCATTCCTTGACAAACTTCCCTCTGAAAAGTCTATTTTCAAGACTGAACAGTCCTAATTTATCCCGTCATTTTCATAGCTCACCCTAACATTGAGAATCATCTTTCTTTTGTAGTATCTTAGAGCACTTCAGTTTATAAAGAAGTCTCCTGTATTGTTGTAGTACAGTACACGTTTCTTGTATTGCATCTTTTGTCAATCGTCTTTTGAAAATCTAGGTAAACTACATAATTAGGCTTCCTACTGTATTGGGATATCAATTCCTTAAAGATCTGAGATTGGACAGCTAATTTCTACCTTTTGTGAAGCTACTTCAGAGTGGGGCAATTACTAGATTCTTTTTATGCTTATACAATCTATTTTGCTGATAATCATTGATTTCATTAGTTTTTCAATTACTTCGGTCAGTTAGTAAATCTGTAATTTTCAGGTCAACTTTTGTGAATTTGGGAACCATTTGAAGAACGTGTGTCAGCCTGGCGCAGTGGTAACTCTCTCGCCTCTGAGTCAGAAGGCTGGGGTTCAAGCCCCATTTTGGGACTTTGAATCACATAGTCTAAGTGATTCTCCAATGGAATGCTGAGGGTACCGTTAAACCAAGGTCCATTTGCCTGTTCAGGTGGATATTAAAATATCCCATAGCACTATTCAAACGGATAACCCTAAGAGATTCACCCGGTATCCTGGCCAACAATCCCTCAAAATTTGGCTCTTTGTGGGATATTGCTGTGTGTAACTGGATGCCACATTTTGCCCACAAAATAATCAATCCACTGTAGTGTATCCTGCGAAGCCCTTCGAGCCTCAACAACGTGAAATGGCACTATTTCAAATGCAAGGATTATTATGATTAATATATTTGGTGGTTACCACCCCTTCAAACTTTCAGTAAGTGCTTCACAAATCTCCTCCCTTTCTCTCCAAGTGCCTCTAACCTAGGTATTGATTGACAATTAGCAAGAAAGACCGGCTAATAAAAAAGGGCTGGAATTCAACAAACTGTACCAAACTTTGTAAGGCATGCTTCAACCTCAGCGCCTAGCAGCAAGTGCTACATTCTCACTCCCTTTGTAAAAATGTTTCTTAGATCTGCTAGTGGTCTTCTTGTACTTATGCCCCGGTTTTTTGGACTCACTAACAAGTGAGAACTTATGTGACTCGTATCGGAGTCCTGTAGCTCAGTGGTTAGAGCACTCGCTTTCCAAGTGAGAGACCTGAGTTCAATTCCAGGCAGAGGGCCAAACCTTGGGCAAGTTTCCTTACTCCACACAGAGCCTAATAATAGTCCCTCCAAAACCAAAAACAATAATAAATTGGTCATTTTCAATCTACGACTGTTTGTGGGACATTGCTGTGCGCAATTGGCTGCCACGTTCGTCCACAAATATAGTCAATTCACTTTACAGTGTTCTGTGAAGCACTTTGGGACGTCCTCCCGACGTGAAAAGCGCTATACCAAATGCAAGGATTATTATTATTATCCCTTTCCCCCCCTCCCCCATTATAATAGGCTTGATTTTACCATCTTTGTTGCAAAATATTACAATACCATTGCAAAGCTCTAAAAAGGTTTTAACACATTTTAACAACCTCTCTCTTGGACTCTATTTTGCATCACTAACTTAAATTTAAATCTGTATGTTCAGTTCAATTGTTATGTTGGTCATAATAAGAGAACCAACTGTCGGATAATGAAACAGCTTTTCCACCCAGCAGCAAGCATTGCTAGAATGCTGTACCTACAGCATGACCCCCAGATGCAAAACAAACAGTAAATCACTCTTGTTAAATGCATCCGAACACTTAGCTCTACGGCACCAAATATAAATGTTTCCATTTCTCACACCAAGCAACTTCAAGCCTCTCCTATTGGTAATTACCCTCAGTTTGAGGCAAACTCCATGCAATAAATATGCTGTGGATTCATTTTAAGCGGAATCTCTGAATCAGTCTGACTTGAAATCCAACCCAAAATTCAGAGAAAGGACACTCTGCACAACTGTAGGCCTCAAAATGTTTACTTCTGTTTCTGGCTTCCCCGTCTCCCTCCATCTGCCCGTCTGACAATGCTGCTCACTTTTCCTATCAGGCTATCAGGTCCCTGGTGCTTTAATGTTCCATTTGCACATTTAAAACCTTTTGAAAACAGAGAATACGATTGATCAGGTGTAGCCTCCAATATTTATCTAAATTCTTTTAAGTTTGTGCAACCGTAGGTCATATTCTCACATAATCTGCTTAAAAATTCCAGTGTTCATTGGTGCTTGCAGTAATTGCTTAGTAAGAGAAACATTTAAAAATGAATCTATTTTATGTTTACTGCAACAGATAATCAAACTTCAATGTCAACCATCTGATATTAGATAATTTTGTTCTGCAGTAGATTTAGAAAGACAGAGCTCTCCTTTAAGAGGAAATCAAAGTAGGAACCATACCTGGACGAAAACTCTGCAGTGAACTGCAACAAGGCATCGGCCTCATTTTCAGCCTCTTCGGGCACTAGAATGGGAACAAGGGTGTAAAATTTAATTTTTATAGGCCAACTGGATCTGCCACAAGCGACTTTCCTTTTAATCCAATGAAAATAATACAAGATTTAAGTTTCCCCAAAATATTTGTTTCTGTTAAGTCAGTTTCCATTTTGCCATCTTGAAATAATTACCCTAAAATATAAAAGTATAGTAGAAAATTCTTAACAGTAGTATGCTGTACTCTCTGCCTTGATCAGGTTTGTAATAATACCCTGTGCAGATGGCAAATAAAACACAAAATTGAGTTAGATGACAGCCCATTTTTTTAAAAAGTTACTTCTAACATATTGCCAGTATTTCACTGCAGGATAGTGTAAATGATCATTTCTGAAATAAAATGAAACGATGGCGGTATGCTTTGAACCAATACTGTTTTGAGCTTTCGTGACATAAGGACATTTGTTCATATTCTCTAGATTTGTGGAGTCCTGTAGCTCTGACCTCGCAAGCGAGAGGACCTGAGTTCGATTCCCGGGCAGGGCGAAACCTAAGGCAAGTTTCCTTACTCCACATGCCTCTGTTTACCTAGCAGTATGTAGGAACCCGCTTGTTAGTCGATTGGCTTATCCGAGGGTAATAATTCCTTTAAGATAAATAAATAAAATAATAATAATTTGGTCACTTATAAGGTTGATGAGCTGCAGGTTCAACTGGCCATAGGGGGTTACGATGTGGTGGCAATAACCGAGACATGGCTCAAGCCAGGACAGGAATGGGAGTTAAATATTCCAGGATATAATGTGTTCAGGAAGGATAGAGAAGGAAGAAAAGGAGGAGGGGTGGCAATATTAGTTAAGGATACCATTATAGCTGTAGAAAGGAACGAGGCTCTGGAGGGCCCAAACAACAGAATCCAATTGGTTAGAAATAAGAAATGAGTGGTTACACTGATAGGGGTTTACTATAGAACACCAGACACCGGGAAGGAGATAGAGGAGCAGATCTGCAACCAGATCGTGGATAGATGTAGGGCGAACAGAGTTGTGATAATGGGGGATTTCAATTATCCCAATATAGACTGGCAAAATAGAAGCGCTAAGGGCAAGGTAGGAGAAAGATTCATAGACTGTGTACAGGAAAATTTTCTTGAGCAGTATGTCTCCAGTCCTACGAGGAAGGAAGCATTGCTGGATCTAGTCCTGGGGAATGAAATAGGTCAGGTTGAACAGGTTTCGGTAGGGGAGCATCTAGGTAACAGTGACCATAATATTATTAGATTTAGATTACTCATGAACAGGGACAAAGTACAGTCAAGGGTGAAAATGCTTGACTGGAAAAGGGCTAATTTTGATGGGCTAAAAAGGGACCTAGAGTTGGTGGACTGGCAAGTAAGACTAGCAGGTAAAACGACTCATGAGCAATGGGAGATCTTCAAAGATATGATAGCTCAAGGTCTAAATAGATATATTCCCACAAAAGGGAAATGTGCGAGAACCAAGCCAGCCTGGATGACCAGGGATATTCTGTCTAGGATGAAAAAGAAGAAGACGGCGTACGACAATTGGAAGACGCAAGATACTGAGGATAGCAAAGCGCATTATAGAGAATGCAGGAGTGATCTTAAAAGAGTGATAAGACAGGCTAAAAGATCGCATGAGAAGAGGTTAGCGGGTAACATAAAGGGGAATCCTAAAATATTTTACAAGCACATAAAGGAAAAAAGGTTAGTTAAAGGTAGGGTGGGGCCAATCGAGCACAATGACGGCAATCTTGTTGTGGAGGCAGAGGCTGTGGCTGAATACTATGCATCTGTCTTCACAACGGAAATGGATGCCCCAAATGCCGCAGTATTGGATGAGAGGGTAGAGGACATAGATCAGATTACTATAGACAGAGAGGAAGTTCTGAAAAGATTGACTGGGCTCAAAATTGATAAGTCACCAGGACCAGATGGGTTTCACCCAAGGTTGCTGTGGGAGATACGGGTTCAAATAGCGGAGGCTTTGGCCATTATATTTTAATCTTCATTGGACACAGCAGTGGTGCCAAGAGACTGGAGAGTGGCTAATGTTACCCCACTCTACAAAAAGGGGCAAACCCGGAAATTACAGTCAGTCAGCCTAACCTCGGTAATAGGAAAACTACTGGAGACCGTAATCCGGGACAGAATAAATCTCTACTTAGAGGAACATGAAGTAATTAGAGACCCCCAACATGGATTTGTTAAAGGCAAATCTTGCCTAACAAATCTAATAGAATTTTTTGAAGAGGTGACTGCGAGGGTTGATGAGGGAAATGCGGTGGACGTTATTTACATGGATTTCAAAAAGGCTTTTGACACAGTATCGCATAAGAGATTAATAAAAAATTAGAGGCCCACGGTATTAAGGGGACAGTGGCAGTTTGGATTAAGAACAGAAAGCAGAGGGTGGTGGTTAATGGATGTTTCTCGCAATGGAAGGAGGTGTGCAGCGGTGTCCCCAGGGATTGGTATTGGGACCACTGCTCTTTCTAATATATATTAATGATCTGGACTTGGGCATAGAGAGCACTATTTCCAAGTTTGCAGATGATACAAAGTTAGGTCGGGTAGTAAATAGTGAGGAGGACTGTAACCAACTGCAGCAGACATACACAGAATGGTGGAATGGGCTGACATGTGGCAGATGGATTTCAATGTGGATAAGTGTGAGGTGATACACTTAGGTAGGAAAAATGATAGGAGGCAATATAGACTTGGTAGCTCAATCTTAAGGGGGGGGGGGGGGGTGAACGTACAGAGAGATCTGGGTGTTCAAGTAAGCGAATCATTAAAGGTAGCAGAGCAGGTAGATAGGGCAGTAAAAAAGGCATTTGGTGTACTGAGCTTTATTAGTAGGGCATAGAGTATAAGAGTAGGGAAGTTATGGTTAATCTATACAAAACACTGGTTAGGCCTCAGCTGGAGTACTGCGTCCAGTTCTGGGCACCTTACTTCAGGAAGGACATTAAGGCACTGGAAAGGGTGCAGAGGAGATTCACGAGAATGATACCAGGAATGGGGAACCTTAGCTATGAGGACAGGCTGGAGAAGTTAGGACTTTTCCCATTAGAGCAGAGAAGGTTACGCGGGGACCTGATAGAGGTCTTCAAGATCATGAAAGGTTTCGACAGGTGAGATAAGGAAAGCTGTTTCCGCTGGTAGGTGTGTCTGTGACCTGTGGTCACAGTCTTAAGATATCTACCAAAAGAAGCAGAGGGGAGGTTAGGGTTAGAAGAAATGTTTTCACTCAGCGAGTTGTTAGAATTTGGAATGATCTGCCCGATAGGGCAGTGAAGTCTGATTCGATAACAGCTTTTAAGAGAGAACTGGACAGGTATCGGGGGAAGACGGGTTTGCAGCGTTATGGGGAGAAAGCTGGTGATTGGGGTTAGTGAAAGTGACGCTCTGTCAAAGAGCCGCACAGACTCGATGGGCCGAATGGCCTCCTTCTGTGCCGTAACATTCTATGAATCTATGAAACCCACAACTGTTTATGGGGCACGGCTGTGCGCAATTGGCTCCCACAATATATACAGTCAATTCACTTCACAGTGTATCCTGTGAAGCTCTTTGAGATGTCTCAAAGATGTGATAAGGCTCTATATCAAATCCAAGAATTATTATTATTACACATTATTTTATCATTNAAAAAAATTGTGTTCGTTTTCAAAAAAAAACTTCTAGAGATTGGTAAAGTAGTTCCAATATTAGCCTCTATTCCACTCCAACTTGAATAACAATCTTCCATTTGACATAGTGCTTATAACCACAATAAGAAATTATATTGTGATCAAGGAAAATACTGAAATTTTAATAACATTTAAGTTGTGTTTTCTACAAATTAATCTAAAAACCTGAACGTATTCAACTCAACATATTACTGAGTAACTATATTTCATTCTTAAAAATATTGGAATAATAAATAATTTGTCAAAATAGCACTACTGTGGTTCCAATCTCAAATTGATGGGAAGTGCTGAGTGAAAACCAGATACTCCCCACAGAACGGAAGAAAAAAAGGAAATCATTTTCGACATGCCCCTGTATCTCCCACCAGCTGGATCAGAGTAGGTCATTCACATGCGTTCTTATCCACATGCAGCCTGGATACACCAGGGAATATTAAGAAAAACAGAGGTGTCTTCCAAGTTCTCAATGCATGGATAATGAAAAGAGAACATTCAAAACAAATGCACACTTTGGAAACTATGGTAGTCATTGAAACTTTGCAAGAACTTCAAACTTCACAAATTTCTGTAAAAGAATACCAAATAACAAGTGAATTTACCAATAATATACTCAGGTGAAGCTTCTATGCTCAAAGATAACAGATGAATTAGTGGTAATGAAACAAAAACAATTATCCAATTTGGGAAAAAAAACATTCATGGATCATTTGATAAATTTGGCACATAAGAGTTGGATATCTTCTTTTCACTACAAACTAACCTGACTGCAGAAAGCAGTTTAAATGCAGTATTAAATTCTAATAAAGTAAACCGAAAATAAATTGATTGCATTAGATATTTTTAGTAGCTTTAGCTTACTCATTGGAGACTTCTTTGAAGCTGAGGACACCACGCCAAAGAGTTCACCATCATCAACTCCAAACTCAGTAGCATCTTCAAAATCATCTCCCTCACTGTCACTGACCATGTGAACATCAGTGCACTACACATAGAGATGAAAACAACAAGGTTGATCAATGCTATTACTCATGAATTCAAGAGATCAAAATAGTTTAAATAGGAAAGAACAGCAACGAGGAAAAATTGTTAATACACGTCCAGATTTTTTCTTTGAATACATCAGAGCAGCACAGAGTGGAAGCTGGTTAAGTCGGACACATCGGGTACGGTCCCTTTGTTAAGAGTTGTCCGAGGGTAACGGTAATACCATCCCTGCCCAACAAACACCGTATAAAATTATTGCCGTTCCCATTGGGCGGGAAGGAGACCAATTAGCGGCGGCCTGAGATGATTGACAACAATAATTTGCATTTATATAGCACCCTTTATATATCTGTGTGTATATATATATATATATATATATAAAGCATCCTGGAGTGCAAACCCACGTGATGCTTGACAGCTTTGCACTTGTGAATGGAAGGACACTCCACCCATTCACAAACTCCTCAATCAATCATGACATTCCCTCCCTTGTTCTTCCCTGTTTCTGCAGCCCCTCTCACTGATTGACAGCCCAACTCCAGCCACTTGGGAATGGCTGGACTCCACTGTCAATCAATCTAAGATTTTATCCAAATCAACTATTATATCCAAAACTGTTAATAGAAATAATTCGGGACTGGGAATTTTGTTTGATTTACCCGACGTTTGGGATTAACCGGCATCAGATTCCACTGTACATGCATTGCACTATGGCCTAAACATTATAGAATGACAGTGTAGTGACAAGCTGCAGGTTATGGGATTCATTTTTAAACTTGAAAGCATTGTCAAAAGATCAAAGTATTGTATCTAGAATGCAGCCCCACACAGGATTAATCTAACTTTTCATTGATAGCACAATTGTTAAGACTAACTTGGGGGCAATAATAAAATCACTTTAAAAAAAAGTCCCACCATTCAAGAGTTGAAAAGAATCGTAAAAAATTAATTAAAAGTCCAAAACAATACAATTCAAATTTCATATACAATTATATATTATACAATAATTAGTACCTCATCAACTACAGAGATAATGCAAGTTAATCTAACGTTGAATCACTAATGACTCCATTCCATGTTCCAACGATGAACTATTTACAATGTGGAACATAATATACAGTCAATGCCGTAAGATGAACAATTCTGATAATTGTAAAATGACACAACATGACAAATTAAAATTTCTTCTGGCAACGTCCAATTTATTTTCTAAATCACCAATTCCATTTCTCTTCATCTTCCCACATCACCACCGTCTCAAGCCCGGAGACAAGCTCCTCGGTCTGCCGCCATCCCTATCTATCTGGCTGTTTGAGGGCGAGACAGAGTGGAGGAGCTCACCTGAAACTTTCTTTGCTTTTCACAGGAAGCTTCTTGCCTAATCAGATGTTAGAGTTTGTAAATAGTTCCCAAAGTTTAGACTGCGCCTGCTTAAGCTTTGCTTCATTTAGTTGCTAAAAGTTGAAGAACAGCCATCTATCCTGTAAGGTGATTAGGTGACCTTACCGTGGGTGTTTTATTCAAGAATGGAAGAACTATTATTTTGTTGCAATATTTTCCGATTTTGTGTTCACAGAATTTTATTTGAAAAAAGGCCTGTGTATTATGCTATTGTGATGTTGATCTACTGATAAAGGCAAAGAAGTTGTGATTCCAACAGGCAGAGTGGAAAAAATAATCAATAAGATTCTAACACCCTGGCAAGGTGAGGCATTCATTTATATTCAAGGAGCAACAGAGCTAAATCTTTAGCGACAGAACCCAAGGCAAACTGATGATCTGAAGACAACATAAATTCTAGTCATTAATTATTCATGGCATCATCTTTGGCTCGGCTGGAAAGTTAATTACCTGCAGCCATTGCAATAAAGCTGCAAGCTTACTTGAAAAAATGAGGTGATGAAAAACTGCACAAGAAGATGGTATACATTCCCCTTTTCTCTATAAGAAGCTTAATAAAGACAAAACAATCAGTGTTTAGGAGCTTTTGTCGCTGACACATGTGTAAGCCCATCGCCAGGCTTAAGAGTATCCAAACCAGAAGTCCATATATCTCACCTATACATGAAAATTCCAGAGATGTTTATTGGAATGGAATGCACTCTCTCCCTGGAGGGATGCATCTTGTATACCTAATTCAGGAAAGTATTAGGCGTAGGTTGGCAAGAGCCCAGGCTTGGGGACTCCAAAGCTTGGGGTACTGCTGGAGTCGAACCAGCTAAAACCGCACAGCTTGCTTGCTATCAAGGGCACTTTTTGGTAAGCTTTCCCGCTATTTGTCCAGCGAGAACCATCCTATCCATTAGGGCTTTGGCTTGCAGGGTTAACAGGAGCTAACTGCTAAGAGTCTCTACCCTCAGTGATAGGTCTGCCCTTCCGCTGCTTGGTTGTGCTGTCATCAGCAGTATCCTGGTGTAGCAACCAACTGGTAAAACTATTTTTGTTTCTTTTGATATTTCTATGTAAATCTGTTGCTTCCTCCTCCACTTCTGAAACTCCTAACATGCAAGTGATGGGGTAATACTGAAGTCCTAGGATTGTAATTGTAATAACATTTGCATTTGATAATGGTGTTCCATGTAAAGTATACGTGTAATTATAGCAACAGATGATTTGTTTTTAAACTAATAATTAAAAAATCCTAAATTTATTCAGTACACAGATCATTATCAAAGACTCTCAAACAGTTTTAAATAACTCTCAAAGAATTCCCATCAAGTGTGATGAGGATTACTAATCAAATTGTGGAGTCCTGTAGCTTCGTGGTTAGAGCACTCGCTTCGCAAGCGAGAGACCTGTTTCAATTCCCAGCAGGGCGAAATGTTGGGCAAGTTTCCTTACTCCACACGCGTAAGTTTACCAGCAGTAAGTAGGAACCCGGTTGTTAGTCAATTGGTGGATCGCTTTTCTGTGGAAATAATCCTTAAAAAAAAATAATAATAATTTGATCAGTCAATCCACGACTGTTTGTGGGACACTGCTGTGCACAATTAGTTCCACGTTTCACCCACAAATAGACAGTCAATTCGCCTTACAATATATTCTGAGAAGCGCTTTGAGACGTTCAGAAGACATGAAAAGTGCTATATCAAATGCAAGCATTATTATTAAATATAATTAACTGTTGCCCATTTTCTAATTATTATGAAATGGTCCAAATGACTTGAAAACCTGCAAACTTTAATTTTCAGTAGCTTTCACCCCAGACACTTGAAGCAGCAGGCAATTGGTTAGGAAGGCAATGATTAATTCTTGGAACATCAATATCAGGAGGTAGATCATCTTCCAAATGGCAATACAACTTCAAACCTATTTTCTGGAAATAGCTGTCATCTCTGCAATGGCTATAACAAATCATGACAATGTTACTTCATAGTTTTCCTTGAATAAAGCTTTCTTCAGTTTACAAACTGCAATTTAGTGGAGGTGGTTTCTCACAGCAACACATTCAACAGGAGGTCCAGCACCTTGGGATGTCCTCCTGACGTGGAAGGCATTATACAAATGTAATTTGTTGTTGTTGAGGTACAGTAAAACTCAATATAATTTTTGGTTAAAAAAATGACTTTGAGAATTAGTTTACAATCTGTAAATGTGCTCAGGAGAGGCCTCCAGACAATACCCTCTTTTAAAAAAAATTGCAAACTTCCAATAAGTATTTGAAAAAATTGTATAGTTGTTTTACTTTGTCCAAATCCAAGTTAAGAGGATTTTGCTTCAGAAATTGAAGCCTTCAGTCACTACGTTGATAAACTCAAAGTCCCTCCCTGTACTCCTTTGCCTCACTCCCTCTGTATCACATAGTGAACAAAACACTTAAAAAATGTTTTACCTCCTCAGATTGTTCTCGCGTCTGTGCAGGTGAAGGCCTTTTACTGACTGTTAATCGATGGCACGGGTAACTGAGTCCAGCAGCAGCCAAAGTAACCTGCAAAACAAGAGGTAAGTCTCAGCAATATCTAAAAATGCAGCAGGGCTTCCATACAACTGGGTATCAAGGCCAAGACATGGGCTTGGACTCAATGGATTGAATTGAAGGAGAGCAAGATCAAAAGTGACAGAGATACTAAGGGCCAATAACTGGCAAATTAAGTTTAATACTGATAAATGCAAGATAGCGTCCTATAAAATCCTAGAATTATTCAGCACATGAGGCCATACAGCCCATTGTGTCTGTGCCGTCTCTTTGAAAGAGCTGTCTAAATTAACCCCACCCCCCTGCGCTCTCCACATAGCCCTGTAAATTTGTCCTCCCCAAATATCTATCTACTTCTCTCTTAAAAGTGGTTATCGAATTGGCTTCCAACACCCTTTCAGGCAATGATTTCCAGATCCCAACAATTCGCTGTGTGAAAAAAATTCTCCTCATCTCCCCTCTGGTTCTTCTGGCAACTATCTTAATAATAATAATAATAATAATCCTTGCACTTGATATAGCGCTTTTCACGTCGGGAGGACGTCCCAAAGCGCTTCACAGAACACACTGTAAAGTGAATTGACTGTATATTTGTGGGCGAACGCAGCAGCCAATTGCGCACAGCAATGTCCCACAAACAGTCATGGATTGAAAATGACCAATTTATTATTGTTTTGGGTTTTGGAGGGACTATTATTAGGTGTGTGGAGTAAGGAAACTTGCCCAAGGTTTCGCCCTCTGCCTGGAATTGAACTCAGGTCTCTCACTTGCAAAGCGAGTGCTCTAACCACTGAGCTACAGGACTCTGAATC
Organism: Callorhinchus milii; assembly: GCF_018977255.1. NCBI lineage: Eukaryota > Metazoa > Chordata > Chondrichthyes > Chimaeriformes > Callorhinchidae > Callorhinchus > Callorhinchus milii. Next base: position 86,673 of record NW_024704746.1, on the reverse strand, counting down.
GGTGCCCTCTGGTTACCGATCCACCCGTCAGTGGAAATAATTTCTCCCTGTTCACCCTATCTAACTCTTAACACTTAGCCTCCTCTGCTCCAAGGAGAATAATCCCGGCTTCTCTCGTCTCTCCTGAAAACTGAAGTCGCTCATTCCTGGTACCATTCTGGTCAATCTCCTTTACACCCCCTCCAATGCCTTGACATCCTTCCTAAAGTGTGATGCCCAGAACTGAATGCAGTCTCCTGCTGAAGCCTAACCAGTGTTTTATATAAAGGTTCAGCATAACTTCCTGACTAGTGTATCCTATGCCCCTATTTATAAAGCCTAATATCCCGTATGCTTTATTAACAGGAGACCATAATCCGGGACAGAATAAATCTCTACTTAGAGGAACAGGACATTGATTCTCTTCCCTGTATCCCCGGGTGCATCGATTTGCTCTCAACTGCCCTCCCCAGAGGTATTGTCGCCCTCACCGGTATTTAGTACAGATAGTTTGTGAGCGCCACACTCTCGGAAGATTTCTGCCATGCCTGTCCCGTCTCCCTACCATGCCAGGCGGTCCTTTTACTTACTCTTCTTCTGAAACCTCTGTGGCTTGGGGTGATCACCTCCTGAAACGTTCTATCCATGAACTCTTTAGTCTCACGTATGCTGTATAGTAATACCAGCCTCTCCTCAAGCTCAGAAACTCTGAGCTCGAGCAGCCGGAGGCACTTAATTGAATCGTTGCTCACCATATCAAAACATTGCAAGGCAAAAATAAACAAGGCAAACGGAATGATGGGCTATATTGCTAAAATCAGTTGAGTTTAGATCTCCAGATATCATTCTCAGGTGTACATACATCCATTTGACAGTATAACCTGTGAAGCGCTTTGAGACGTCTCCAAGACATGATTGAGCACTATATCAAATACAAGGATTAAAAATGCAAGGATTATTATTGTGATGTTCTGGTCAAATTGCACCTTGAACACTGCAGTCAACCCTGGTCACCATGACATAGGGGAGTTCACCATGACTGTGGGACATGGGGGGGAAGGGTAACCATTACACGGGAGGGGGGGGGGGAGAGGGTCACCAGGACATGAGAAAGGGGGGGGGGGGTTACCAGGACACAGGGGGAAGGGGGCGGGGTTACCAGGACACAGGGGGTGGGGTTACCAGGACACAGGGGGGGGGGGGTTACCAGGACACAGGGGGGGGTTACCAGGATACAGGGGGGAGGGGGCGGGGTTACCAGGACACAGGGGGGAGGGGGCGGGGTTACCAGAACATAGGGGGGGTTACCAGGACACGGGGGGGGGGTTACCAGGACACGGGGGGGGGGGTTACCAGGACACGGGGGGGGAGGGAGCGGGGTTACCAGGACACAGGGGGCGGGGTTACCAGGACACGGGGGGGGGGTTACCAGGACACGGGGGGAAGGGGGCGGGGTTACCAGGACACGTGGGGGGGGGGTGTTACCAGAACACAGGGGGCGGGGTTACCAGAACACAGGGAGGGCGGGGGTTTACCAGGACACGGGGGGGGGGGGGGGTTACCAGGACACGGAGGGGCGGGTTACCAGGACACAAGAGGGGTCGGGCATTTACCAGGACACAGGGGGGCGGGGATACCAGGACACAGGGGGGCGGGTTTACCAGGGGGGGGGGGCGGCGTTACCAAGACATGGGGGGGGTTACCAGGACACGGGGGCGCGGTGGTTACCAGGACACGGGGGGGGGGGGGGGGGGGGGGGGGGGGCGGGTTACCAGGACACAGGGGGGGGGGGTTACAGGACACGGGGGCGGTGGGTTACCAGGACACACGGGGGGCGGGGTTACCAGGACACACGGGGGGGCGGGGTTACCAGGACACAGGGGGGGGTGGGGTTATCAGTACACGGGGGGGGGGGGGTTACCAGGACACAGGGGGGGGGTGGGGTTATCAGTACACAGGGGGGGGTGGGGTTATCAGTACACGGGGGGGGGGGGGGGTTACCAGGACACAGGGGGGGGGGGTTATCAGGACACGGGGGGGGTGGGTTACCAGGACACAGGGGGGGGGGTTACAGGACACGGGGGGGGGGGTTACCAGGACACAGGGGGGGGGGGTTATCAGGACACGGGGGGGGTGGGGTTACCAGGACACGGGGGGGGGGGTCAGGACACGGGGGGGGTGGGGTTACCAGGACACAGGGGGGGGGGTGGGGTTACCAGGACACAGGGGGGGGGTGGGGTTACCAGGACACAGGGGGGGGGCGGGGGGTTACCAGGACACAGGGGGGGGGCGGGGGGTTACCAGGACACAGGGGGGGGGGGGTTACCAGGACACAGGGGGGGCGGGGGTTACCAGGACACAGGGGGGGGGGCGGGGGTTACCAGGACACAGGGGGGGGCGGGGGGTTACCAGGACACAGGGGGGGGCGGGGGGTTACCAGGACACAGGGGGGGGCGGGGGGTTACCAGGACACAGGGGGGGGCGGGGGGTTACCAGGACACAGGGGGGGGGGGGGTTACCAGGACACAGGGGGGGGGCGGGGGGTTACCAGGACACAGGGGGGGGGCGGGGGTTACCAGGACACGGGGGGCGGGGGTTACCAGGACACAGGGGGGGGCGGGGGTTACCAGGACACGGGGGGGGGGGGGGGGGGGGGTTACCAGGACACGGGGGGGGGGGGGTTACCAGTACACGGGGGGGGGGGGGTTACCAGGACACAGGGGGGGGCGGGGGGTTACCAGGACACGGGGGGGGGGCGGGGGGTTACCATGGCACAGATGTGGGGTAGAAAGGATAGTTGAGGGTCCAAGGTTCCGGACTGGGTTAGTGAGGTGGAGTGTGCGGCCAGAGATGGTGATGCTGTCAGCGCCTGAGGTGAGGAGGTGCTGACGGGAGCCAATCAGGAACCTCGGTCTTGTTGATGTTCAACTGAAGAAAGTTCACTCTCATCCAGGACTTGATGTCTGACAGACAGTCTGTCAGGACAGCAATGGTCCTGGAGTCAAGGGTGGAGGCAGAGGTAGAGTTGGGTGTCATCTGCATACATGTGGGAATTGACCCCATGTCTGCGGATGATGACACCAAGAGGGAGCCCGTGAAGCGAGTGGCGGAAGAGGAAGGAGCAAAGCTGGGAAGCAACAACTCATTCCAGGACCTTGGAAATAGGGTGGGCGTTTGAGGGCGGGGATGGGTCCAGGGACGTTTTTTTTTAAGTATAGGAGTGATGACAACTGTTTTTAGAGGGGTTAGAATGGTGCCAGGAAAGGTGGTAAATGCCAGAAAACTAGATTCATTGAAAATGTAGCTTGATGCAGTGATGGGGGGCTGATACAGTGGGTGTTCATGAGGGCCGAGATCAAATGGGCCGAAGGGCCTTCTTCATCCAAACCAATCTTGTGATCTTGTAAATAATGCACAGATATGGCCCAATATGAATTAGTATATTTTCCAACATCTTGATTACTGGGGAATGGAAGGTGCTTTCATTTAGCTTTGTTTGTGTTCATGAAAGATAAACATTATGATTCAAATACAGTAAAAGAAAATGTAGATCAACATCCATATTGTTGTACAATGCAATGCTTTAGCACGCATGGCTATTGAAGAAGATTCGATAACAAATTTAAAATGCAAAGACTTGAAGAAAAATATTAAAAGAGCATGAGAAAATATATCACATAAAATCTTTCTGTATCAAGCTATATTACAATGGTCAAGAACGTTTTGACCTGGTAACTAATAACTGTATTAAACAGTGATAAGGTAAGGTAAGGTAAGTCTTTCAATAACAAATAAAACACGCAACCAGGTTTCTTCTATTCCTGCCGCTCAACCCTACCTGATGCAACCAAAACAATCCTCAATAAAGTCGTCTTGAGAAATACTAAGGAATCCATTTCACATTTTTACAATCTCACATGCCCCCCAAATCTGGTTTCCTGTTCCAATTAACTGCATTTTCAAAGGACACAACCTTTGGGGTTGTAATAAACCATGTTGGAGCACACACAAACTTCCATTTCCATTTGTTGCACTACTTAAGAAGCAGATGGTATTTGAGGAGGACAAGATTGCAGGGCTATGGAGAGAAAGCGGACCAGTGGGATTGAGTTGGAATCTCTTTTCGGAGCCGGCACAGACACGATGGGCCGAATGCCCTCTTTCTGTGCTGCATGATTCTATGATTCTTAACAGCAATCCTAAAAAACAACTAGGTTGGATACTAAGGGAATAATTAAACTTAACAAAAACAGATTGACACATCATTATTACACACAGTTGTACAGTCTGATGAAAAGTTTTGATTTGTAACATAACCTATGAACACAGATGCAATAAAATTCTGGGGGAAAAACAGCATAAAGTGATTAAGTTCGTAAATGCAAAGTTATCTTCAAAATCTGAAGGAATTTATCAGAATGCCACTTAAGTAATTGAATAGCAAACAGTTTATTTCTATGTTTCATGACTTCAGGGTCCAATCATGATTTACCTAAGAGATAACAGCTAATAAAGTTAAAACAGAATAGCTCTTTTTACTTCCAAATTCATGGCAACCCACAATTCTAATTAAATCCTATGTGAGCAAGCCAAGAAACACATATTAAATTTCCAGGTTGATAAAAAAAGGTTGTTTAGTATGGAGACAATAAGGTTAATATACATTGATTCATGGCAGAATTTAGAATGCATACGAGTGCTCTGATGCAAAAGTAAAAGTCAATCGGCTGCCATCACACAAAGATTCGAAAGACAGATTCACTTATGAATAGATAGCACAAACTGCAAAGGAATATTTAAAAATTGGAGAATATTAAATAATAGATTTAGACCAGAAGTCTCAGCTCAAAACTTATATTTAAGATGGGTCATGATTTTTCACAATACACACCAGTTTTATTACGTATTTGTGTCTGATTATGTCATACAAATCTGGATTATTCATTTGTTAAATGCTTCATTTGGTATGGGAGATCTAGTAACTGCAACAAGAACCAGATCTGCCTGGACAAGGCTGTTGCCATGTCTGTAGTAGCAGGTTAAAGTACCTTGGTCAAAGCAATTTTGAAAAATGTGCCCACAATTAAAAGAGAAGTTCGATAGGATATTCTGGAACAAACTGGATAACAGAACAGACATGCAGGTCCAGAGCAATTATCTTGGAAACCCTTGTGTAAATAGCACACAGGCTGTAAGATGTACCCATCAGGCCAATGCTCTACTTCCACATGATTATGTGAATTTTATAATCTAGTCATTGCATGTACTTACTTCTCCACTTGCACAATATTTTATAATCTAAATATATAATGTGTACATGTAAAATGCAAAAGAAAAAATGCTGGATAAAATATCCAAGGTCATTTATATTTTTAATTAGGCACATCTTTGAAACTCAGTCATAAAAGCCATGGTGGAGGACAGGGTATAAGAGCAGATTTTCTTCACTGTATTCCTTTGATAATTAAAGCTGACAGCTTCATTCAAGGTTCATTTCTTTTCCTACAATTTATTCTTGGAGATAGTTTCATGGGGCCCATGAGAAGGCAATTCCCTCACACCTGTTAGCTTTCAGAGACTGGCTTCAGCATGTCATTTTAAATTAAAATAATATGCAGGAACTAACTGTGACAATTATTCATCAGAGTTGGTCTAAATATACTTCCAGTTGAACTAAATTACACTATGTCACTCACATAATGTTCAGTGTTGCATCTGGCAGGACTGGTATTTAAAAAAAGATATTTTTGCAATTAACTAAAACTATGTTAAAAATATTGATTCGTGTAGCTCAGTGCTTAGCACTCGCCTCTCGAGTGAGAGACCTGGGTTCGATTTCCAGCAGGGCGAAACTTTGGGCAAGTTTCCTTACTCCATGTGCCTGATAATAATCCCTTAAGAAAAAAATAATAAATTGGCTGGTTCAATCCACGACTTGTTTGTGGGACGCTGCTGTGCGCAATTGGCTGCCGTGTTTCGCCCACAAAATATACAGTCAATTCACTTTACAGTATATTCTGTGAAGCACTAGAAGATGCAAGGATTATTATTATTATGTTATACTATCTTGCATTACTTCACATTTTATTGAAAAATGTGATATAGCTAACATTTTCTATTCTTGGTGTAGAACACCAAACTGTTTCCATTCCGTTTTTTTTAAAAAAAGTAGAATTGTTTTGCTCAATTGCCTTTGTTCCAACCTTTGGAAGTGCGCACAATAATAAATTAGGTGAAGTACTCAATTCCAATGTGGCATATGGAAGGAGAAATAGCTTTTCTACTTCTCTAAAATGAAACCTGTACTACCTGTAATAAATGAGAAGAAAGCATTCCAACTCAGCAACACACTGTTAATTACAAAATAAATCAGAACAAAGAATGTGAAAATCCACACCAACATGAGAAAGCAAAGATAATTTTTACATATTAGAAAATAATAGGCTGTACATATCAAAAGAGCATTTAAAATAAGAGAAATTAGCAAATCTATAAACTAAATACGTATAAAAATTTGCACAAATAAACACCTCAGAGAAACATTCATGGGGAGGGGGAAACAAGAAAATAGGAATTTGAAGATACAATGGGGAAGGAAGACATGATTGGAGTCTTCCTAGAAGTCTTTGAAGCCCTTTTGGGCATGAATCCAGGGGGGGAAAAGGAAGTTATTTAACCTGGACTGTTGTGTAGGACAAGTGCAAAATTAATAAGGCCTGAGTAAGACAATGGGGAAAAAAACACCAAAATGTGCAGAGCTTCCTTCCTACTTCACATAAATGGGATTACCAGGTACAGATAAATTTCAAATGAGGAAGAATGCCCAAGTGTCAGGATAGCTCGACTGGTAGCATTGTCACTTCTGTCTCAGAGGTTTTGAACTTAGTCTAGTTTGACAATCGGAAGACAATGTTTGGCGAGTGCTGCATTGTCGAGGGGCCTCCTTCTGATGAGACGTTTAATTGAGGTCTTCCCTGTTCAAGCAGATGTTAAAGATCCCGGGCCCTATTCTCCTGATCTCCTCCAATTATCCCCCTGCCCAATCTAGGCATTACTTATCAATATCATCAAACGTTGCAGTAAGTACCAGTAAAACACAGATATTTCAACATAAGGTGATAGAATAATATTAATAAATCTCCCTTGTAGTATTAGTGGAAAAATCACCCACTCGGTTATTAATCAAGCTAACATTTTTAGGGAGATAGATTTTCTGAGAATAATTAGCCTAAAAGAGCACCTTGGAAGATCTCCAAGGACAGCACACAAGTCACAAGTGTCAGTTAAGGCTCACAAACAACCAGTGATGAAGCACTGATCCAGCAAAATGAAACCAGAGATAGCAACAAAGCAGTTTTCCCAAAAGAACCTAATCTTGCAAGGAGACAGAGAAAAGTTGCACCTACTAGCTTTAATTAAGAGCTATCTTCTCGTATGACTGTCTCACAGGCTTGTCTCATTGGTATCCTTGTGTTTTTCTTATACTCTACCCTGTCAAGATTTTTATCCGTGAGCTAAGAATTATTCCAATCAGAATTCCTGGACATACTATACTGTCCCTCAATGTAACAAACTCTCTCGAAATGTGAATATTAGAAGATGGATCACCAGTTTGCACACTGAAGTAATTATTAGATTCACTGCAAGACGCAAGAAACATAATACTTGGTAGGCGAATACTACAGACTTAAATTGAAGCACAAATTGTTTTTCAAAATCTTTATATGTTAATTTACCATCAAGCACAACTGGTCCATGCTTTAAACATTCAGTCAAATGATTAAAAGTTCTTCTTGAATAGATTAACTGATTTGGTTCAGTTCAAGTTTTGCGAGCACCAATTTTCAATGATCCAAGTAACATCGGAAAAGAACTCTTTAAGTATTGCTCTCACCAGATCTTTGTTTGCCTGTTTTATGGATGGTCCAAGTTCACATGACTCTCAGAATGATCTCCAGGACAGTGTATGGGGTTTGACCACAAGATTACCAGAGATCTCTCTACAAATGAGATGAACTTGATTTGAGTCAAAACTCTAATGTAGGCGTGTCTACACTCTCACTTCCCTTTTCATTGTTTGAGATTTCTCACCTGCAGTTCCAAAAGTTCACAATAGGTAATGGAAAGGGGGATTGGTTAAGAAACTGGATGAAGGAAATCCAGCAAGATCAGGAAGAAAAGATACACATGTTTCACAGCCACTAAAACATTTACCCTCTGAGGGTGAACCACCTGGCTGTATCAGTGTCAAACATAACCAGCAGAGTCCCAAGGTTCCACGGACTAAGAAAGGCCAATGTCCCGTTATCATTGGTCCCAAGGTCAGAGACGGCCTACAGTCTCTGATGTGGTATTGGAGGTCTGTCCCAGTTACTATGATGCTTAAATGCACTGGCACAAATTACCAGGCTCCCAAGATCAGTCATTGCCAAGGACTTAGCACTGATATACATTCGTTTTGTTTGAGAGCGACTCAATGCTGAGTAGCACTGAGACAACAGAGCACTGCTGAGAATTCCACTGGTGCCAAAATAAAATATATGGCAGCACTGGCTCAACGATATTGTTATTCGGAACAAAATCAGGCTGATTTACAGCATGAAAACAAAGCCGCAATGCTAGTAAAGACCTACAGGTGTTGGTCTGATGCAAGGTGGTGTCCAGTTCAAAGTTAGTAATGCGTTACTCAATTTGATCTTTGCTCCAGTGTTAAGATGGCAAACGTGTTGAAGTCTGTGTCTGGATGGTCTTAGAACCACACCTCGTGAACACGAACAAAATCAGCTCGACTGGAATCAATATTTTGGAGCTTTTCTGAATTTGGCCTCAACCCAACCTTGATACTCTTTATTTTATGTACCTGTTAGAACAAAGGGACAACATGGGCAAGGTTAATAGATGAAGAGAGATTATTCTAGTGTAGGATTTCCTTCCAAGCAAATAATGAGCTCTGCTGCCGAGTTTGGTAAAGACTTCACAATTCTGGAAATACAAATAGAATAAACTTCAATACTTCAAACTAGTCCCAAGAGACAAAGCATTAGTTGAGGGTACATCAGGAGGTTTGCAAGGTGAGAACCATTTTAAAAGCCCTGTGTAAATTTTGTTCGTGGTTGAGCTGTTTAAATAAATTTTGGAACAGATTAGGTAATTTCTTGCCTTTTGGCATCCCATATAGTAGTATTCAACGATCTTATGGGTGCAAATAAAGATATTAAGATTAGTTGCATCACAATGGAAACTACTGTACTGTATTTTAGAATTTTCTTGTTTGCAATAGGGGAGCTTTAAAGTTTAACAAATAGTTGCATGCAAGAGGGTTATATATGCATAAATGAGCAATATTTAATAGTGCACATGGCTTGGCTTCGTTTTTCAACTGCTGAAAAACCAAGGGTAAAACTTTAGCCTGTAGCAATGGTGTAAGTATTGTTATTTTGACCCCTTGTTAAGGTTTCTCTGCCATGCTACATAATCTCTTCATACACAATGACTCAATAGACTATCACCGGCATGGAGTAGAAAAGCAAACGCAAATCCCATCAGGGAATGGTCTAGAGCTCTTACTTCTCAAGCAGCAAAAGCTGTTATCATTTTCTGAATTACAAGAACTATAAAAGGACACTCTACTCAAGCTATCACTGAATGTCACCTGAAAGCAATCACAAAAGGGCTCTGCCTTGGCTTATCTCTGAGCTCTGTCACTAAGGCAACCAGAAGGGAATAAGTTTCTGTGGGTCTATGAATTTAAGAAACCATAAAAGCCAGGACTAAAAGCTATATGCAGCCTCTCAAAGATTGACTGCATTAATACATTAGCAAATACTGTGAAACACTGGATAAATGTCAGCAATTATGGAAAGATGGCTCATAACGATGTATGATGTCTGTCAAACAGCCTGATATGTAACTGACATTCACTGCTGCTCACAAGTTCTACTTTTTATAGATATGAACCTGATGCAAAATGCAAATTAGGTTCAAATAAATTAAGATGTGGGTGCATTTGATCAAAGCACGGAGAGCATAAAGATTTTATACCTATATTAATAATACTTTGATGATTATGGAAATTCATCAGCCACTTTGGGTTCAGTTGCGAGAAAAAGGGTTAATGAATGCAGCATACATAAATGAATACTCAAAACCTGCATTAGCAAGCATTCATTTAAAATTTCCTTGTTGTATAGTGAGAGACCCAGAACACCATGGGAACCATTTTCACTACACTTCTTGTTAACCTCAAGCTCAACAAACAAGGAAACTAGATAGGTTTGCTGTAATTGGATTCCTGTATAATCTTGAGTCTCTTCTGAACCTGATGGACCCGGCTCATCTGGCAACATCAGTTAACTTAATCTAAGTCAACACTCATTTAATATATTGTTTTTCTGATCCCTTTAGGTAGGAAAAATACACTGTCTGCTCCAGCTCTCAGTTTAATGAGAGATGGGATACTGTATGAATTGTCAATAACTCTTTCTGTTTTAGTCCATCCTCACTGGGGAAGCAGGTACAGTGCTCTGTTGGTGGGGGAATGCTTTCATGCTGAGACAGTTTAACTGTGACAAATCAGAACCATTCAATCACGTTGGATTCTCAATTCACACTTTAACAGGCACGCATTTTCATCATTTTAGCAGAGGAGACATTTTAATAATGATCCTTGCATTTGATATAGCGCTTTTCACGTCTTCTTGACGTCCCAAAGCACTTCACAGAATATACTGTAAAGTGAATTGACTGTATATTTGTGGGCGAACGCGGCAGCCAATTGCGCACAGCAGTGTCCCACAAACAGTCGTAGATTGAAAATGACCCATTTATTATTGTTTTTTGTTTTGGAGGGATTATTATTAGGCTCTGTGTGGAGTAAGGAAACTTGCCCAAGGTTTCGCTCTGACGGGAATTGAACTCAGGTGTCTCGCTTGCAAAGCGAGTGCTCTATCCACTGAGCTACAGGACTCCACACGACTGATGTCCTGAACACAAGTATCGCTTGTTACAACTGCTCAGATCTCAGGACTGTTAACAGACCAGTCACTGGTGGCAGAGAGTCACCCCACTCAACTCCTGTTAACCCTGCAAGCCAAAACCCTAATGGGTAGGATGGTCCTAACTGGAGAAGCAGCGGGAAAGTTTGCTGGACAGCAAGATCAATGGCATGCTCTGCTGGTTCCAGCAGTTACCCCAATGCACACTCTGGGGTCCCCAAGCCTTGGCTCTTGCCATCCTGTGCCTAACACTTTCCAGAATCAGGTAAGAGGGATTCGTCCCTCCAGGAAGAGAGAGCGCATTCCATTCCAACAATCTATCTCTGGATTTCCATGTGTAAGTGGAAATTTCAACTAATAGTGTGGAGAAAAACCTGCAACTCATCTTGCTCCATTTGAGAAATGTTTTGGTAAAACACTGCTCATAAAATAATAATTTGCACTGAAACAGAAGATAAAACTTCTCTAACATATTCAAATAATTTTCTTAAAATAACCACACAGAATTTAGTGACATTAGCAACAGAATCAGATTCCTAAAAGAACAGCAGAACCCAGTTATGACAAGCTTTATTATAACTGGGGTTTGCTCATGTGAACAACATTTACCCACAGAAACCCAGCTGGCTTTTTGTGTACAAAAAATGTCCGAATTCCAGGTTATCAGAGAAGCACTAACATCATATCCTGCGCGCTGTGCATTTCAAAGTAATTCAAGAAAATATATGAATACAATTACAGCAAATTCAGTTATTTGTTGAGCTTGAGGTGAACAAGAAGTACAGTGAAAATAGTGTTTTGGGTCTCAGATGCTAAACAAAATAGCCAAATAGAGGCCAAGACTACATTGTTGACTGTGACAACTGGAAATACGCCATTCTTAAAGCAACTGGATAGTCTGCCAGTGTCTTGAAGTGAGATGGCTTCTGTGCATATATGCAGTAAATACAGAAGAGCTGACCTTACAGTCTCGGAAACCAGATGATTTTAGTTACTCTCAATGTCATGACAGCCCTATAGCATTTTTAGAGGCAACTCTTTAGAAGAAACTACCTTTCCTTAGTTTTCCCTGAACTAGCTATCCAAGATAAGAGTTCATTCATAAAAGCCTGGTGGATCAAGATTGGGAGCTAAGACATTGAATCTCTAATGGTTGCATTGGCAGACATCTTTTCGAGTCTTATAATCCGTTTTTGCTGGATCTTCTAGAGTCTAGAAAAGACAAGCTGCTGATGGAGCCAGGTACAAAAGTGTTTCTGTTGTGAAAATGAAAAATGTGGATTCACTTTGATTCATACAGTAGCATGACTCGGGGTAATTGAATTAAAAAGGAAACTTTGAAATAAAATGTTAGATTCAGTTCTACGGAAACTAAATAAAACTAAATAACTAAATAAATAAATAAAACTAAATAAAACACATGGTTTGGTTTGATCCACTGGAGAAAAAAACTGACATCAATAATCTGGAAATAAGAAAGTAGCACTTTGCCAGTAGATTTAGAGCCTTATAATCATTTCCCCATAACTGAAATATTTCTGTATAAAATCAAACAAGCAGATCGCTGATCGACAAAGTGATTAAGCTAACAAGATTCGCAGCTTCAATGCACTGTTTTCATTCCAACTGATGTTAAAAAGTTAAAGCAATTCACAAGAAGTTGGAGAATGTATTGAATGGGTGGCTACGTTATTTCAAGCAAAAGCCTTTATGTATGCAGATACTAAAAGATCTTGAAATGTTTATACAGCTGACTGATCTCAACTGCTGTCAAATCTGAAAAGTAAGCTCTTGTGCCCTACGTTTCTCTTCAATTATGAAAGGATGTTTGGCTAATGGTTACAATGCCGATATGAAAATAATGCAGAAATGAAAATATATCAAGCCACACACAAACAAAAGCGGCAATGGTACATAAAAGAACATCTGCTGAAAGAAATGCCCAAGGCCTCTTCATTACACAATGCTAAAGAATGAAGCATGGTACAGATTCTCTGAAAATCAGCTGTACTCACAGAATCATCCTCGAAAGACGCAGGCCAGCCTTCCCATACCTGGTGACGGACCGGGATGTTTGTAAGATCAAATATGTTACGCTTTACCTAAGAAGCAAAAAAAAATTAGAACAGAAATTAATGTAAGCAAATGAATTTCATTTACCTAAGTACATTGCACTAGTTTGGGTCACTTTAGAGCAGCAGTCCAAATGCAGGTACACCTGCTACAAATTCACATTGAACTGGTAACCTGCCAAATGGCAGAACAACGCAAAAAGGGCAGAGCATTGGGATCTGGTAAGATCTAATAATCTGGTGAAATAGGCTGCATGGCCTCTTCCAGTTTCCATTTTCCTGTTTCCTACACATACTTCAGAATAATTAAGTCCCTTCATATCCTATAATCTAAGAACACCCAAGAATAGAAAGATCCAAAGCAGTTGCAGAAAAGCATCACACTAAATAGTCTCGGAATTAGCATCACCTAAAAGTAGCAGCCAATCTGTATGCCATCACCAGCTGGGTTATCCAATCGTATTAAAATCTATGAAAACCCCAGTAACAGACAAGGAAACATACTTGAACATTTTCCCACTTTAAAATTGCGATGAAGATGCTATGCAACATTTCCAAGAATGATACTTTTCACAACTAACCCAGTTTTTGACGGATAGACACCAAGCTTTAAAATTCAGAAGTAAAGAATCACCTTAATCCACTGGAAGCCAGAAAGGTTTCACAATGTTTTAAATTTCTAGAATGGTATGAGGCTGGATGTACCAAAAAAGCAATCATTATACTTCCATTGATTGACATCCCAATGTGCCTGTATTTCCACACTTTCATTACGTGCCGGGTTGACTACACCAACTGCCTGCTCGCTGGATTTACCAACTCTTCCCTCCACAAGATGCAGATTATTCAGAACTCTGCAGCTGGTGTCCTCTCCCACACCAGCCTCCGGGAACCTTTCATTCCTGTTCTTGCCCGGCTTCACTGGCTCCCCATTCCACAGAGAATTCAGCACAAAACCCTTGTTTGGACCTTCAAGGGCCTCCAAAATCTTTCTCCCCATCCCCCCACCTCTCCGACCTCATAACCCCATGTCAGCCACTGCGCTCCCTCCGCTTGGCAGACACTGGCTGCTTCAGGTCCCCCTTCACTTCCTGCCCCACCATTGTCGGTCGGGCATTCAGCATGCTGCTGTTGTTTTCTATCTGGCTGTTCATGTTGCTCCAACTTTATGTAAAAAAAGTCCCTCTTAATAATAAGATTAAGCAGGGCTTTGATCACAAAGGACTTTGGATTAATCCCAACTCCCAGTTTTATTTCTATGAGGCAAGAATAAGCAAGAATGTTAATATCAGGCCACTTGAGCCACCAGAATGATGATCAGATATGAAGAAACGTGGGGCCTGCCACGGCTCACATTAGCTGTGAATCAGTCTCTATCATTGCTCTGATTCCAAAGATGCCATGGAACCATGAAGCTGAAGTTTTATCACCAGACAAAGATACAGATGAACCCAAATGGTCCCAGGCAGTGTTGCTTCCTGTTTGATTGAGCCTGAGAGCATCTATGCTCAATTTTCTTCTTTACCTGGGACATTATGACAGCATGATCCAGATTGGTGCCAGGAGAAAAGTCACATCCACATGGAACACTCCAGGTTTTGGACATTGTCCAGTTGCAAGTACAATATCAACACCATGCACTGTATCGCCGAGATAAACAAAGCTCGTACTTAAGTACCCCACTTACTCTGACCTTTATGACAACAAACAAACTAGGATTGATCCAGAATGAAAGCAAATATACACAGAAAGCTCTAATATGTACAAGCAATATTAAAAAGTTTGAAGTTTAAAATCTCAAAGCAATGGAACAAAAATAAAGCTTCTGAAAAACAAGATAAATCCAAGATAGACAACCTTTTATCAAGCAACTAGATTTTTCTGGCCCACTACATGAAACTGGATACTATTGAGTGTTCATCAACTGAATTTCCCAAATAATCGGTTGCAAGAACTGCCATGTGAACACTTAAGTATATGCTCATACATCACACATGCTTTCATTACATCGAGGGTCGACTATGCAAACTCATTGCTTGTCGGCCTCACCAACTCCTCCCTCCAGGTTGCAGATCATTCAGAACTCTGCAGCCTGTGTTCTCTCCTGCACTAAGCTCCGCGACCAGATCCTGTGTGATGGGAATTTCAAGATCCTGTTCAGTTCAAGATCCTGGTCCTCACCTTCAAAGCCCTCCACGGTCTTGTTCCCCCGTAACTCTGTGACCTCCTAAACCTCTACCATCCTGCTCACTCCCTCCGCTCAGAGGGCTCCGGCCTGCTTCAAGTCCCCCACTTCACTCACCCCACTATCGGCGGGCGAGCCTTCTGCCACTCTGCCTCCATCCTCTGGAATTCCATCCCGCAGTCCCTCCGTCTCTCCTCCTCCCTTGCCCTCTTCAAGACCCTCCTCTTCGACTGTGCCTTCGATCTCCCTGCTTCCCCACTGCCCTTCACCCTCCCCGACCTCGGGTCCTAAACTCTGTCTGTCCAGCGCCTTGGGACGTCCCCCTGATGTGAAAGGCACTATACAAATGTAATTTTTTTGTTGTTTTGTTAAGTAGATAATAGGCCGTGAACACTGTAAATACATAAGGAGAGCTGGAACAAATTACTCTGAGGGATTACTATCCTGTAGCTTAGTGGTTAGAGCACTCACTTCGCAAGCGAGAGACCTGGGTTCAATTCCCATCAGGGCGAAATGTTAGACAAGTTTCCTTACTCGACACACCTCTGTTTATCAGTAGGAAGTAGGAACCTGATTGTTAGTCGAGTGACGGATTACTTTTCTGAGGATAATAATCCTTCAACAAATAATTTGGTCACTCAATCCACAACTGTTTGTGGGACGCTGCTGTGTGCAATTGGCTGCAGCGTTTCGCTCACATATATACAGTCAATTCACTTTACAGTATATTCTGTGAAGCACTTTGAGATAACTAGAAGATATGAAAAGCGCCTTATCAAATGCAAGGATTATTTTTATTTATTATCAATGGAAAATAGTTTCCAATTAATTAAGTCTTAAGCTTGGAAGCTTTTCTGATTTCTAATGAGGACCTATGATAGAAAGAAAGAACACCCTAAATAGCCAAGACATCCCATTGAAATGAAATTCTATGCATATATGAGGCACCGCTCAGCCAAATCGTGAGTGATTCTGAGTAGGAGAAAAACTGCACAGAACAGAGAACATTCTCAATTTAGTACACAGAAGGATTTAAGTGCATGGCGTAACTGTCCCTGCCTCTCAGAAAATACCAGGAACCTGTTGCTCAGAACACTTCCCAGGTCTATTTCTGATCAGCTAACTTGGTTCAGATGAAGTCCTCCCGACGTGAAAGGCGCTCTACAAATGTAATGTTGTTGTTGTTGTAGTCTCAATGCAGGGTGCATTTATACAGATGGATTCTATTCTCCATTTAAGGCATTTGCTGGGACACTTGATCTCTGCAATATAATAGCAGTTACCTATCAGTGAAGCTAAAACTTATTTTTAATGCCAAGACAGATGTAGATATATATCCCTGAAGATATAAATCCTGTCAGTAAATAAAGTGTCAATGGCAAGAAACCAGCACAGCTGGCAGCTGCATATCTGCTCTCTCCAGTTCACTCTGAGGCTGCTGTTGGTTGACGGTGAACCCCTGGGCATCAGAAAGGTTCAATTCAATCACTGTAATAAATAATCCTTACATTTTATATAGCACCTTTCATGAGAATAGGAAGATATTTAAGCAAACCAGGTTTAGCTCTTCAAGATACTTGCATGTCAAGGGCACTATATAATTGCAAGTTTGTTGGTGTTATAAAACAGGGTTCCACATACAGACCTTTTGCTCAATCAGAAACTACTTTCAATATAAAATCAAATCAAGTCTTCAAGTTAAATTTATATTCGGCCTCTGCTTGGGTCAAACAGAATAATAAACAAGAAATTGCATTTATATAACACCTTTCACATTGGGAGGATGTCCCAAGGCATTAATGCATTAAATTGTTAGCTTTGAATTGTTTGATTACATTAAATTGTTTGATTGAATTGCTCTGGATAAATCACCATAAAGTGCATGAAGAACTTTGGATTTCCTCCCCATTTCTTTACTTTCCCATTCAAACTTTACCTAAACTCTTGGCAGCTTGTACAAAAACATGACAGATGTACAATAGCTCAGGCTCTCTAGCACTGCACAGTTTCCTTAAAAATCTAGCATGCTGAGCTCTACCTCTTCCCGATAACCAAACCAACTGTCAATTAATCTCTATGTAAAATACTTCCTGTTGAGATGTGACATTCCTTTCACAACCTGCGCTGTCTTCTTCTGCAGCCTCACAATATTTTTTAAAAATTTGGGTTTACCCAATTTACCTAATCAACTGGTGTTCTTCAATATTTCAGATATGATGATAATGCTACTAACATTATGATTTTCCAAAAGATTTTCCCAAGGTCTGTGATTAATAATCAGGAAATGCATTATTGGAATTATGAACCCCAATAAGTATTCTCAGAAGTGCTCAAATGTGCAGGCTAAGGAGAGAAAACAGTTGATGTTTTTCAGTACACTTTATTTTTTTGAAAGCTGTTACAGAGCCCAGGATAAGATAGAGTAAACAGGATAAAAGATATTCCCAGAATAAGAACACTGGTGAGGATTTGTATGCATGTGTGTTGGCACGTGAGTCTATTTTAATCATTAATCTTCATTTTCAGCATTTTTTTTGTATGCACATTGCTGAACTCTGCTATTGACCACGA
Source organism: Callorhinchus milii (assembly GCF_018977255.1). Lineage (NCBI taxonomy): Eukaryota > Metazoa > Chordata > Chondrichthyes > Chimaeriformes > Callorhinchidae > Callorhinchus > Callorhinchus milii. Next base: position 68,872 of record NW_024704746.1, on the reverse strand, counting down.
GTAATGCATAATGAGTAATAATGCATTTCGCAGCTTCCAATGATGGTGTTGAAAATGTGATATCCACTTTGGGTTGCAAGCACAGACACCTTTTTCAGAAACAAACTCTGAAAAAGATGTCTCTTTTTGTAACCCCAAATTGTTATTTAATGAATTTGCTTAAGTTAGCCTCAAACTGCAACAGTGGTTTGCATAAACATTGTAATTTATTGCTAGAGAACTGGTTAGGGATAAAATGAAATACTTACATGATGGCGAATAAACCTGCATCTCATGTGAAGCAATTTGAAACATCCTTACAATAGTCATATAAACACTAAGCTTACACTGGTTTTAACACTTGCACAGTACAGTCCATATGTCTGACAGGTCTGAATACTGGCATATCACCAACAATTCAATAAATGTATAATTCTGAACACGGTAATGATAAGGAATTAAAGATAGAGCTTGACTTCTCGGAGAAAATGTGATTACATAGCTAAACGTAAAATTATCCATTTTTTGATAATGAAAAGCTTTTTCTAGATCCATCAGTTAGTTTCCAGTTTTCTTAGCAGAGGCCAATTTCAGGAATGTAGTTATTGTATGCACATTGCCGACCTCGGCTACCGACCACGAATCCAAGCTCATGATTGTTAAGAAGCCAGGGCAGAGACAAGGGGTCACCATAAATACGCAAACATGTGCTTCTGAAATTGCCCTCTGTTAGGGAAATCTAAATATCGTTGTAATGGATGAAACTGGCTAGATTATCGATGTTGTTTCTTCATTATTTTATAATCCATGTCTGGGTGCCAATATTGTACAATATTGTGCTAAACTAGGACAATACATTGAATAAGCCAAAGGTGGGCTGTCACGTGCTTGAGGAACCTGCTGGGATCAAAATCAGTAGCGAGGTATGGTACTCATCTGAGTGGATGGGTTTAATATTAGAGAATATTTGTTCCTTATATATCTTCAATTAATTCTGACTTTGGACCCCCCCCGCCCACACACACACACACAAACACATATCTCCTCCAATTACAATAAGAGTGCAAATCTACTAAATTCAGGGCATTATACTGAAACATTTAAGCGAGGCCAATGATAGCATCTTATAAGAGAAGGTGGCTTTTTAAAATTAAGATATTTGTTAGTCAAAATTCTGATCATGAATAGCTATAAAACATTTAAAAATGAGAGGAGGTGAAATCTATTTTTTCAAATAATAAAAATGTTTCAGAATGTTTTCAAAAAACTGATCTCTTGTAAATATTTGAAATTTTGTATTGAGCATTTGAGACTTAGAGAAATGTCTTAGACGATTGACAGAAGCGACACAAAAAATCAGAAATATCATCCTGGGGATCTCCATTGGGCTGGTGCTGTTCATCAACTAGACCTAAATATATCATAATCACAATTCTCTGGTCTTTACTCATACAATTTCATATGGTTTCTCTTCAAATATTTTTAAGGGTGTGTAAGGTTCATCAGACACTTGTGGGAAAAAATGCAAGTTCCAACAATGCTCAGGGTGAAAACTTTTCTTCTAACCTTCCCCTGAAATGTGAACTTTAGGAACAGTTACCTCAGCTTATTACACTCCCTTCACATACAATTTGACCTCAATAAAGCTGTTCTCCTCAACCTTTCCAACATACACAAAGGCTGAATCCTATCAGGACTCGAAGTTGCTGAAGAGTCAAAGCATTACATTTTGACTCAGGGATGGATGGTTGGTTCCAACGCTTACAATAATCCTTGTATTTGATATAGCACCTTTTTACGTCTTCTGCACGCTGAACAAGGTAATGATAAGCCTGGAGTTTCCATCGCCAGATAGCTTTCTGCACTAAAAAAGGCTGATTTGGGGATAGTCGGGTCTCCAACACTTCAAGAGACATCAGCAAACTCAGAAGTTGGCTTTTTTTTAAAAAAGCTTTCAAAAAACCAGATGGAATTTTGAAGTGAGCTGGCTGGCTTTCTGAGTGCATTATAGATTTTTGGGTAAGTAAATATTACATCCCTGTGCTATAAACAAACCTGCGTTATAAAGAAGCACACTAATGTATTTTGTAAAGCAATACTTTAATCACGATAAAATTAAAATTGCAACAATTCATTCCAGAAACAGTAGATTGTTGTATACCAGTCTATTTAATTGTTCATTCAGTAATCCAAAATAGTAAATGCTTCATATTTTACAATGAATTAACTTCCGCTGTCTACATGAAGTTTGGCAGTGGATTCAGCGTATTTAGTTTGCAGGGTGGGGGCGGAGAAGAGAATCGGTAGATGAATTTTATGCTTGATTTAGATTTTGCATTCCATGGTGCAATAAAGTAATAATTGTAAATCTATGCTTATAAAATATCTGGAACAAGTTGTACTTTTTATGCTAAGCACAATTTCTAACAGAATAATTATACATAGTCTACTTTCAGGTAATCCCTATTGATAGCTAAAGTACTTCCTGTTCTCCTATACATCATTGTTGACACTATGCATCAGTCGAGTAGGACGGATATGAATCTTTTTTTTTTGAAAGAACACAAAACAGTGATTTTTAAAGTAAATATTCTACAATTTGATCCACAGATTGCAGAATAAGCAAATAATTGCTTGTCCTTTTTCCAAGTCTAAGCAACTTCAACCAATTTTTGGTTCACAGGATCAATTTTGTTCATATACAATACTGGATTATAACATGGAAACCTAGACCTTATATAAAGGAAATGCATTCACCCAAGTGAATATTCTCATTATTCCTATAGAAGCCCATACATGTAAAAATATTGCCCAATAAAATAAACCATTACATCAAAAGTGTACAGTGCACTCAATACTAAATGGTTTATGCTAGCAAAATTGCACACATCATGTATTTAATACATTCATATGAAACCTCTTTTCAAAGTTCTTGGGAATACGTTTCAAGAAAATTTCACCAATTCCAAATCAAACCATCAAGTATTGTTCATTTTAAATTAGAAAACTGCTATCCATTGGATAACCATAATGAAACAATCCAGAAACCAAAGAACTAAAATGCAACAATTCAATTGGGGAACATGAACTTTTCCATTCACTTTATCTACAATTATAACTTGATAAAAGCGGTCATTTATCTCATCTGTATATTTTCAAAAAAAAACATAAGATCTTCAGGAAATAACAGAATTACTGCCTCAGAAATTCAACCAAAATAAATAAGTCCCTCCCTCCCAATCCAAAGATTCGGTGTGAACCTTGCTCGCTATTCTTAAGCTTTTGTGCCTGTGTCTGAACAGCTGCAGTGGGGTAACATAAATGAATCTCATCTTGTACCTAATCCACTGCTGGGTGCGAAAAAAGTCAGTGTCAAAACTAAACAAAGACAGTCATTCTCAGAACACATGCTTTTTTTTGCAGCTGTAAAAACCCTACAAAATCCTCAGTGGGCTACGTCTAGTCACGGACCAGCAACACGACTAGGCATAATTTCTGCCACAATTCGCAAACATTTGCACTGAGCTTACTGTTGCTCATATTAAATGTGAATAGGTCAAACAGTTAGAAAAATAAATTACTGAAGTGCTTGGAGAGACTGTACTTGCTAATCACTTCATTTTGCTCCTCTGAAACAATAATCTAGAGAAAACTTAGAAGTCCACTGGTCTTCCCTCAAAAATCAGCAAATTTCATTAAACCTATGAACACTTTCTTTTAATCTGCTACTTAGAATAACAATCTCTGTGTGTGCAAATGTTTGTGATTTTACAATAACATGTTCAGCTCTGGTTTCAAGTCATTTCAAAAACATTGAAGTATTAAAGAGGCCAGCCACTGTTCTATTTAATTCTACCATGAAAATTGATACAGAACTAGTTTCGACAAGGCATATTTCAGTTAAGTTTTATTTAACAGTAATCAAAAAAATTGAAACAGAAGAATGTTGATCAATTAAAACTTGTATCAATCCTCTCCACCTCCCACCACCACCAGATAAAAACTATTTTAACCCCTACAAAATAAATATCGGATGAGCAAAGCAGATTTGGAGGTTTGCTCTTTTATTATACTAAAACGTGTTCTGAAAATTCAGTCTGTGCTGATTCCACTTTTTTATATAAAGTAATTCCTAAAAGAATGATGACAAATTTTAACAACAACAAATTGTATTTATATAGTGCCTTTCACATCGGAAGGATGTCCCAAGGCGCTGAATAGTTAAGGGTTTGCACCCAAGCTGATTTTTTTTTAAATCAAAAAGAGCATATGTCCAGTAGGCTTTGTCCCTAATGCTGGAATGCTATTCTACGTGAAGAGCGCTCTATAGATTGTATTGTATAAATGCAAGTTGTTGTTCTAAAATTCAAGGATGAACAATATCCAAAGTTCTTTCCCCAAGCTCCATTGCTTCACCTCTGTGGAGTACGTGTTTGTTCTGAATGCACTAATTGATATAAATGATTAATAAAACAGTAACAATAGCTATATAGCTATGGATTACTGTAAAGAACACATGTAAGCAAATTTTGTATCCTAAATTCTAATTAATTTCTGCCTTATTCCCCATTATAATTTATTATTCAACTTGCATAAATTCAAGACACAAATATCATTTAATTCAGTCAACAAGAGATCAGATAACTAACACCAGAATTATCAACTGAAGAGCTTTCATGTTAGCTGTTCACTTTTGGGGAATTTTTTCAGGTTGTCAAGATTTGAATTGGGAAACGGGTTTAAAGCAAATGACATAATATATTTAAATATGCTGAACACAAGCTGCAATTGTGTTTACACACATCTAAACACAAGACAATATTGGAAAACTGAAAGTTCAAAACATTTTTAAGGCCTAAAATGAAACTGGAATTAATTTAAAGATCTTCTTGCTTATGGACATACACTCAATCAACTGTTACTAAATGTTGCTATTGTTTTCGTATTCATACGTTTTAAATAGTGCACTTAAAACAAAACTGAAATGGCTTTTCATTTATACACACAAATAATGCACTTAAAAACAAATTCTACATAAAAGGCTTCAAGCCCTCTTCTCCTTTTCATAGCACTTTTATTTCTGTTTGCTGTAATCTGCCTTTCACTTTTTCATTGCTCCAGAACAAACAAGGAGCTTGGTGCTTTGAAAAGACAGCTCAATGTTTAATGGTCCACCAGAATTAATTTAGTTGCACAAAATCTATTCAATTCAGGTTTCTCAACCATTTTGAGCTCAACACAGATCTGCCTTTGTAATTCTAGTAAGCACTTAAAGTGCACAGTAGGTGTTCATCAGCACCATCTGGTCAAAAGCAAAACAAGCTGCCGATTCGCTCTTTGAATAGAATGAAGCAAGTGTGAATTATTATGTTCAATTAGCACTATTACAATCTGTCAAGTGCATATCGTGAAACAGTAATGGTCACTATCACTATAATCACTTTTTTGCCTCTTTTTTAAAAAAAGCTTGAATTTCTTCACTTAAACACCAAAGAAAACTTTAATCATATTTACTTCACTTAAAGTCTTTATTTCAGACCAAGTTGAATAGTACACAAATTCTTTTGATTAGTTTGAATACTAAACATTTTATTAAAAGCACCGTCACTGAACAGATTATGATTTCCACATCAGGAGACACCCTTTACTTTATGGAATCACTAGCTGCCAATAAAACACCATCAGCAACATAATTAGTTGTGATATGCTACTGTTTAAAGATGCTTATGGTTACACATTAATAGGGAGCCTGGCTTCACTTTCTACTGGTTGGAATCAAAAGTTTAAAACTTATAAGAATTCAGAAATTCAGTTCCTCAAATAAATATGTAACCAGGACTTTCAATGTTAACATTTCATAAACATTAATATTGAGTTTCTTTATTAAAACATAAATCAAGGCAAACTTAATAAAACTGAGTAATATCAACCACACTGAAGGTGAATAAATTGCCAAATATAATGTGGTGTCAGCTTGGCTCTGGTGGTGGTACTCTTGTCTCAAGAGTCCAAAAATTCAGGTCCAAGCCCGCTTCTGAATTTTAAGCTCACAAAGTCTAGGCTGGCCCTCTAATGCATTGCTGGGGGCACTACACTTTACAGTGTTTTCAGACATCCTCGTGAAATGGTATCAAATGCAAGGATTATTTACAATCATTTTAAATTCAACAATAACAAGAATAACTTGCACTTAATAGCGCCCTTCACACAGGGTAGTGTCTCAAAGCACTTAACAGTGGTGGAGCCTGACTTCTGAGCTGGTGGTGGATGGGTGGGGGGTGACCGAAGACACCGTTGAAGAGCGGGGTCTTGACATGGATCTTGAAAGAGGCAAAGGAGGGGGCGAGGTGGAGGTACTACGGGATGGAGTTCCAGAGGATGGGGCAGTGGCTGAAGGCTCGACCGCTAAGGGTGGGTCGGCGAGACAAGGTATGTGAAGCAGGTCGGAGCCCGCTGAGTGGAGTGGGCAGATTGGTAGAGGGTTAGGACGTTGCAGAGGTAGGGAGGAACAAAGCCATGGAGGGCTTTGAAAGTGAAGACCAGGATCTTGGCACGGATATGGGGGAGAAAAGATAGTTGAGGGTCAAACAAGACCCCAAGGTTCCGGACTGGGTTAGTGAGGTGGAGTGTGCGGCCAGAGATGGTGATGCTATCAGCGCCTGAGGTGAGGAGGTGCTGACGGGAGCCAATCAGGAACCTCGGTCTTGTTGATGTTCAACTGAAGAAAGTTCACTCTCATCCAGGACTTGATGTCTGACAGACAGTCTGTCAGGACAGCAATGGTCCTGGAGTCAAGGGTGGAGGCAGAGGTAGAGTTGGGTGCTATCTGCTTACATGTGGAAGTTGATCCCACATCTACGGATGATGTCACCAAGAGGGTGCATATAGATATTGAAGAGGAGGGGACCAAGGACAGAGCCCTGAGGAACACCACATGAGACAGTCTGGGGGCCAGAGGAGAAACCATTTGTGGAGATGAAGTGCAGGTGGTGTGAGAGTTACAATCTGAACCAATCAAGGACAGCACTGTGGAGATTGAGGTTAGAGGAGAGGCGGTGGATGAGGATAGAGCAGCCAACAGTATTGAAGGCAGCAGAGAGGTCAAGGAGGACGAGGAGGCAGAGGGAGCCCTGGTCGCAGATGGACAAAATGTCATTTGTCACTTTGACCAAAGCTGTTTCTGTGCTGAGGGCGGCAACATATTAGCAAATATAAACGTCAAACTTAAAAATAAAACATTTTATAAAAAATTGGCTATTATTAGTAAAAAGAATTATGGATACAAGAGGCTAGTCATGGAGCAATGTTTGGGGGAGATCCTGACTTAAGTGCCATTGAAGTGAGAAAAATCAAAGCAGCAACAAAAGAAAATACAAATAAAAAGACCAAAAAGTAAACTTATCACTTATCCAGAAGGTAATGTGAGAATAGTAATGGGTGAGATGTGGTGATTATAACTGGTCATTTTTTTTTTAAAAAGTAAATAAATTCTTATTGTTACAGTATTTAGATTTTAAAATAAGCTTCTTACCTCCCCATGCCTTCTAGGTTTGGTATTGGCAAAATTATTACTGCTCAAACTTTAAAAATGTGTATGCAGCACCAATATATTTGTTTTAAAATAGTTATATGGAGAATTTCTGCTAATAGATAACTATTCTCATCTTCTCTCTCAAACAATCAAATTAGATTTTTTAGGGAAAGCTGCAGATTTTAATACTGAAACTCACTGACATTTGTCTGACCGGTTAAAACTTGAAGGATAAAAAAATTCTCAATTACGTGCAAGTGTAGTGTGTTGCAGAATAGTCATTGAATTTTAATATTTCAAGTTAATTATTTATGCCATAATTTAACCATATGCATAGAAATCAGAATGTCTGGGACCCCAGTCAGCAAAACATTTAAATAAGTCAGTGGTTAAATAATTTTATGAAATATTTATACCCTACAGTAACAGTAATAAATACAAAGCAAACAAGACATACTTTTATGAAGCTCCATGTTATGAATTATGAAACACCATATTATGAATGAATATTTTATCATTTTCAAAAATCCCCTGTTTAGTTTAGAAATGAATTAAAGACTGTTCTTCTGCAATTTGCCAATTATTCACAGATCAAACAGTTCCCATACTGTGTATACAACCAAAACTAATATGAAAAAGGACTGTCTGGTATCTTTATAATGATCTTTATATACATTACTTTATTGTGACAAGTTTCCATTACTGAACACTAATTTTGTCTGATACTTCATGCTTTTACATCAGGACCCCCTCAAGAAATGAAGGATGCTATTCCAAATGCAAAGATGATGATGAAAGTGGACAGGAAAGGGATGATACTCTGGTCTGAGCTGATCTGCAATTAGGCAACTCGAAGTTAGTAGCCCTAGTCTGCAAACTGCAATGCTAAATTTGGGCATTGAACATTATACAACACTTAAATTTAGCATTCCTTCAGATCATTTTATGACCGTATGTCACATAAAATCAATAGGGGATGTTAGTATGCCTCAGTGGTAGCATTCTCATCTCAAAATCAGAAGTTTGTGGGTTCATGCCACACGATGGGACTCTGAACTTGCAGTCTAGTCTAACACTTCCATGCAATACTAGGGGAAGAGCTGTATTGTTAGAAGTGCCATCCTTCAGATTAGATGTTAAACCGAGGATCAATCAGTGTTTTCAGGTGGTTAAAAGATCGCATGGAGCTATTCAAAAAGAGAAGGGAGTTTCTCCCAGTGCCCCAGCCAGCAACCCCACAAATAAAATTGGTCTTTCACTTTATAGCTGTTTGTGGGATTTTGCTGCATGCAATTTGGTTGCTGCATTTGCCTATAATATACACAATCACTGCACTTTACAGTAAATCCCATGAAGCACTTCCAGATGTTCTTCTGACATGAAATGCACTATATCAAATATAAGGATTATTATACAACAATTGTCAATGTATTGGCAGAAGTACTAACAAGTTTCTGGAAGATACTTAGTCTGCCTTAGCAGTACAACCATTCAACTATGGACAATAAAAAAATGGATTCAACTAATTGAGAAACGGCATTAGTGAAAAACTGATACTGTAAGAAATGTAAATCAGCAGTACATGCTCATAAGATAAGTATAAGAATTAATCTTAGCAACAGAATAGACTGCAATAAGCATAATCACAATCAGATTTACCTTTTTATCTCTAGCGAGGTAACATGGAGCCTTTTTAAACAGGTCAGTTTTAAATTGAACCACATCACCAATGGGAAAAACAAGTTTGCTCACTGTATAGAAAAGATTAGGACCTCTTTAACAGAGCTTCTTTTGGTGATAATGAGCTATTCTTACTCCCAACACAACTGTAACTCACCTCTTGAATAGTTCTGGTGCCCGGAAAGTTCAAGCTATAGTCCCGCTGGGCTTCTCGATGTGTAATGATCAGCATGAAGTTTTGATTTAATGACTCCTGTAGGGTACTGAAAGAGTGGAAAGAAAACAACAGAATCAAGGATGAGCATGTTCTAGCTTGCTGAGCCTGACTGCAATGAAGCCCCAAGAGTATGTCACCTACGACGTGGGCAAGTCTAGACGGATTCAGTTATAGTCTGTTCATAAGGCAAAAGGGCATGCTGTGAGTGACCAGAAGAAATCTAACCTGCGAGTTATAATTTCCTCTTTAGCTTTAAGAGTCATCATTCACAGGAGGTACTAATCACACACAAAAAATAATGTGTACACAATCCAACATTTTAATAGAGGTTAACATTTAATAGAGGTTAAATTGTGCAAGTAAAAGTAAGGGCAAATGAAAGAGAGGTGATACACATAAAATCTAAACTTGACCTGGTTTTCTATCACTAATGGGTATCTTTTTGAGCAAGTCATGCTTATTAAAGCACTTTATTTTCTTCCTTTGCCTGACTCTCCTTGGCCATACAACATTTGCTCTCAGGATTCAATGGCATTGCCACTCTTAGGTGGCAGGAGTCAGATGAAAATAAACTGGTGGAGACTCTATAACTTGATATAGTATGGAACATAAGAATTAGGAGCAGGAGTAGGCTATTCGGCCCCTCGAGCCTGCCCCACTATTTAATAAGACCATGGCTGATCTGCTAACCTCATTCCATTTACCCGCCCTATCCCCATATCCCTTAATCCTTTTAGTTTTTTAAAATCTAGAAATCTCATTCTTGAACATGTAATTTAATGGAGAGAATGCAACCTCCGTGATCCAGGTAATTTGAATCTGTATCAAACATGGCATCTCCTCATTGTGGTTTAACCTGCCACCACTTCTAATAATAATAATCCTTGCATTTGATGCTTTTCACATCTTCTAGCCATCTCAAAGCGCTTCAGAATATACTGTAAAGTGAATTGACTGTATATTTTGTGGGCGTAACACAGCAGCCAATTGCGCACAGAAATGTCCCACAGACAGTCGTGGATTGAGTAACCAAATTATGTATTTATTTATTTTTTAAGTGTTATTATCCCTGGAAAAGCGATCTACCAACTGACTAACAACTGGGTTCCTACTTACTGCTAAGTAAACTGGCGTGTGGAGTAAGGAAACTTGCCTCAGGTTTTGCTCTTCAGGGAATGGAACCCAGGTCTTTCATTTCCAAGGCGAGTGCTCTAACCACTGAGTTACAGGACTCCAAATGAGAAAGGCCCTTCTTAACATCTTAAAATTAAGAAATAGCAATTTGGCTGCATTTTTTGTTTAATGTACAGAAATACTATGGAAGATGAAAACGTTTTATTTGTAGACTTCTGAATTTACACATCTATACATTTATACTTCTACCCTTGTAGTTGTCAATTGTGCCTTTATTCCTTCCTTCCCTCAGGGAACTTCCCCTCTAGCTGCAACTCAAATAAAACAGTTAAAACAGTAAGCAAGGAAAAGGCAAATAGATTTAATAAAATGCTTGAGGTGGGAAGAAGTTAATTATTTGCTGGATTTTGATGCTGTCACATGCTACTTGTCATTTGAACATCAATCTGCCAAATATAGTTGTACAAGCCACATCAAATGAAGAAGTTAATTACTGGGTTCAAAACAATTTCTTCCTTTTATTTTCAAATATAATCAGTAATACTGAAATATGGAGTACCAATGTCTTGTGCTCGGCCACGAAATGTGAAGATGTAATTTGATTTTCCAGAACCAGTTCCTGATTTGAATCTTCTAAAACTTGTGAACAAAGAGCAGAGACTACTACACCCTCTGTCAGATACATAAAGTCACACAACTCCTACTGGCCAGTCACGGGGCTTTGACAGAGGTTTGGGTGTACTCTCAGCAGCAAAGGCACAAGTCAAGGTGAATTGAGGAAAGGGGATAAATGTAACATGGAAATAAAATTATCCATAAAAATGGAGATTTTGAATTAGATTTTGAAATTATAATTTGGATATTAAATTATTTCAGGCAGCATCTGTGTTAAATCTATTTCACATTAACATAGCATTTTAGTTTTGTTTTCCTTTTTACACCCATTCCCTCTTATATACATCTTATTTTTGTTTTAAGATACAATCTGAAGATAGCAGCCAGCAATTTTAATACGCACTGATTAAAATACCATTCAGATTTGCTTTGATTTTAGTCACACAAAGTACATAAGAAGCAGGTGTTTTGTGAGAAAAGCAAATTTGTTGCGTCTTTGATGGTTCCAACAATTAATAAGTTATGGCACACTGTAAAGAGATTATTTTACTCCAAGTACTATGCCAGCTTATGCTAACAGAATCTAAGTTTACTGTAATTACTGCATATTTACATAAAGTAAAAATATTAAATCACTGTGAGCAAGTAATGTTTGATGTGGCTTGTACAGCTATATCTGGCTGATTGATGTTCAAATGACAGACAGCACGTGACAGCATCAAAATCCAGCAAATACGCTTTGCTGAGGCTTCAGTGTTTACTTTGCATTTTGTATTCAGAGATTTTCATATACGATCTCATGCATTTCAAAACTGCAAATTACAGTTCAGAATTAATGGAAATTCTAAAACAAGCTGCACTGTATTATGGTGTTCCCCAAGGTCTGATCAAATTAATGATAAAATAATAATGATGCTACAAAATGCATCTTACTTAATTAACACTCTTACAAATGTTAATGAAAGGCAAATGATAATGAAAGTCAAAGTTCTGCTGCAACCTTCCGTTGCTCCAACATCAGTTCAGTATTGAGCCTCAATTTGTTTTCAACATTAAAACATAAGATCTGCTCATCTGCACCAAAACTTTTGCAGTCAATTCAGGCAGTAATAAATGTAACTTTCAGAGTACACAAGCCTTCAATGTGGCCCTTTCTTCAACTCCTTACATGTGTAGTCAATTTAGAAATGGAAATGACAATTATAAGCAAATAATTCTCAAATTGCTTCACTGAGAACGCATATATGCTCAGCTCAACTAAAAGCAGTTATTCGCTGTCACATCAATATCAAATTTACTTTCTTGTAATTGTACAATTATCAGTACTTCAGTAATCAAGCAGTTCCTTAACCCTGCCTTGTTATTCATCAATATTGTACTCTCTGAAACTTCACGTAACATTACAACTTCATTAAATGCCTAACTTGCAAGTAATTCCTTGTAAAATGCTTTTTTAATTTTAATTCTTTAATTTGTTAATTCTTTATAAAAATCTTGGTTTTATGAGTTGATACAATTAAAAAATTGTATAATAATAATCCTTGCATTTGATATAGCGCTTTTCACGTCGGGAGGACGTCCCAAAGCGCTTCACAGAACACACTGTAAAGTGAATTGACTGTACATTTGTGGGCGAACGCGGCAGCCAATTGCGCACAGCAATGTCCCACAAACAGTCGTAGATTGAAAATGACCAATTTATTATTGTTTTTGTTTTTTGGAGGGATTATTATTAGGCGTATCAACTCATAAAACCAAGATTTTTGGCTCATTTATTTTGTACAAAGTTGCACTCTATGTTATAGTATTTTGCTTGGACAATGACAGATATTTCTCATTTAAATGATTTTCATTAAAAGAATTACCACAATAATATTGCACTGAAGCTATGATTTTTCATTTATTTTAGGATAGTTCAAACAACAATTCTGAGAAATAATTTTGCAGCTACAAATATAGTCTTCCTCTTTTCTGGACAGTAGTTCAACTTTCACGTACAGATAACTCAATCATCCAAAGAACTGCATTGCCTAAATGCTAGGCCAGAATGGATTGCCACCATTAAAATACTGCCCATCCTGAACTACCTGATCAATGGAAATACTACTCTAAGAAGCCACCTTACAAATATCACATTTTATAAGTAGAATACTTAGAGCACAAATAGAATGGGCTCTAACTTTGCCAGTTGTGATCAACAACAACAAAATTAAATTTTTATAGCGCCTTTCATGTCGGGAGGATTTCCCTTATCAGCACTGGAAAAGCATAAGGAGTAAATTTTACATGTAAATTTAAACTCCAATTTGCTAAATGATGAAAAAAAGGGGAATACCAAAAGCCTAGAAAATACAACACAATTTACAATAAATGTACTTTTTTTAACAGTCTGTTCATGTCAGGTGAACATCTCAAATCTGCTTAAAATATGATTTTTTTCAGATCTCTACTGGTCCTTCCTTATTGTCCTGATATTTAGAATATTTGATTTATAGATAGCAATGGTTTAACAATTTAAAAGCATCACAAGTAGGACTAAAAGTCTTTCTCTCTCTTCCCCTCCTTCTCTCTTCAGGGTAAGAAACCAAATCTTGTTTTCAGAATTTCCAATCAAATAAAATGGAATGATTAGTAGAATGGAATTTTCTCAATAGTGCAATGGTGTTTATTGTCATGGGAATTACAGTAGGCTGAAGAACAAAAGCAACAAATAAATGTCCTCCACAAACATTATGTACACCAAAATATCAAATTAGTAACTACAAAGCAATTGAACACTATTTCACCATACCACTATGCATTTAATTTAACTGTGTCCACCACCTAGTGGTAAAGCTGCACCAATCATTTTTGCATCTCTATCAAATATATATTCTGAAATTAAAGACCAAATTACTAACAATACCATTCTTTTATATAACAGAAAATCAGTTCAAAAATAAACTTTTTAAACAAATTGCTGAAAAAATATAAAATGACTTGTTCTAACTTCCAAAGAATGAACATTTTCAAAAAGCACCACTGACTTAACAGGTTGGAGATCTAATATGGAAAAGGAAGGACATGGATTCCCTTGACTGTTGCCCACACAATAAAAGTTACTAGATATGACATCTATAAAGAAGTAAAAAGCCAGGAATTTTACCAAAAAAGAGGACACATCATCCCAGTCACTTCCTTGTTTTGTGGATCCATGAGGTCATGTGGGTACAGATAAATATTATTGACTTTGGCTTGATTACCTTTGAGGATCAGGGAATGTGTATGCAGAATATTCCCACAGTAGAACAGTAGATTAAATAGGTGGAGAATAGAAAATTAGGTAGTCTATACATGATCTATTGAGCAACTGTGATGCGCTTAATTTTTTCATGGTAAATGGACCATGTATTTAGGTCTCTCTCCCCCCGTCAAATTGTCAAAGTTAACATTTATTTGCCTGTCTGGTTTGGAAACCAAGTATTCAGACAGACAGAGAGAGAGGGGGAGACAGAGACAGACAGAGACAGACAGAGACAGAGAAAGACAGAGAGAGAGAGAGAGGGAGACAGAGACAAAGAGACAAAGAGAGAAAGAGAGAGAGAAAGAGAGAGAGAAAGAGAGAGAGAAAGAGAGAGAGAAAGAAAGAAAGGCAGGCAGGCAGGCAGAGAGCGAGACAGACAGACAGACAGACAGACAGACAGACAGACAGACAGACAGACAGACAGACAGACAGACAGACAGACAGACAGACAGACAGACAGACAGACAGACAGACAGACAGACAGACAGACAGACAGACAGACAGACAGACAGACAGACAGACAGACAGACAGACAGACAGACAGACAGACAGACAGACAGACAGACAGACAGACAGACAGACAGACAGACAGACAGACAGACAGACAGACAGACAGACAGACAGACAGACAGACAAAGACAGACAGACAGACAGACAGACAGACAGACAGACAGACAGACAGACAGACAGACAGACAGACAGACAGACAGACAGACAGACAGACAGACAGACAGACAGACAGACAGACAGACAGACAGACAGACAGACAGACAGACAGACAGACAGACAGACAGACAGACAGACAGACAGACAGACAGACAGACAGACAGACAGACAGACAGACAGACAGACAGACAGACAGACAGACAGACAGACAGACAGACAGACAGACAGACAGACAGACAGACAGACAGACAGACAGACAGACAGACAGACAGACAGACAGACAGACAGACAGACAGACAGACAGACAGACAGACAGACAGACAGACAGACAGACAGACAGACAGACAGACAGACAGACAGACAGACAGACAGACAGACAGACAGACAGACAGACAGACAGACAGACAGACAGACAGACAGACAGACAGACAGGACAGACAGACAGACAGACAGACAGACAGACAGACAGACAGACAGACAGACAGACAGACAGACAGACAGACAGACAGACAGACAGACAGACAGACAGACAGACAGACAGACAGACAGACAGACAGACAGACAGACAGACAGACAGACAGACAGACAGACAGACAGACAGACAGACAGACAGACAGACAGACAGACAGACAGACAGACAGACAGACAGACAGACAGACAGACAGACAGACAGACAGACAGACAGACAGACAGACAGACAGACAGACAGACAGACAGACAGACAGACAGACAGACAGACAGACAGACAGACAGACAGACAGACAGACAGACAGACAGACAGACAGACAGACAGACAGACAGACAGACAGACAGACAGACAGACAGACAGACAGACAGACAGGAGCTCCATACATGTATCACCTATAGATGGAGTATAACGTGGGGAAGTGTGAAGTTATTCACCTAGATAGTAAAAATAGAAAAGTGGATTATTTTCTAGAGGGGGAGAGACTGGATGGTGTTAGTGTTCAGAGAGATTTTGGTGTCCTTGTACATCAGTCACAAAAAGTTAGTCTGTGGGTACAGCAAGCAATTAGGAAGGCTAATGCCATGTTGGCGTTCGTTGCAAAAGGGTTAAAGAGTACAAGATTAGGGAAGTCTTGCTGCAGTTTATAAGGTCTTGGTGAGTCACACCTAGAATATTGTGTGCAGTTTTGGTCTCTTTATTTAAGAAAGGACATACTCACCTTAGGGGTGCAGCGTAGATTCAAGAGGTTAGTTCCTGAGATGAGGGGGCTGACCCATGAGGAGAGGTTGAGTAAGACTAGGTCTATATTCTCAAGAATATAGAAGAATTAGAAGTGATCTTATAGAAACCTATAAAATTCTTAAGGTCTTGACGGGGTAGATGCCGTGAGACTGTTTACCCTGGTTGGAGAATCTAAAACTAGGGGTCATAGTCTCAAGATTAAGGGTCAGCCTTTTCGAACTGAGTTGAGGAAACATTTCTTCACTCAGAGAGTAGTGAATTTGTGGAATTCTCTACCCCAGAGGCTGTGGATGCTCAGTCCTTGAACATATTCAAGACTGAGGTTGATAGATTTCTAAAGGATAGAGGGATTAAGGGATATGGGGATAGAGAGGGTAAATGGAATTACGTTAGAAGATCATCCATGATCTTATTAAATGGTGGGCAGGCTCGAGGGGCCGAAAGGCCTACTCCTGCTCCTACATCTTATGGTTTTATGGTCATTTTATGGAAATATCTATCTGTCTGAAATGGAATGTGCACACTTCCCTAGAGGGACACGGCTTGCTATCCTAACTCTGTAATAGATTAATTGGTGGTTGTCAAGAGTCAAGGCTTGGGGAAACCCAGAGTGTGTGTTCGGGTACCTCCGGAGTTTAACCAACTATAGCTTGAAATTGAGAGCATTGTCTGGTAAGCTTTCTGCTGCTTGTCCAGCTGTCAGGGCTTTGGCATGGGAGCTTTAACAGGAGCTCCCAGGGACTAGTCTGCCCCTCCACATCCCGACAATGAGCCAAGGTGGCTCGTGGAATCAGCAGGGCCCTGGCATATGGTGGACCTAACTGGCTCAGGAACCAACCTACCATGACTGCCAGAGGGGAGAGTGAATTACCAGGTAGATAGCTTTAAAACAATGAAAAAAATCCAAGATAATAATCAAACTCCCACTTTTGCATCTCTAGTAATGGAGTAATATCTGCTCATCTTCTGCAACTAGTTTTTATTTTGAAGGAATTCACCTTGCTTCAACTGGGGGAGGAAAGGGGTGGTAAAAGGGAGGGATATGCAACCTAGCAGATTTTGTTCGCAAGCAGGACTATTACCTCTTTGTAATTGAAATTAGAAGCAAAGATGGAGGGTGTGATTTATGAAGAGAGAAGAGGAATTTGTCCTTGGCCACGAGAAGGGAGAAAAGATTGCAAGACAGCAAGAAAGTTAGGGGAGCAGAGAAGGGCTGAAAAAACTTATGACGTCGTTATGCGCTATTTCAAATCAGCAGGACATCTGCTATTGCCTTAATTGCAGTATTTTTCTCGAGGGAAACTGTCTGTTACCCGTAGCAATTTAAGCAGCTAATTTTGCTTCCAATTTTCAAAATACTGTTTATGAATATCATTTTTATTCCTAGATCTTTTCTGTCCTTCCTTAACTCAGCAGAATTCAATTGCCACTACATACTGTTCACAACATGCAAACATTGATGAAAGATAACTTGTTATAGGGATTTCTGCTGAGTTCAAGTAAAATCTGCACAGTAGCACCGAGCAAGATCAACTTCCTACAACCAGTTACTTTTATTCAACGTTTAAAAGGAAAAGCACTTCTGCTGGAGCCAAACCGATTATTCTGTTTTGTCCACAAAGCTTTGTATGCAACAACAGCATAGGGCCCCACCTACTGGCCTAGTCGAGAAGCATTCCAAAAATTACAGGCTGCAAGCATCTTTCAGCATCTTTAAACAACATATATTTCTTCCCCCGTGTCCCCAATGTACTGCACAATTTCCAAGAGCAGACAGATAAGTTATCAAATTATTCTCTTGGTGCTATTCTGAGGCTCTCATTTAAGATTAATAAAATCTGCAATTCCATCTCTTACTATTTACCTCATTTTTTAAATATTTTAATACAAAAATGAACAAATGTTAAGACATCCACTTGAATAGATTGAATAGAGCAACAACTGCAGGAAAACAGACCATAATAAAACAGCCGACTTTTGCAGTGTGCGCTACAATCTAAGTAGGAGTGGAAACTGCGGTTAGCAAGTTACTGAATTCTTCTGTCCAATTTCGCGCCCCCCCCACTCCCGCACCACCCCAATCGTCCTCAAAGGACAACTGTCAGGCCACTCAATTTAAGGTCATCCTCATGAGGAAAGGATTTTCAGTTGAGCCACACCATATTCTTGGCCCTACATTGACACATATTTATATCTAATGTGAACAGAAAACAATTACAAACTCATAGATAATGGTTGGAAATATGTTCACTACGTGCACCACCCAAACATCCAGGGTTAAAGCATAGATTAAAATTAAATATAAAGTATAAGAATTAATCACAGCAATTTACCTAGCTTGACTTGTTGCAGGTCCAGCTGATCCTGGTTGAGCTAGCTCAGGTGTGAGAACATACAGGCTGTTATTCTTAGGTAAGTGGAGAGATCTCAGAATAGTCTGCAGATAAGAGACAAAAGAGCAGTATCATCACCTTAAATCTGACAAATTCAGAATTAACTGAAAACTATTTTCAAATAAACTAAAATGACATACATTCTGTATTTATTCTGATGGTATTTAGTTCTAAAGTTGAGATAAAATTCTTTTAAATTATCTCAAAATTATTTCATGTCTTACTTAGTAATTCTTTCAGGTATCAAAAAATATATTAAAAGGGAATCAGACTCTTGGAAAAAGATATTAAAGAGTGAGCAAGCAGGAAGGGGGAGTATTAGACTAGCTGATTGACGACCTGTAATTTGTACAAAAGTAGCCAGGTACAAATTACTGTTAATTTCTGACTAGTGAAATTCAGATCAAATGGTATGAATCCACACTGTTACAAAGACTTACACTGTCGCTTGTATCAGGAGACTTCCAACCTTTCAACTGCATTTGAGATACAGGAATCTGAAGTTCATTTTCTAGAATTTGCTTGATAGCACCTGTAAGATTTTTTAAAAATCAATCAATTTTAGCAATATATCAATTGCCTTTAAAATTGTACAACAAAGCTACAAAATGTACAGCACTTTCAAAAAAGATAATATATAAAGGAACAAATCAGTTGGATTACCTAAAGGCAAGAAAGTCCTGTTGTTAAAAAAAGTTCAAAATTTGAAGAGAAACACTTTGTGTTTTGATAATCCCACTAAAAAGATCATTCTGAAAGCCCATGGATTTTTGCTTGTTTCTGATCAGAGAAGTGGTTCATTATCCAAGCTTAAATTGGCGATTGCAAGAATTTATAGGAGTGGCTATACACCTTAGTGACCTAGAGAATTAAATAATAATAATCCTTCCATTTGATATTAGCGCCTTATCGAGTCTTTCAGACATCTCAAAGCCCTTCACAGAACATACTGTAAAGTGAATTGACTGTAAAGGCTATCAGGAAGAAAAATAGAAAGATGTTGTGGTGCAGTTTAAAGTCTTTAAAGGGATGGGGAAATTAAATAATTTCAACTTGATAATACATTAATAAATAACTTTTTTTAAAAAACTCACAAGTAAATTAATTTGGTATTTGTTGAAGACTGTTAATTGTGATCTATGTGATAAGATCAGCCTTTCAAAGAGGCTAGTAGCTTGTCACAAGACCACATAAATACAGTAAGCAGAACAATTCGCCCATGCAAGTTCCTGGGCACAAACTTGGCAAGACCAATGTGCAAAAATTGCTCAGATACAGGACACAAAACTCCAAACTTGAACACATGGTTATTTTGTTTTTGGTCCCTTTTTTTGACAGTCTCTCTCAAGCAGAACAACCATATCCCTCATCACTGATGATAATATTGACACAAATATTAACATGCTATGCAATTCACAGTAGGCTTATCAAACAAATAGAAGTACATTTCCCCGCTTCATAGAATTGTATTATTTAATGTACATGTCTCTGATTCTGCCCAATTCTATAAAATTGCTAAACTTTCGAAAATTCAAGCACAGCTCTCACACCCTAGCACCAACATTACATTATTGCTTTGCTGTATGAAAATTGGAGAGAATAGCCTGTACCCCCCACCCCCACACATACACCACATTTACACGAATAATAGGAAATCCTAGTTCTTGTCTACCTTGCTTTGAACTAAAATCGATGTTAATCAGCGAATGAGCCCAACAAGTAAAGCTTCATTCTAGTCATGCGAAACGTGATTTGGAACTGCTTGCAATATGTGGGCAAGTAATAAAGAGCTGATGCAACCTTAAACTTGTACAAGCATAATGCTAGTTAACTGTGCAAACTTCTGTTTTACTTCTCACGGTTGGGGACATGATTTCAACTCCAAATCTGATTGCAATGCAAGGATCATTATTATTGATGAGCCAACCAAAATAATCTATTTAACTGTGCCAGGTAACTTGCCAGAGCCAGTTGTACCTCAAAGAGGTGCTGATTACCAGCCCTCCGAGGATAGTAGTTAAAAGGTTTAACAGCTAAGTGAATCCAACTGGATTCAAATCAAAACCTTCTGATCTAAGCTCAACCAACTGAGCTACCTGGGATGTACAGAGATTCAACCCACAAATACACACAAAATATTGCATGAACTTGTGTGCAACATGAAATATCCAAATCTGTAAAATTAGAGACATATTTCCTGATTGGAATTGGTTATTGAGACACACCATGTTTAATAATAATTATAATAATAATCCTTGTATTTAATATAGCACTTTTCACGTCTCAAAGTGCTTCACAGAGTACATTGTAAAGTGAATTGACCGTATATTTGTGGGCAAAACGGTTATATACGTTTATAATGTTTACATACAAATAGGGAAAGTGGAAGACAGAATGTAAACTGAACAAAATATGGAAGGATAGAAGAATGAAAAAAAGTTAATATCTGAGACCTTACCAACTGTGCTTGTGTCTTCAATTACCACTTCCACATTTCTGTCACGGTATTCCACCCTGAAATTTAGCATTCTTGGTTGACGTTCCACAATCGGCCGAGATGAAACTACTGGACAAAAGGCTGAGGACGAAGAGGACGAGGAGGAGGAAGAAGGCTGGCTGGCAGGGCCGAACACTGGAACTTGGGAGGTTTCTGCATTAATAAATTCACTGGAACAGAATTCAAATAAACTTCATAAATAAGCACCAAAACTAAATATGTTTGTATCTAAATTGCATCCAGAATTTCTGTGAAGACAGAGGAGAACTATTCCAGCCTAGGTACATTTCTTATTGCAAAAGGGATTAAGGGATATGGGGATAAGACAGGGATATGGTATTAGCTGGAGTTAGACTAGAAGATCAGCCATGATTGAATGGCGGGGCAGACTCGAAGGACCAAATGGCCTACTCCTGCTCCTACATGTTATGTTACACACAACTGTTAAAAATAACTTGTTGCCTTCATTTACTCACTTCAAGCGTTTCCAACTCATTGAATAAATGATACGTAAAATTGTTTTTGGACAGCAAGATGCAGTGACTTGATAACCTGAAAGGTGACCATTTATTTAGCACTGGAAGTTACAGCAGACCCGCTGGAAAACAGCACTCAACCCTGGACTATACCAATCAATGTGATTGGCAGATTAAGCACAAGGTGGTTAACGTGCATTGTGAAACTGCATTCGAATGTCAGTAATGTTTTAATAATAAATAATTACCCCAAAGGCCTAATTAGGAAAAAGGAAAATAACTTTAGTAGTTTTCTTAAAAGTACTAGCAATTTTTCAAATTCAATATGATTAAAATTTGCAAAATTTGACACATGACTGATTTGGCCTGATTTAAATATTTTAGCAGGACATTTGTTATCTATTATGTTGAATGAACTCAGAGACACCAAAGCTGACTCCCCCACCCCTGGTTCTTGAAGTTAGATGTGTAGCACTGGATTTCTAGTTCATGGTTTTTGACTGCCAGCTTGTGCGATACCAACATTTTTCTGATGAAAAACCTCAGCGTAGGTATCCCTCTAAGCAGCAGTCAAAACACCCAATCCAAGGCCACTGATGCCTTGCAGTGCTGCTACACTGGAGTCAAATTGCCAGCTCCACTTTATATCTCTCTGGACAGCAAACCTGAGGCTGAGCTCTGCCTCTGTGAATCTAAACAAACATTGCTCTACTAGCCAGTCAACTGCTGAATTTTTTTTAACATTGTTGAAGAACAAGGAGTCCTACCAACTCTTTAATAACAACAATATAATAATAATAAAATAATAATAATAAAATGCACTTATACAGCGCCCTCCACACAGGGTAGAGTCTCAGAGCGCTTAACAGTGACGGAGCCTGACTCCAAGTCGGGTGGTGGGGGGGGGGTGGAGGTGGCTGTAAACTCGATTGAAGAGGAAAGTTTTCAGGTGGGTTTTGAAAAAGGGGAGAGAGGGGGCAAGGTGGAGAGATTGAGGCAGAGTGTTCCACAGTTTGGGAACTATTATTATTAGATTATTATGAATAATAAATCTAATATTTTATTATTAAATTATTAAGAGTTTTATAATGTTAAACACGGTACATACGGGAAGCTGAATCCTTTACAAATCACATTTTTCAGGCGGTGGTCACCCCACAGCCACAAAGAGTTCAGGAGGAAGGTGAGTGGGATGGTAGGGAGCAGAGACAGACAGAGCAGAAATTCCCCGAGAGTGTGGCACTCACAAACCGGTTTCTGTATTGAATACAGAAGGGTGATGGTGAGGGTGATGACACCTCAGGGAGGGCAATCTTAGGCAAAGCCATGGCACAGTGGGGCAAACAACTCCCAGGTGTCTGCAGGGAAATGCAGCAATGCTATTGAAATTGGGAAATCAGGTAGGTAGGCGTTTCTGCAACCGCAGACCTGAGTCTCGCATGGTGTGGTCTGGTCAGGCTCACTTTCTCCCCATCACCGAACGGATCGACCGCAAGATCCTTACACTCGTTTTCAAATCCCTTCACTCTGGCACCTCCCTCCCTCTCCGACCTCCTCACTCGCCAATCCACCACCCGGGCCTCCGCTCGACTGACACGTGTGACTCGTCCCTCACACCCTCCGTCCCACCATCAGAGGTCGCACTTTCAGCCACTACGCCCTGAAACTCTGGAACACACTCCCTCAATCCCTCTGCCTTGCCCCCTCTCTCCCCTTTTTCAAATCCTGTCTGAAAACTTACCCTATCCTGCATGGAGGGCACTATATAAGTTCAAGTTGTTTTGTTTTATTGCCTCCTTGTGGCTGGAAAAATGGTGCAGGGGGGGGGGCTTCAGATTCCTGGGGCATTGGGACCGGTTCTGGGCAGAATTAATAATAATCCTTGCATTTGATACAGCACCTTATCATGGCTTTGGGACCAAAAACGAAATCTTCTTGCAGAGGCAGAGGGCATGGCTGAAGAACTGAATGAATACTTTGCACAAAAGAGGATGCTGCCAATGTCCCAGTAAAGGAGGAGGATGTAGAGAAATTGGATAAGATTGAAAACAAATAGAGGAGGTACTTAAAAGGTTAGCAGGGCTCAAGTAGAAAAGTCACCCGACCAAAATGGTACACATCCTAGATTGCTGAGGGAAGTTAAGGTGGAAATAGCAGAGGCTCTGGCCACAATCTTGTGGCCCACGTTGGGACTTGAAACCACATATTCTAAGATGACACCGCAATTGCAAGGCTTATTATTTATTATAAAAGTTCCTCCTCAAAAATATCCTTACCTCTGTAAAATGCCATTCTCTTGCGGAATTACACCATTGATAGCTGCCTGCAAACAGAAAAAAGTACAGATGAATAAATAAATAAATTTGATAAATATTAAAAATAATCACTGTAGAACTCATGTACCAGAATATGATCTAATAATCATGTGGATGCTAGAACTGACAAGTTCATGCTATGCTGGAATACCTAATTTCTAGCATTAAATACTAATTTTGAATTATGGAAAAGTTTCCAACTACAGTACTGGTATATTGCAATGCTATAATAGAGTACACTCTTGGCTTTCTCGCAAACACATACCAAACAACCCCCATGCCATATGATGTAACATTTCAACACTTAGGTTGAGTCCTAGTGGAATATTTCAAGATCAACACAGAATTTGTATAAAAAGGCTGATGAAATAAAGTTTCTATTTCAAACAATTAATTCAAAAGATTATCCCGGCTATTTGAACACAACTTAATGACGAGATATCTGTAGATTTTAAATTCTTTCTTGTGAAGATTTCCTGCCCCCATCGCTGCCTTTTGTTAAGACTGTGTGGAAACAACCCTACTCTAGGATTGAAAACAAATAATCTCAATTCATTCTGTTAGAAAATAACTCAACCACAACACCCAAGTGCTACATTCAAATTACATACTCACTTATTGACAAACTAAAAAATCTTCTTACACTGATCGCTTGTGATTGAAACAATGCACAAATGTTGTTTTGCTAATGAACAGTTTAAGTGTAAAATCTACTCGCATTTCAAAACAAATACATTATTATGTAGCAGACGCCCCCTACTGTTTGTTTGAACATAAGCCTCAATCACAGTTTACTAACTTTTGGCCAAGGGCCATACTGACAGTGACTTGCTCAAGAGGCACTCTCACAAACCAAAGACATGGTAACTTCATGTACCTCTTTTGGCAATTGGAACTGGGCCACATTTACACATTTGGAAACTATGAAGAGTAAACATTAGTGTGAGAAGTTCCCACATTTTCCACTTTTGATTCTAGGACTTGAAAATTCAAACTGCATGTTGGCAAAATTCCACTTCCCACTTTGTGGGAAAGGAAGCATTTTCACACTACCCTCAGACATTACAAAAGTATTGCCATGGAAAAAGTCCTTTCTGTCCATTTGATCTAATCCTTCTAATGCCCAACATACCATCATCAAGGCTTTCCTATATCCTGTGTTCTAGCCATAACCACCTTTTCTGGTAATCCATTCCAACTTCCACATTTCGGTGCTTTCATAATAATACTTTGTTCAAAGTAAAGCAACTTCACGCAAGATGACTGGGACCGTGATTTACCTACACAGTGCATCTGTGAGCAGGCAATGCAGAGGTAAGTCATTATTTGACAAGTGTAGGGTGGAGAAGGGGAATGAATGTGAGAAAACATTTGAGAACCCCACCCCCAGAAGAATCAAGATTTCCTATTTATTTGTTCCATAACTGGTATGAGGTACTTACCACTAAATCCCAGTTATTCTGTTCAAGCAATGTAATAGCTTCATCAATATTTTCAATACCAGTGCATGCCTGGGAAAAGGGGAAAAAGTGAACCATTAAAATGCATTGCGGAAAATACATATACCAAAAAAACATAAAACTAAAAATCATAACTTTGCTCAATATATGAAATGAATGTTTCATAAATTTATTACTACTGCAGGGTGACGTTTCTGCCAATTTCTACAATTTGCAAATCTCCATCAGACCTCTTGTGTTCTCCTGATGTGAAAGTTACTGCACATATGTAATGTGTTGGTGTTGACTATGGTGACTCCATGTAATGCAGTTCCACCCACGACCTCACCAAAAACTGTTAGTATAATGTGAGATTTTAAGATTGTGGAGTGTAATATCATTTAGGGCAGCGTGGTGGTGCTATCCATTAGAGCACCAGCTCAGTACCAGAGCAGAGGGAACCAAGTTAATTCCCCAAGTCTGCTGAGATCCAATTCCATCTTTGCTGTACAGAAATACACCAGAACAATAAATTTTGTATCAACTTTCTATCCACTGAAAGAGAAGGCAAATCATTCACTGAACTGCATAAACATTACAACTACATAACTTTATGTTTGTCAAAGACAAGAGTACAGATTCTTACTGAAAACAGGATTTGGGATCTTTAAATTACATAAAGAATCTCAGATGGAATTTGACATGAAAGAAATGCTGGATATTAATATCTAAACATTGCTGAAGCAAAGCACAGTACATAGTTTGCTTATGATTCGACACTTGTCAGTGTACTGAACAAATTTAGGCAGTTTCCAATGTAAATCAGATTGATTACATTCACTTGGCATTAGCCCGATATGAACCAGATATTTGGATATCTGAGGCGTCAAAGCACAAATATAACATATTCAACAAGGCAATCACGGAATCTATAACCCATGAGTGAAAGAGTCACAGGCGCTTTTCATGTGATCAATGTTTATTAATGTTTTTCCTCAAACAAGGGCAAGAATAAATATGAAATTGAATTTTAAAACACAATACTGGAAGAAACTTTAATAATCGCACCACAAAAAGGGGTTTAAATTTTTCAGTTTTCTTGGAATTATTTTATTCCATTATCTGACAAGCCAGATGAAGAATAATCACACATGTTGACATTTCCACTATTCAAATTCAATTAAAACCACAAAACGGTTTGAGTCACAAAACTAACATTCACTTCATCCATCACAACCAAATAAAATAGGTGACACTTGAGGATACAGCAACTCATTTAAGCCAGAAACAAATAGACGACAATCAGAAACGCACTCACCTAGTGCTTCACTGAGAAGGGGAATTTTTGATTTTATATACAGAATACAAATTATTGCATCAAACGTCCAAGGCCTTTTAAAGTTAAAGCTCAAATCAACTTGATTTTTTTAAACTAAACATGTTCACTAATCTTTCTACTGTCTCGATGCACTATACCATAAGAACATAAGGAGCAGGAGTAGGCCATTTGGCCCCTCGAGCCTGATGACCATAACTCCGGGAAAAATTAGTTAGGTGGATAGCAGCTATCAGAACTTCTCACAGTTCAAATGGCAAGCACCCCAACTCAGCATCATTGTACTTGACACACAAATCCTCCTCGCTACCCTTCGCAATACACAGAAACCAGACCAAAACATCTAATGTGCTTGTGTTTAAAAAAAACTAATACTTCATTTGCAATTTTCCTGGACAAAAATAAGCATACTGATATCTGAAAATTCTGCATGCCACAAAATTACATTTGTATAGCACCTTTCACATCGGGAGGACATCCCAAGATACTGGACAATTAGTGTTTCGGACCCGAGCTGGGAGTCGGGATCGGGGAGGGTGGGGTGCAGGGAGGAAAAGCAGGGTGACCGAAGGCACGGTCGAAGAGGAGGGTCTTGAGACGGGTCTTGAAGGAGGCAAGGGAAGGGACGAGGCGGAGGGACTGCGGGATAGGGGCAGAATGGCTGAAGGCACCCACACACAAATGGTGGGGGTGGGGCGAGGTGGGGAACGTGAAATAGACCGGAGCTCGCTGAGCGGAGAGTGGGCAGGCTAGTAGGTTAGGAGTTTGCAGAGGTAGGGGGGAACAAGGTCATGGAGGACTTTGAAGGTGAGGACCAGGATCTTGAACTGTATCCTCTGTGTGATAGGAAGCCAGTGGAGTTGGACGAGGATGGGGATTATAGGGTCGTGGAGCCTAGTGTGGGAGAGGACACGAGCTGCAGAGTTCTGGATGATCTGCAACCTATGGAGGGAGGAGTTGGGGAGGCCGACAAACAGTGAGTTTGCATAGTAGAGCCTGGATGTTACAAATGCGTATATGAGGGTCTCAGCGTTCTGCAGTGTGAGATAATGGCGTAGTTGGACAATGTTGTGAAGGTGAGGAAAGGCGGAGCAGGTCATGGCATGATGTAGGGTATGAAGTTGAGGGTCGAACAGGATGCCCTGGTTCCGTGAGATGTAGAGTGTATCCATGAAGGGTGATCCTGCAGAAAGTTAGCTCTTATCCAGGACTTGATGTCCAACTGGCAGTCTGTGAGGACAGCAGTGGTCCTGGAGTCAAGGGTGGAGGCAGAGAGGTAGATTTGGGTGTCAACCGCATACATGTGGAAGTTGACCCCATGTCTGCGGATGATGTCATCAACGGGAAGTATATAGATATTGAAAAGGACAGAGCCCTGAGGGACGCCACACATAATTGTGTGGGAGCTGGAGAAGAAGCCATTAAAATGACACAATCCCAAAAGCAAAGCATGCATCCTAGAGCTGTTCTAGTGAAGTACTAGTACATCTTGCAAAATATTGCTAAAGAATATGAAGTATATTTATATGCTTTAGAAATACCCTTAACAAACTTCACTGTATATAGTAGTTGGCCAGGATGTCATGGACCTCACTAAGTCTCTCAGCAGCCTTCACACACTGCGTTTCTGTCAAAGGAATATTGCCGTTATTTCCTTCCACAGGAATAACTCAACGAACCAAGAGTAAGCACAAAATAGGGTCATATTTACTGTGGACACACTATTGATAAATTAATCAGCAAAAACTTTAAAAACCTAGATAGATGTTATTAGAAAACAGATATATAATCTTAAAAGCAAATTGAAACCAACTTATAAATTCTATGATAACATTTTATGCTTTCCCATTAGGGACATCTCAAAAGGAAATATAAGCAGAAAACCGATTAGATTCGAGACTAGAAACAGTTTCCCATCGTCCAATTCACAATTACAATATGTGTGTGTGGGGGGGGGGGGGGGGGTTTGAACACATTTTTCACCAGTGGAGCAATTTCCTCCTTTATCCCCCCACCCCCCATCTCCATCTATATCCATTGACTGTTTTCCTCTTACTACTGCAGTGGAGTACAAAGCCATTCATATCTGCAAGGTGATATGTTAACCAAACGTTTGTTTAAACTGTGATGCTTCAAGGAAATACTCACCTGAACAAATATTTTTTTAAAAATGACATCTAGCCACTAAGCAATATCACTCTCTTTAAAACTGATAAACCAAGGAAACTGAAGAATGTGAGGACAGAACTGAAGATAGTGGTGTAGAATTTCTCTACATCTCAACTTCAGATGACATTGCACAGGTGGGTGTAAAATCATGAGCTTTTCATCAAAAGAAGTGATCCAATAAACTGACTCTCAACTGGCTAGTGAGCTAGGTCAGTGCACTGGTAAAAGTATTCTTAGTAAACATCTCCATTCGTCATTCTCCTTTTTTATTAGTCATTTTGAAGTACAAATGAATAGAGGGCATTTAGCTGTGGATTCATGTGTCCTGTATACCACGACACTGATGCCATGAAGCAACAATCAAACAATTATGAGTATGCAAATATGAGAAATATTTTCAGCCAGGACTGCCCACATGTCTGATAAATGAATGTAGCATTCACTCAGAAGGCAATGGGCCCCGAGGAACACACACCATTCAGTAGGCCATTGAAGTGTGCCACACAGCAATCCTCGCATTTTTCACTGATAACAGGCAATTAGAACCACCAATTCTGCTTATCTGCAGATGGTACTCCATGGAGCAATGCCACTGGATACCAATGTTAAACGCACATGACAGAGGTCCAATTGAAGTATGCACTGGAGCCTTCATGACCTGATCCAGTTTAAATGAAACATTTTAAAAATAGATTATCATGTGCACAAAAAGTAAGCAGTATTTACTTTTCCTACCTGTACGTTTTATACAACATGCACATATAAATTGCAGGCTGTTTCCCAGTATCACATGCCAGCCAGATAAAAGTAATGTGGTTAAAATTCCTATGAATTTCATTAGCAGTTCTACAAACATATCAATGACTGGGACACATTTTCATTACATGCTATGAAATTAGTTACTTTATTAAAGCACTTGCGTCGCAAGCGAGAGACCTGGCAGGGCAAAACCTTGGACAAGTTTCCCTACTCTACACGCCTGATGATAATCCCTCAAAAAAAAGAAATTGGTCACTTCAATCCACGACTGTTTGTGGGACACTACTGTGCGCAATTGACTGCCGCGTTTCGCCCACAAATATACAGTCAATTCACTTTATAGACATGAAAAACGCTTTATCAAATGCAAGGATTATTATTATTGTTATTATTATAACAACTTACATTTATAAAACGCCCTACACACAAATTGGGGGGGGGGGTGGGGGTGGGAAGGGGGTGTGTGGTGCGGAGAGAGGCGGAAAAGAGAGGAGATAACCCTCCTCATTGTCTTCTAATCAGAGAATGTTGCTTTTATAGGCTTGAGATATTTTCCACGAAAACTTTCCATACACAATCTCCAGTTGTTCCTTCCTTGTTGCAAGGTTTGCCATCTTCCAGCCACGTTTATAAACATTATATTACCTATGTATTACATTACAAAAACAAGATTACATTTGTATAGCGCCTTTCATATCGGGAGGACATCCCAAGGTGCTGGACAGTGTACAGCATTTCAGACCCAAGCTGGGGTCAAGGGGGAAAAAGGAAGGGGAGGGGAAGGGGGATGGCCGATCGCGTGGTCGAAGAGGAGGGTCTTGAGGCGAGACTTGAAGGAGGCGGCGAGATTGGGGGATGGAATCACTGTACCACTGATCCAGAGGTTGGGGGCAGAGTGGCTGAAGGCTATCCCGCCAATGGTGGGGTGGGTCGGTCGGGGGACTTGGAGCAGGCCGGAGCCGGCTGAGCGGTGTTGGTAGGGGGTTAAGAGGTCGCAGAGGTAGGGTGGGGTGAGGCCATGGAGGGCTTTGTATGTGAGGACCAGGATCTTAAACTGGAACCTCTGAAGGATAGGGAGCCAATTAAGTTGGGCGAGAGTGGGGGAGATGGGGTCACGGAGTTTGGTGCGGGAGAGGACGCGGGCTGCAGAAGTCTGGATTATCTGCAGCCTGTGGAGGGAGGAGTTGGAAAGGCCGACAAGCGGGGTGTTTGCACAGTCGAGCCTGGAGGTGATGAAGGTATGAACAAGAGTTTCAGGGGCCTGAGGTGTGAGGTAGTGGCGGAGTCGGGTGATGTTACAGAAGTGAGGGAGGCATTCCAGGTCATGGCTTGAATGTGGGGAAGAAATGACAGTTGAGGATTGAACAAGACCCCCAGGTTCCTGACTGCTGGTGAGTTGAAGTGTGCCACCATGGAGGTTGATGCTGCCAGAGCCTGAGGTGCTGAGGCGCTGGCGTGAGCCAATCAGGAGGGCCTCAGTCTTGTTCACATTCAACTGTAGGACGTTTGCCCTCATCCAGGACTTGATGTCCGACAGACAGTCTGTCAGGACAGCAGTGGTCCTGAGGGTGGAGGCAGAAAGATAAGAGTTGGGTGTCATCCGCATATATGTGGAAGTTGACCCCCATGTCTGCAGATGATGTCACCAAGGGGGAGCATGTAGATATTAAAGAGGAGACAAGGGCAGAGCCCTGGGGGACCCCAGACATGACAGTGTGGGGGCTGGAGGAGGAACTATTAGAGGCAATAAAGTGGAAATGGTGAGACAGATAGGAATCGAACCAGGCAAGAGCAGGTCTGCGAAGATTAAGTAAAGAGGAAGATTATTTCTACAAAAATAAATAACTGTAACTTGTTCCCTCATATCATATACCAGGATTCCAAGCTGTTTATGAGTAGTTAGTATTTTGGGGGCAGTTTGCTAGTTTAATCCTAGTTTTTTTTAAAGTTTTGGATACACTGTACATTAAATGTACAGGTTTAGAATATTCAACATTAAGTGTCTACAGGGACTGAGTCGTTCAGCCAAGTCAAATGAGAGCCCATGCGATGCAATTAATAACCTAGATCTGCCTGAATTCTGTTTGCAATAAAAGTTAAGCAATTTAAAGACCACTTACTCCAATGATTCCTGATCTACAGTAGTTCTGCTTCAAGATCGATTGAAGTAATTCACTGAGGCTGCCATAATTTGCAAACAAATTATCTCCACCCATAGGTAAAATTCCTCCAATTTCAAAATAACCAAAGCTGTTCAAATAACATATTTAAAGAAAGCAGGCTTGGCATCAATGTGTTGCTACGAGCAAATTAGCAGATTAAAAGATTGTAGATGGTTGACAAAAGAACATTTAAAATCAGTGTAAATTAATTAAAGTACTTGTTACATAAGATGTGCCAAAGCAAGGTTGAAGAAAGCGTCATTCATAGATGATGATCTTAGACCATAAGATGTAGGAGCAGGAGTAAGCCATTTGGCCCCTCGAACCTGCCCTCCAATTTAATAAAATCATGGGTGATCTTCTAACCTAATTCCATTTAACCGTATCCTCATATCTCTTAATCCCTCTATCCTTTAGAAATCCACCTCAGTCTTGAATATGCTCAAGGACTGAGCATCCACAGCCTTCTGGGATAGAGAATTCCACAAATTCACCACCCTCTGAATGAAGAAATGTTTCCTCAACTCAACTCGAGAATACAGACCTAGTTTACTCACCCTCTCCTCATGGGTCAACCACCTCATCCCAGGAACCAACCTAGTGAATCTAAGCTGCACCCCCCTCTATGTCCTTTCTTAAATAATGAGACCAAAACTGCACACAATATTCTAGATTAGCCTTCCTAATTGCTTGCTGTACCTACAGACTAACTCTTTGTGACTGGTGTGCAAGGACACCCAAATCCCTCTGAACACTAACATTACTTAGTCTCTCCACCTCTAGAAAATAATCTGCTTTTCTATTTTTACTACTTAGGTGAATAACTTCACACTTCACCACGTTATACTCCATCTGCCACCTTCTTGCCCACTCACCTAGCCTGTTTATTTCCCTTTGCATTCTTCATGTGTCATCCTCACAGCTTACTCCCCCACCTATCTTCGTATCGTCCGCAAATTTAGATATGTTAAGTTCTATTTCCTCACCTAAATCATTGATATAGTTTGTAAATAACCGAGGCCCAGCACTGATCCTTGTGGCACTCCACTAGTCACATCCCGCCAATCTGAGAAGAACCCATTTATCCCTACTCTCTGTTTATCCGCTCTCCTATCCATGCTAATATATTACCTTTAATTCCATGGGCTCTAATCATGCAACAGCCTTTTACGTGGCACAATATAGTAGCACAATATGCTGATTTTCCAAGGGATCAAATATTGCATTGTATAAAATATTCCTGAGGAGGCTACCTAATGTCTTTCTTGGAATAGAAACACTTTAGCAAATGAATAAACATAGGATAGTAACATCTTTGAACAAGGATGACACACTATTAAGATGCAATTTCAGTGACTGGGTGTTGACCTCTCTCTCCAACAATAGATCTAAAGTTGTCATAATTTTTCTTAGTAGTTTTGAAGAAACTTATAACAAAGTTTCAATTATACATACACCAAAAAGGAATATAGTTGGTCACAATGTGCACAAGACATTTTAATAATAATCCTTTGATATATCATGGAGTCCTGTAGCTCAGTGGTTAGAGCACTCGCTTTGCAAGTGAGAGACCTGAGTTCAATTCCAGGCAGAGGGCGAAACCTTGGGCAAGTTTCCTTACTCCACACAGAGCCTAATAATAGTCCCTCCAAAACCAAAAACAATAATAAATTGGTCATTTTCAATCTACGACTGTTTGTGGGACATTGCTGTGCGCAATTGGCTGCCGCGTTCGCCCACAAATATACAGTCAATTCACTTTACAATGTGTTCTGTGAAGCGCTTTGGGACATCCCCTCCCGACGTGAAAAGTGCTATATCAAATGCAAGGATTATTATTATTATAACACCTTTCCTCTCGATAGGACATCTCAAAGAACCTCATAGGATTTATAGTGCAAATCATGTCTTCATTCATTTCATCCCTACCTCCCTGACATGCTTATACCCTACTCATCAATTGGCACCAGCCTCCTGCAAGTCTCTTGAGCACTCCACTTCACTATCGGCTGCCGTGCCTTCAGCCAAAACTTGCACCACTCCAATCCAGTGCTGGGGGTGTCAGAGGTGCCATCTTTCAGATGAGACGGTAAAACTGAGGTCCTGTCTGCCTTTTCGGGTGGACGTTACAGTTGCCATGGCACCATTGAAAAGTGAAGGGAGTTTCCCCCGGTGTCCTGGCCAACATTCCCCAAATAAAATTGCTCACTCACTTCATGGTTGTTTGTGGGACATTGCTGTGTGCAATTGTACTGCCGCATTCCCCTAGAAATACAGAGTCACTCCATTTCACAGTAAAGTTCAGTGCCTTGGGTCTCGTCTTGACATCAAAGACACTCTATGAATGCAAATTGTTGTTGTAAATCCAGTGAAGTAATTTGAGAGTTTCAACGATATGATATGGCACGATATAATAATAATAATAATAATCCTTGCATTTGATATAGCGCTTTTCACGTCAGGAGGACGTCCCAAAGCGCTTCACAGAACACACTGTAAAGTGAATTGACTGTATATTTGTGGGCGAACGCGGCAGCCAATTGCGCACAACAATGTCCCACAAACAGTCGTACATTGAAAATGACCAATTTAATTATTGTTTTGGGTTTTTGGAGGGATTATTATTAGGCTCTGTGTGGAGTAAGGAAACTTGCCCAAGGTTTCGCCCTCTGCCTGGAATTGAACTCAGGTCTCTCACCTGCAAAGCGAGTGCTCTAACCACTGAGCTACAGGACTCCGGAATGCATATGGAATGCAAAGTTGATTACTATTATTATAATTTCCTGTTGGAAGATAGCTCACCAATTTCCTTCTTTGCTATTCTGAATTTAGTGCCAAGAGGTTGTCAGATCTATTCCACAGAAGCTTTCTAATTTAGATGCTACAGCTTGCAGGTACAATACTACGATCAACAGCAAGTACTTATTATCAGCAAAAGCATTTTTTTTGGTGTCTGACGGATTTCTGACACATGGAAACCTATCACCATGCTTAAGAGTATCCAAACCAAGCTGAGATTTCCATATAACCCAGCTACACAGGGAAATCCCAGAGATAGGGTTTTGTTAGAATGAAAAAGCACACTTTGAATGAAAAAAAATGTATCATGTTTACCTAATTCGGGAAAGTACTAAGCGCATGATGGCAAGAGCCAAGGTGTGGGTTGGGGTAACTGCTGGAGTCCAACCAGCTAAACTTGCACAGCATACTATTGATATTGCTGACAAGTAAGCTTTCCCACTGCTTGTCCAGCTAGAACCACCCTATCTGTTAGGGCTGTGGCTTGTAGGGTTAACAGGAGCTGAGTATGATGACTCTCTAACCCCAGTGTTGGAAGGAAGGCTGTCCTTCCAAGTCTTGCCGATGAGCCAGGCTGGGCTGTGCTGTCATCAGCAGTGAGAGTGCTGGAATACTGCAGACCTGCCTGGCTCAGGAACCGGACTGGAGACCGTCACACAGGGCTCGCTCAATTCCGACATTGCATTGCCAGGAATGTCACCTTGAAGCCACTTCAGCTCCAAGGAGACTCCTCCACCTGCCCCCCCCCACACACACACCCCACCCCAGGAGACTAGTCACGAGGCATTATTGGCAAAAAGACAGAAATAGATCTTAAGTTGCAGTGTGTATACCCAACTGCACTTTGAATGAGAACACTGAATGCAACAATGTATTACATGCTACCTGAATAATTTAAATTATAACTAATTAAACTTACAAAGTTGTCTGAAATAACAAATTGCTTGTTCAATTTGTTAGCCGGCATACTTTGTTTTTTCGCATAGTTCCTTTTGAATATATCTGTTTCTGGCACAAATAGATAGCAGAAGAATCAACCTGTAGATTCCATTGATCATATTAATTTAGTAATTTAGTAATCAGATAAGAGGAGAATTTTTATAGAAGTGGACATGTTTTTTCACTGTTAAGTGTTCTAGCAATTCAGGTAAGAAATGGTGAAACTCCTCAGGCTAACGTTGGCAAAAGAACCAGAATTCCCATTGCTGATCACAATCCATTGATTGTCTGAATATACATGACAGGAAGGATTCAATTCCAAAAAATTGGTCACTCCATCCATGACCTTTTGTGGGACGCTGCTGTGTGCAAATTGTTGCCACGTTTCACCCACAAAATATAGTCAATCCATTTTAAAGTTTATTTCATGAAGTGCTTTGAGACATCTCAATGTGATGAGATGCCAAAATTATTATTATTATTACATTTGCATGGATATGCACGTACATGATTAGGTTTCACTGCGATTACACCCACAGCAATACCTCCAACTCTTACCAAACTCCCAAATAAATAGTCATTGGTCAAGGCACTAGACCAAAAAGGCACTATAGGTCAGGGAGCAGCTCAAGTGAATAAGTCATCCACTCGAGTTGTGTGGGCTTCCTGCAGGGTAGTGAGGATAGCCACTGGGAGGGGCCAGAGCCAAGGACACCAAGGTCACCACGCTTCACCCCCCCACCACGGAATACAGACACCAGTTGTCATTTGAAATCTGACAGGCGCAAATTTGAGCCCTCATTGGGTGGCACGAACCAGAATCTTTCTACGAGCTTCCTGGTGGGCAACACAGTATGAAATCTCTGAGAGCATAAGATTGTACTAAACAAACTCACAAATTAAAAGTAAAAACATCTGCATGCAATATATGTTATTTCCCCACATAACAAAGATGAAATACAAAGGTTCCTACTTTAACCACCCACAGAAATCAAAATAAAATTAAAATGCTATATTGTTAGCACTGATCCCTGATTGGAAGAAGCAGTATGTGATTGACAACCACAATTGTGAGCTACCCATCAAAACATCTCGTTGCATTAAACTCATAAAACTTTCATTTTATAGAAAAAAAACAAATAATAATCTTTGCGTTTGATATAGCTCTTTAGCACATCTTTGAGATGTCTCAAAGCGCTTACAGAATATACTGTGAAGTGAATTGACTGCATACTTTGTGGGTGAAATGCAGCAGCCAATTGTGCACAGCAGCGTCCCACAAAGTCGTGGATTGAGTGACCAATTTATAATTTTTTTGAAGGAATAATTACCCCCAGAAAAGCAATCCACCAATCGACTAACAATTTCTACTTACTGAGGGGTGCTATATAAACGCAAGTTGTTGTTGTCAGTGGGAAGGGTGCATGTTCAAGCTACGGACAAGATGATGCTCAATGCTCACTCACATTTCATGCTGAGCAGTGAATTTGTGATACCCGACATCCACCTTGTAAGGGCTCAAACCCGCACTTGTTGGATGTGAAATGACCAACTAATGGGGAAGGTAAGCGGGGACTCCTTGGAGCTGAACTGGCTCCAAGATGACATGTTTGGCAGTGGAATGTCAGAAATCAAGCTCAACCACTGTGAGCGGTCTCAGCAGTCAGTTCCTGGGTCAAGTGGGTCCGCAGTTCTCCGGGGCACTACTGATGACAGTACAGCCAGCCTAGCTTATCGGGCAGTTACTGAGGACAGGGACTTGTCCCACTCAGCTCCCATTAACTCTGCGAGCCAAAGCCCTAATAGGTAGGGTGGTCTTAGCTGGACAGGCAGTGGGAAAGCTTGCGAGGCAGTGTCTTTAATATCATGCTACGCAGTTTTAACTGGTTATAGACTCCAGCAATACCCCAACCTATAATTTGCGGCCCCCAAGCCTTGCTGCTTGCTAACTGCGCCAATACTTTCCAGAATTAGTAGACCAGGGTGAGAGTGTGCATTCCGTTCCAATAAACATCTATGGAATTTCCATGTATAGATGGGATGCATGAAACTCTCAGTTTGGTTTGGATACTCTTAAGTATGTTATCTGCATGCATCTATCACCCGGATTACCAAAATCAAACCATTATTGGAGGCAAGAAGATGTTGCACTACGTGACAATGCATTGCCATTCTTACACATGTTTAAAAAAGTCATGGGATGTACCCCCAATCCTTGCCTCAAAGAACTGGATAATTTCACCCACACAATGTTCAGTCAATTCACTTTACAGTGTATTCTGTGAAGCTCTTTGAGCTGCTCAAACACGTGATAAGGATTACATATATCAAATGCAAGGATTATTATTATCATAATTAGCAATTGCAGTTTAGACTCGGCAAATTCCAGAGGCAGCATAATACTTTAAAATTACAACAACAACTTCCATTTATATAGCACCCCTCATGCAGGGTAGCATCCCAGAGAGCTTGACAGTGACAGTGCACAATGCCAAGCCTTGGGAGGTGACCGCAGGCATAGTAGGAAGGCACGACCTGAAGACTGAAAAGGAACGGAGAGAGGAGAGGGAGTTGGGTGACCAGCAGTTGGGTGGGGAGTGGGTCAAGGCAGCAGATGGTGGGCTTCATCTGAGAGATGGTGGCCAAGAGGGAGGTGGGAGTTATCGGGACAAAGGAGTGTATGGGGAGGAGTGGTAGGGGCCATGGCGGAAGAAGTGGGTGGTGTAGATGTCTGGGGGATGGGGAAGGGGATGTAGGGGAGGAGAATGCAGCCAAGCGGATGTTTTCAATCTTTGATATAAAGCAGTCTGGGACCACTTTGCATTCAGCGTTAAGAGGAGGATGGAGGCAGGTTGGGAGGGTTCATGAAAGAGCTGGTGGATGGTGGAGAACAGTGCCTTTGGGTTGTTTTTGGCCTCCAAAATGGTTTTGGAGTAAAAGGTAGTTTGGGCTGCGAGAGGGTGAGGCAATAGTTGCGGAGATCCTCGAGCCACAGCTGGCGGTGCATTGTGAGGCTGGATTTTATGCCATCTGCGCTCAAGGGTCCAGGTTTTAGTTTAGAGGGAGTGGAGGTGACTCTTAAACACGGGGAGTGAGTAGATTACCTTTAAATCATCGACCATTTTAAACCAATGCAGCAGCCTGGTCATTGACAGACTAACATTCTGTTCAATAACAAATTGGGAGAGCAGCTCTTCAAGGCCAGTTTTGAATTGAATACCTGTAGACTGCTGCACATGAAGACTTTGCACATGTGCCAAGTAGACAAACAAAACTACAGTCTTAGTCTGACAAGGCATCCTCATTAAACGTGAAAATAAAGATAAAATTAATTTACCTCAAATGTCTTTATAAAAATGTTTCCTATATAGATCAGAATCTGCTCATCAAAACATTGAAATGTCATTTCTCATTATTTGCATTCTGTTTGGAAGGGCAAGTCTGGGCAGGAAGAGAGTCACAGAAACACAAAGTTCAATTGGAAAGTGAAAAGTCACGTGTAAAAAAACAAAGCATTACTTTGGTACTTTGAGCCTAAAATCTGAAAACAGATTTAAATGGACTGAGTGGCT
The DNA here is from genome assembly GCF_018977255.1 of Callorhinchus milii. Lineage (NCBI taxonomy): Eukaryota > Metazoa > Chordata > Chondrichthyes > Chimaeriformes > Callorhinchidae > Callorhinchus > Callorhinchus milii. The sequence continues at coordinate 29,701 of NW_024704746.1, read as the reverse complement.
TTAAACGGGCAAAATACCTATTGTGACATTCACTTTGATTCTGTAAAATATTGTGCCAACAGCATGTTGAATGTCAATAAATTCAGGACCTTATCCTAGTCTGCAACCTTATGGTCAGTGTGGTAGTGTCCTTTTAGTTTGTTTCTGAAGAAACCTTGGTACCACAGCACATGGACAGATTAATTCCTTGACTCCAGGACCACTGCGGATGACACCCAACTCTACCTCTGCCTCCACCCTTGACTCCAGGACCATTGCTGTCCTGACAGACTGTCTGTCAGACATCAAGTCCTGGATGAGAGTGAACTTTCTTCAGTTGAACATCAACAAGACCGAGGTTCCTGATTGGCTCCCGTCAGCACCTCCTCACCTCAGGCGCTGACAGCATCACCATCTCTGGCCGCACACTCCACCTCACTAACCCAGTCCGGAACCTTGGACCCTCAACTATCCTTTCTACCCCACATCTGTGCCATGACCCGCTCTGCCTTCCCCACCTCCGCAACCTCACCCGGCTCTGCCACTGTCTCACACCGCAGGCCCCCGAGACCCTCATACACGCCTTTATTACATCGAGGTTCGACTCTGCACCCACCCGCTGAATCTCCATCCCTGCCCTCCACCCTCCCCCACCCAGACCCTCAGCTCAGGTCCGTAACTGTCCAGCGCCTTGGGACGTCCTCCCGACATGAAAGACGCTATACAAATGTAATTTTGCTGCTGTTGTTATTGTATGTAGAATTATAATCGTTTGAAATTATTAGCCTATTAGGCACACCTAGCAAGGGTAGTTAAATAGTTACGGTCAGATTCCAAGATTGTATGATTGATTATGAGATGCGTCTGTATTCAAAGAAACAAATGCTTCTCACGTCCAAAACTAATTAACATTGAATATACCTCATTAACGATATGGAATGTATACAAACACAAAAATTTAAATTCCACACACAGTGTGGGACAAGTACATGTTTATTTCTATGCTCGTCGCAGACCGCCCCTGTGAAATATTTGAACTATTCTATATTTATTCTCAGTTCACAAACCTAACCACCTACTTTAGTATTTGAATGAAGATATTTACAAGCTGAATGAAAATGCAGAACACATGACCAAATATGCAATAAAATGACAGATATGCAAGTTTTTACCAAAATCACTATGACCAATGTTCTCCTGAAATCTCTTTATACCGCCAGCCTTGATGCTGGTTCGCATCTTGGAAGGTAACCAATACTGCACCTTCCACAAACTGGAAGACACCCAAGAAAGTAACTAAGATTTGCAAATCAGCCTTCAACCTGAGCAAGCACCTGGTTACTTTTTTCGTCAAAGATATTTATTCAAACTTCCCACAGAGGATGCCTAGCAAAATACTCTCCCTCATTGGTCTACGTCAGTATATTACAAACGGATACAACTGGAAGTACCCTTTCCTATGTAACTTGAACATTTCCACATTAATTTCCTCTTCACTCTCACTTCCTTCACATAAATACAATTCTAATCAAGGAAAAATTAAAATTCTTAAGAGATATGCTAATTACATATATTAATATCCTATTACCTAAACTGACTCACAGTATTTCTTAATGAATACATGGAATAATTTGGGGGAGAATCATGCAATATTGGTCACTTATGGTACAACTGGTCCGTCACACAGATGCTTTTCAATCCAGCTGTCGAGCTTTGACAATAAAATGCTTTCAGCTCCATTGAAAGCTCAATTAATAAAGTTCACTCCCAATAAGGAAGCACCCAATGCAAAATATTACTTTGTCATGGTTTCTAAATATGAATGATGCAATTGTTAAATGTAAATGTTTACATCAAACCAGAAATATATTTCCATAGACCAAATGCAGCATGTCACAAATAAATGTTAATATACTTACCATTTTTTTTAATGGGATTTCACATTGAGTCACACAGAGCCAGAGGGTTTCAGGTTAAATCCCTGATGTGGGCTGAATTAATTGCTATCAGACGACGGTGGTAGAATTTACATAGATACCTCGATGGAAAGGAGAGTAAAGGACCCAGAGGCCCATCAACTTTCCTCCTGGGAGGTTGTTACAACTGGGATTAGAAGCAGTGGCTAAGAAGCAAAACAATCAGCCGCGGTTGCCTCTCTGGATTGCTGTCCAGCCTCTCCTTCTACAACTTGCTTTTGTGTGGACAACAGGTGAGAATGGCATCAGTCTCAAGTGTGATGTCACACTGTCCTCACTGATAGATTGGGCACAAATATGAATTGATATTAAGCAAGATAACGGAAAATATAAATCCTTTGAACCATACAGTAGCATTTTTAGGAGTGAAGAGAGGAACTAATAATACTTACATTTGATGTAGCACCTCATCACGTCTTCGAGACATCTAAAAGCACTTCTCAGAATATACTTCAAAGTGTATTGACTGTAAATTTTGTGAGCAAAACGCGGCAGCCAATTGTGCACAGTAGTGTCCCAGAAACAGTCTTGGATTGAGTGACCAAATTATTATTTTTTTTTTGAAAGGTTTGTTACCCACGGAAAAGCGATCTGCCAATTGACTAATAACCAGGTTCCTACTTACTGCAAGGTAAAATACTACATTGCCAGAAACTGCCACCTTCCAGGTATGCTCAAAAGTTAAAATTGCAGCACCATGGACATTAGGACTGTAAAATCCCAGTTAAAGCAATAAAAATTATATTAAGAACATATATCGTCATTTGTAATAAACAGGATTTCATTTCTAAAATGTATTTCTAATTTACTGTAAACATTTACATTAAAGGCTGCAGAACATAGGGATAGAGCCCAAAACAAAATAATATTTTGTAAACACAAACATGGAAATTACAACATACAGCACTAATATAAACATTGTACTATACCTCAGTGTTACCACTAGAAATTTAGTAAAATGTAACAATGGTCAGGTAAAACTAAAGACCACTTCTATTTGAAGATTGAATTCAGTACTGCTAGTTGTAGATTTTCTCCTTTGAATCATGGGTTGGATCTGGAGATTTTTGAACTCTGTAATGTAACATCAGGATTATGTACTAGCGTAGCAGTAAGCAAGAGGTGACATGCCTGGCAATGGAATGTCAGAATCGAGCCAGCCCTAGTATGATGGTCTCTAGTTCGGTTCCTGAGTTAGGCAAGTTCGGAGTACTCTAGGGCACTGCTGATGACTGCACAGCCTGGCTCATCAGCAGTTCCTGGAAGGGCAGACCAGTCACTGGGGGGAGGGAGTCATCACACTCAACTCCCGTTAACCCTGCAAGCCAAAGCCCGAACGGTGGGGTGGCCTATCTGGACAAGCAGCGGGAAAGTTTGTTGGACAGCAATATCAATGCCAAGCTATCTGGTTTTAGCTAATTAAACTCCAGCAGTTACCCCAATGCACACTCTGGGGTCCCCAAGCCTTAGTTCTTGCCAACCTGTGCCTAATACTCTCTGGAATTAGGTATACAGAATGTGTTCCTCCAGAGAGAGTGCATTCCATTCCAACAATCTAACTCTGGGATTTCCATGTGTTGGTGGGATCCATAAAAATCTTAGCTTGGTTTGGATACTCTTAAACATGTGATGGGTTTCCGCACGTGTCAGACACCCGACTGACCAACAAAATGGTGATGAATTAAAAATATGAAACAACAAGTTCATCACAGAATAAAGTATGTTCCTCAAATGCTATCGGACAATGATTCAAATCCATCAATGTGGGGCAACTGGTGCAGTGATTTTCCACAACTGATAAATCAGGGATTGAAATTTAGGAGTCTGTATTGATTGGATTGTTTACATGCCAAAACTGAGCAACGATCAAACCACAATATTTGTAGAACTGTTTACTGTACAAGAAACTAAAACCAAGAAATTGCTGAAAGCGAATTTCTTGCTCTCAGATCAGCGGCGGGTGGGGGGGAAGAGAGAGGGGCACAGAGATTATAAGAGGTAATGTGTCATCATCCACAGATGAACTGTACTCCCAGTCTGTGGATGACTTTTGTCGGTGTTTTTCTCTGTGATGATGACTAAGCCGCTGCTTTCAACTCATAAACTGTTGACTGTCGAGGGTTTTCTTTCTTTTTTAAAAAAAACGAGCGGTGTTGGTTTTATTATTGAAACCCGCGAGAGAGAGAGAGAGAGAGAGAGACAATAGAGAAAATTCCAGTCAAACCTATGAACCAAAACAAAAATAATTTGTGTTCCTCCACTCCAACCTTTCTCTCTCTCTCCCTCCCTCCGCCCTCACACTCACACCATCTCACAGTAAAATGGCAGGAATGAGCGAGTAGCCTTAACAGCCCGACACCCCCGGGAATCACTGCGGTCACACAAACCCGGGGACATGACAGGAGCGGCCCGGGGCCGCGCCGCGCCGCACCGCACCGCACCGAGCCGCCGCCGCCCGACACAGGAGGCAATGGCGGGGGAGAGACACGGGGCAAAAGAGGCCCGAGGAGGGCAGGGACAGGGGGCGGAGGGGAGGACACACAGAAAGGCTTTTAAATGGTAAAGATCGCACCTGAAAATCAGCGAGAATCATCTCCCGGTCCATGGCCGCCATTGTGCTGTCTGTGCAGTGGCCCCGGCGGCGGGGGGAGGGGCGGGGGCGGGGCCGGGGGGGGGGAGAGGCCGCTAAGGCCTCGTGGAGCTCTCCCTGGAAATAAAAACAACCTGAGACCCGGGGGGAGGGGGTGACGGCAGCCCCGGCCCCGCCCGCCAGGCCCGCCCGGGTGTGTGTGAGGCCGGGGCGGGGCGGGGCGGGGCGGGGGGTCAGGCCGGGCCGGGCCGGGGGTCCGGGGGCCGGGGGTCGGGTCGGGCTGTTTTTGCTGGTCACGGTGTCGCAAAGGGAAACAGAAGCCGCCTTTACGGCAGGTTTAACACGTGACCCCCTCCCGGCAGTCAGTCTGTCTGTCAGTCAGTCTGAGCCGCGGTGAGTGCACAGCCCCGACATAGCGCTCAGTACATAGTGTACACAGCGGCCTGTACCCCCCTCAGCCCCCACCCCCCCTCACCCCCCCACCCCCCTCAGCCCCCCCCTCACCCCCCCACCCCCCTCACCCCCCCCCCCCCCCTCAGCCCCCCCTCAGCCCCCCCACACCCCCCCTCACACCCCCCACACCCCCAACCCCCCACCCCTCACACCCCCTCACACCCTCACCCCCCCACCCCTCACACCCCCCACCCCTCACACCCCCCACACCCCCCCCCCACACCCCTCACACCCCCCTCACCCCCCCTCACCCCCCTCACACCCCCTCAACCCCCCCTCACACCCCCCACCCCCTCACCCCCCCCACCCCCCTCAGCCCCCCCCCTCAGCCCCCCCCCCCCCCCCCCTCACCCCCCCCACCCCCCCCCCTCAGCCCCCCCAACACCCCCTCACACCCCCACCCCCCCCCCCCCCCTCACACCCCCTCACACCCACTAACACCCCCTCACACCCCCTCACACCCCCACACCCCCTACCCCCCTCCACACCCCCCTCCACCCCTCACCCCCCCCCCCCTCAACCCCCCTCACACCCCCCCCCCCACCCCCCC
>NW_024704746.1:0-24128 GCF_018977255.1 Callorhinchus milii | reverse complement strand
AGATTGCTATGGCATCTCACTCACTGCTGCATTCTCCTTATTCCTTACAACGCTCATGATTGATGAGCATCGTAAGGAATAAGGAGAATGCTAAAAGCGTCATCAATTTATTTGCCAACCCTTTTCTTGCTCAAACTCATCTTCAGGAGCTACATCCGTTCAGCAGTTCCTTGCTGATCTTCCTTTATGAAAATAAACTCCACTCAAATTTGTTAAGAAATATCACAAAACAGAATCCATCGCCTTGCAATATTTGTTACACACCTATAAGAACAACAACAACTTGCGTTTGTATAGTGCCCTTCACATGGAGTAATAATAATAAACTTTGAATTCGATATAGCACCTTATCATATCATTGAGACATCTCAAAGGGCTTCACACGATGTATTGTAAAGTGGGGTGACTTATTTTGGGGGGCAATACGTAAATTGCCACTATAATGTCCCATAAACAATCATATCCCAGAGCGCTTCTAATAAGCATAGAATGGAAAGTTTGCTTGCATTATTGAACATATTAAATCTTAATGAGTGTGTTTTTCACACACTCTGAGTGAACCTTTTTTACATCCTATTAGTCAACAAATGAGGAATAATTCCATGCTATCTCCCTCTCCCATTCCCAGTTCTGCATTTTCTAACAAGAGCTCCCAAGTTAACATAAGACTGATTAATGCTGCAGGTTCATTGATGTGAGGCATCACGTGGATGATCTAATCACCCTGGCAGCTCTCATAATGCACCGAGCGGCTGAGTTTATAACACAGCTGGGAGTATGTTACATGTTCCTGCTTCGTTAGGAAATGTGTGAACTACAAGTGTCAAGTTTGGGAGAGAAGCAAAATAAATTAGAATATTGGTCAATATGCAATAAAGGAAATTTTCACATTATATTTAAATTTTCTAAATAACCTTAGCACTTAGGACCTTAATATTTTTCACAGTCCTGAAGGGAACACTGAAAATGGAATAGTTAACAGATAAAGTGGAAAACTTCTCTCTTGCATTTAGTGGAGTCCTGTAGCTCAGTGGTCAGAGCCCTCGCTTTGCAAGCGAAACACCTGGGTTCAATTCCAGGCAGAGGGCGAAACCTTGGGCAAGTTTCCTTACTCCACACAGAGCATAATAATAATCCCTCCAAAACAAAACAATAATAAATTGGTCATTTTCAATCCATGACTGTTTGTGGGACATTGCTGTGCGCAATTGGCTGCCGCGTTCGCCCACAAATATACAGTCAATTCACTTTATAGTATATTCTGTGAAGCGCTTTGAGACATCAAGAAGACGTGAAAAACGCTATATCAAATTCAAGGATTATTATTATTATTATTTAAAGGTCCACCTAGTGGTTCAGATGAGCATCTGAAAGGCTATGTTTTGCGAGGTAGGTGTGTGTGTGTGTGGGAAGTTGGCGGGGTCAAGTGAATAGAAATCAAGGACTGAGTTGTATACCATGCAAGGTTAATCAGATCATGAGGAGAGGATGTTTTGTGGCCTCGATTATATTTCTGAGTGTATATTGAATTACTCCAAATGAAATAAAAATGGAAATCATACAATTATAGAATTATACAACACAGAAGGAGGCCATCCGGCTCATCGGTTCTCCCTCCCCCCTGCTCAGCAACAGGCTCTGTCACTGTTAAATGCTCCAAGATACTGTTGTTAAAAGATTGTGATGGGGTTGATTCCATAGACAGTAAATGACGGCACTTGATAACTTATGAAACAATGATTAAAGATTAAAATCATGTCTCCCTTTGGCCCGCATTGACTTATTTCCTCATTATAGCTAAACATCTGAATCAAATTATCAGCAACAACAAATTTCACCCTGGTTCCAGCGTGTAACTCAGTTACACTGCTCTTGTGGTCATCTTTGGTGCTGAAATCATGAGCTGGAACTTCTGTCATCTGCTGAGGAGAGACTGGTAGAGTATGAAGTAAATTTACCCCATCCAAAGAATACTGAAACTGAAATCAGAAGATTCATGTCTTATCTAGCCACCTGCCTTCCTTTAACATCCTGCTGAGTGCATAATTAGTAAGGATGAGAGTTGTTGGCAACATGAAGATAGCTGGTTCACAAATCCAAGATAATATTTGTGATGTCATGCACACCAAGCAAAGCGTTTTGTTACATACATGGGACGTCCTCCCAACGTGAAAGGCGCTCTATAAATGGAATCTTGTTGTTGTTGTTGATGTGCGTCTTCTCAACAAATAGGTGGTTGCAGTCAATCAGAATCATGGCAACTGGTAAAATGGCAACAGCAAAGAATGCAACAACAACAACAACAACAAGATTACATGTGTATAGCGCCTTTCACATCGGGAGGATGTGCCAAGGCGCTGGACAGTGACAGCATTTCAGACCCGAGCTGGGGGTCAGGGGGGGAAGAAGGGAGGGGAAGGGAGCGTCTCAGAAGACTTGAATGCATTGAACGAAGCATTGCTGTTTAGAATATCTGGAGACGATTGAGTGGGGATATGATCGAAGCCTTTAAGAATTTGAATGGATATGATGAAGTAAAGAAGAAAAAATATTTTCCTCTACTTGGAGAATCTGTGGCAAGGGGGCTGAGACTCAGGAACATTAGCAAAATAAGCAGGACAACAATAACAACAAATTAAATTTGTATAGTGCCTTTCATGTACCAAGGCACTGGACAGTTTCGAGCTGGTGGTTGGAATCAGGAGGGGTGGAGGACAGGGGGAAAGGAGGGTGACCGAAGGGGTCTTGAGACGGGTCTTGAAGGAGGCAAGGAAGAGGGTGAGGTGGAGGGACTGGGATGGAGTTCCAGAGGCAGACAGGCTGAAGCCCTCCCACCAATGGTGGGGCGGACGAGGTGGGGAACGCGAAACAGGCCGGAGCCCACTGAGTTGAGGGACTGGTTGGTAACGGGTTAGGAGGTCACAGAGGCAGGGAGGAGCAAGACTGTGGAGGGCTTTGAAGTTGAGGACCAGCATCTTGAGTAATGGGGAACCAGTGGAGCCAGGCAAGGATGGGGTCACGCAGCCTGGTGCAGGAGAATACACAGGCTGCAGAGTTTTGAATAATCTGCAGCCTGAAGAGGGAAGAGTTGGGGAAGCCGTCAAACAGGTAGTTTACATAGTTGAACCTGTGATGAATGCATTGATCATGATTGTGATGTCAGACCCCGGCGACAGATTTTGTGCTGAAACGTCTGATTGTGGCTGAAGAGAGGAGATATTTGCAGCAGAAACAGTGAATCTGTAGGACTTTGTTGCCTCTAACGGTTCCTCCTCCAGCCCCCGCACTGTCATGTCTGGGGTCCCCCAGGGCTCTGCCCTTGTCTCCTCTTTAATATCTACATGCTCCCCCTTGGTGACATCATCCGCAGACATGGAGTCAACTTCCACATATATGCGGATGACACCCAACTCTTATCTTTCTGCCTCCACCCTCAGGACCACTGCTGTCCTGACAGACTGTCTGTCGGACATCAAGTCCTGGATGAGGGCAAACGTCCTACAGTTGAATGTGAACAAGACTGAGGCCCTCCTGATTGGCTCACGCCAGCGCCTCAGCACCTCAGGCTCTGGTAGCATCAACCTCCATGGTTACACACTTCAACTCACCAGCAGTCAGGAACCTGGGGGTCCTGTTCAACCCTCAACTGTCATTGCTTCCCTACATCCAAGCCATGACCCGCTCTGCCTTCCCTCACCTCCGTAACATCGCCCGACTCCGCCACTACCTCACACCCCAGGCCCCTGAAACTCTGGTTCAAGCCTTCACCACCTCCAGGCTCGACTATGCAAACTCCCTGCGTGTCGGCCTTCCCAACTCCTCCCTCCACAGCTGCAGATAATCCAGACCTCTGCAGCCCGTGTCCTCTCCCGCACCAAACTCCGTGACCCCATCTCCTCCACTCTCGCCCGACTCCATTGGCTCCCTATCCTTCAGAGGATCCAGTTCAAGATCCTTGTCCTCATCTACAAAGCCCTCCATGGCCTCGCCCCTCTGACTTATCCCCCTACCAACCCACCCACTCCCTCCGCTCAGCCGGCTTCGGCCTGCTCCAAGTCCCCCGACCCACCCACCCCAGCTCAGGTCTGAAATGCTGTGCATTGCCCAGCACCTTGGGACGTCCTCCTGACGTGAAAGGCACTATATAACTGTAATCTTGTTGTTGTTGTTTGAGAAAAACACAACAATATAAGAATAGGAGGAAAACATACGAACATTAAAGGATCCTTTCATATAAAAACACAGTTGAAATCCGAATTTTGGAAGAGCAAGAATTGGTCAGGACGAGTGTAGAAGGTAGGCCTGATGTGTTGTTTTAGAGAAAGGTTTTATTTACTTTGTGGTTTCTTATCTGTAAGTCCTGTAGCTCAGTGGTTAGAGCACTCGCTGTGCAAGCGAGGTACCGGAGTTCAATTCCAGGCAGAGGGCGAAACCTTGGGCAAGTTTCCTTACTCCACACAGAGCCTAATAATAATCCGTCTAAAACAAAACAATAATAAATTGATCATTTTCAATCCATGACTGTTTGTGGATACTGCTGTGCGCAATTGGCTGCCGCGTTTGCCCACTAATATACAGTCAATTCACTTTACAGTCTATTCTGTGAAGCGCTTTGGGACATCTAGAAGACGTGATAAGGCTCTATATCAAATGCAAGGATTATTATTATTATTATTATCTGTGTGTTTTGATTTTTATTCAAAAGCCAGAGGTGTTTAAGAAGAGATTTGCTGGGAGCGGGTGTGGGGGACTCGCTTGTGTGGGGCAGCTTTGAGTTGGGCAGCTCATTATGACTTGGGACATCCTCCTGATGTGATAAGGTGCCATACAAATGTAATTTGTTGTTATTGTGGCTGTTGTTGTCAGTTTGAAATGCTACAAAAATGCAAGTACTTGTTTCTCTCTCTGTCAGACACTCACCTTACACACCCGACCTCACACACCCACCTACGCACCCGAGCTCACACACCCACCTACACACCCAATCTGAGACACTCTCCTACAAGGCTGTCCTCGCTGCTGTGTTGTGCTCAGGCCTGTGGCATCCCGGTTGCACAGGACATAGGGCTGTATGCACTACTGTGTAGTTAAAAAGGTCTGTGGCATCCCTTTTGCTCAGAACAAAGGGTTGTGCACACTGCTGTGGTATGCGCAGGCCTGTGGCGGCTCTACTGTACAGGACAAAGTACTGCTCATAGTACTGTGGTATGCACAGGCCTGTGATTGCCCTGCTGCACAGGACACAGGCCTGTCTGCATGGCGTTGGTGTGCGAAGACCTGTGGCAGTCAGCTTGCAATGGACACAGGGCTGTCTGCAATGCTATGGTATGCACAGGTCTGTGGTGGTCTTGTTTCACAGGACACAGGCTGTCCACACCGCTGTGGAGGCACGTAGGACTTGGCTGTCCTGATGAAGGGTCGTGGATCCAAAACGTTGACTTACTTTCCTTTCTCCATAGATGCTGCCTGACCTGCTGACTGTTCCCAGCGACTTCTGTTTTTGTCTTCAAGCATTCTATTCCTTTCTCCCTCATGTACCTATTTAGCTTCCCCTTAAATATATCTGTGCTATTTGCCTCCACAAATGTTCCACTTTCCCACTGCTCTCTGTGTGAAGAAATTTCTTCCAACTTCCCTATTTGATCTATTCTTGACTATTTTATGTTGATGGGCCCTGGTTTTGGTCTCCCCCACAAGTGGAAATATCTTCCTTATGTCTATTCTATCAAAACCTTTCATCATTTTAAAAACCTCTATCAGGCCACCCCTTACCCTCCTCTTTTCTGAGAAAAGAGTTCAAGTATGTTCAGCCTTTCCTGATAGGTATAACCTCTCAGTTCTGGGATCGAACGCCTTTTGGAAATCTAAATATATTACATATATAGTGTAAACATAAATATATTAAATATATAGTGGAGTCCTGTGGCTCAGTGGTTAGAGCACTCGCTTTGCAAGCGAGAGACCTGAGTTCAATTCCAGGCAGAGGGCGAAACCTCGGGCAAGTTTCCTTACTCCACACAGAGCCTAATAATAATCCCTCCAAAAACCAAAAACAATAATAAATTGGTCATTTTCAATCTACGACTGTTTGTGGGACATTGCTGTGCGCAATTGGCTGCCGCGTTTGCCCACAAATATATAGTCAATTCACTTTACAGTGTGTTCTGTGAAGCGCTTTGGGACGTCCTCCCGACGTGAAAAGCGCTATATCAAATGCAAGGATTATTATTATTATTATTATTATTATCTATCGCATTCCCCTTGTCTACTCTTTCTGTTACCTTCAAATAATTCAATGAGGTTGGTCAAGCATGACCTTTCTTTTTGGAATCTGTACTGACTATTCTTTATTATGTTTTCCATTTCTAGATGTTTTTCTATTACCTCTTTCAGTAAGGATTCCATTATCTTTCCTACCCCTGATGTTAAGCTGACAGGTCTATAGTGCCCTGGGGTTGTTCTATCTCCCTTTTTAAATATAGGTATAACATTAGCTATGCTCCAGTCCTCTGGCACTACTCCCTTTTCTATTGAGTTATTATATATGTGTAATAGTGCCTCTGCAATCTTTTCCTTTGATTCTTTTAATATATGCGGATGCAAACCATCTGGACCAGGGGTTTTATCCTCTCTGAGTTTTGTTAGTTTTTCGATTATATCTCCCCTTTGTATCTTAAATGTACTTGTATGTATTATTTTTGATCTAGTCTTCTACTGTCATGTCCACCTGATCTATGTCTGTAGAATATTTTACTATTTCTTTTTATATTTCTTGATAATTTTATTTCATAATTCCTCTTTGCCTTCCTAATTATTTTTTGGACTATTTTCCTGACCTCTTCGTATTTTTGTTGCTGTTTATGTACCTTGTGAACCCTTCTTTCCTGAGTCTCAACGTTTCTCTTATGACGGTGTCTCATTATTATTTAAGCTTTGTCTTGCTTTTTAGCAGAATATATTTCTCCTGGACTATATTGATCACTGTTTTAAATGTTTCCCACTGCTGCTCTATCGCTTTGTTGCCAATATTGTTTTCCAGTTTATTTTCCCAAGTTCCATTCTCATCCCCTCAAAATCAGCTTTTTCCCAATCTATTACCCTGGTCTTTGTCATACTAATTTCCTTCTCAATCTTTATCTTAAACCTTATTAAGTTATGATCGCTATTGCCTAGATGTTCCCCTACTCGTACTTTTACCTGCTCTGGTTCATTTCCCATTACTAAATCCAGCAGGGATTTCCCCCTTCTTGGGCCGCTTACATACTGGGTAAGAAAAGAGTCCTGTACACATTGAAGGAACTCCATTCCCTTATCCCCTTAAACCTACCTTTTCTCATCAATAAATTTGGGGGTAGTTGAAATCTCCCATGATTTTTGCTCTATGTCTTTTACTCATTTCCCTAATTTGCTTGCATATTTCTTCCTCTACCCCCATTCCACCATTAGGTGGTCTGTAGAGTACCCCTATTTGTGTGATCGATCCTTTCTTATCTTTCATCTCTATCCACACAGATTCTGTTTCTAGCTCACTGTTGGCTACGTCCCTTCTTTCTACTGCCACAATGTTATCCTTAACGAGTACAGCTACTCCACCGCTCTTTTTCCCATCTCTATCCTTTTCCCATGTCTATCCTTTCTAAATACGTTATACCCTGCAATGTTTAATTGCCAGTCCTATTCTTTCTGTAGCCACGGTTCAGTAATCCCAATTATACCTTGTTCCTCACCACAAATTATTACCTCCAGTTTTCCTGTTTTATTTCAGATGCTGTGTACATTGCTGCACAGACAGTTTAATTCATCATTATTATAAATTGTTCCTCATTTTATTTTTGACAGCCTTTTTACACTTCTGTTCTATAATTGTATTAATTCCTTGACCATTTATAATCTCCTTATTTCTTATTTTTGTCTGGCTTGAGTCACTTCCTTCTAATCCCTCCCTGGCCTTTACTAGTTTAAAGCCTTTGCTCTGTTTATCCTTTCTGCTCGGACTTGGTCCCCTTTCTTCAGGTGGAGCCCATCCTATTTATACAGCTCCATATTGCTGCCAGCGTCCCCATGAAGTGGAACCCTTCTTTCCCACACCAATCCTTTAGCCACGTGTTAACTTTCCTAATCTGTTTCTCCCTATTCCAGTTCGCACATGGCTCAGGTAATAATCCAGATTATTACCCTCGAGGTCCTGTCTTTTAACTTAACTCCTAACTCCTAAAACTCCCTCTGCAGGACCTCCTCCCTGTTTTTTCCTATGTCGTTTATCCCAATATGGACCACAACAAGTGGATCTGGCCCTTCCCTTCCAAATTCCTCTTCAGCTCCTTCAGATCTATGGAGTGCCCGTGGCGGCCTTGCTGCACATAAAACAAGCTGCACACACTGCTGTGGTATGCGCTGGGCCAGTTGCACAGGACACGGGGCTGTGCATACTGCTGTGCCTTGCGCAGGTCTGTGGTGGCCGCTTGTACAGGATTATATTATATTGTATTATATTACGGCCCGCTCTGCCTTCCCCCACCTCCGGAACATCGCCTGACTCCTCCCCTCAGGCCACTGATATCCTCATACACCCATTTGTCATCTCAACGCTTGACTATGAAAACTCCCTCCACAAGCTACAGATCATCCAGAACTCTGCAACTTGTATCCTCTCCTGCACCAGGCTCCGTGAATCCATCATCCCCACCCTCGTCCGGCTCCTCAAAATCCTCACTTTCAAGGCCCTCCATGGCCTTGCCCCCTCCTACCTCTCTTCCTCCACTCAGCAGGCTCTGGCCTGCTCCATGTCTCCTGCCCGGCCTACCCTACCATCGGCGGCTGGGCTTTCAGCCTCTCTGACCCCACTCTTTCGAACTCCATCCCACAATCCCTTCACCCTGCTGCCTCCCTTGCTTGCATCATGACCTCCTTTTCAACCGTGCCTTCAGCTACCCTCCAACCTCTCTGCCATCCCTCGTCCCAACCCTACCCCTGCCACGGTCGGTTCCTGATCCCCGACAGTTCAGCACTTTGGGATGTCCTCCCGACGTGAAGGTGCTTTACAAATGTAATTTTATTATCGTTGTTTATATTTATATCCCTGTAGTTAATGAACAGCAACTGTTTAGCACAACAACAGAACCAGCAAAATCCTTTCTCCTTTCTGTGAGAACACTGACACTGTGACGAGCTCCTGTCTCAGAGCCTCCTGTCACTCACTGAGCTGCCAAACAGTCAGACTCTGGGGAACTGCAGCACATAACATGGACAGAGGAAAATCCGCTCCTGCATGTTATACAACTGGGGTATAGTTTGCCAGTTCAAGGCGCTGATTTAATGATAGCATCAGCGGCTCTGTGTTAACAACAAAATTATATTTGTAAAGCCCTTATTGCGTCGGGATGACATCCCAAGGCGCTGGACAGACAGAGTTAAGGACCTGAGCTGAGGGTTAGGGGAGGATGGACGGCAGGTTGGGAAGCAGGAGATCAAAAGTACGGTTGAAGAGGAGGTGGGTCTTGAAGGTGGCAAGACGGAGGGACTGCGGGCTGATGTTCCAGAGGGTGGGTGCAGAGCAATGTCCCACCCGCTGATAGTGGGGCGAGCGAGGCGGGGGGTGTGAAGCAGCCCACAGCCCACTGAACAAACAGGATGGTACAGGGTTAGGAGGTCAGGGGTCGGGGGTGATGCTGGTCTTCTTGCTGCCCGCCAGCTCCAGCACCTCAGCGATCAGATACTCGAGCACCGCGGCCACATAGACCGGGGCTCCGGCCCCCACGCCATCAGCGTAGTTGCCTTTACGGAGATGTCTGTGGACGCGGCCCACGGGGAACTGCAGTCCGGCCCGGGAGGAGCGGGACTTGGCCTTGGCTCGGGCTTCACCTCCAGTCTCCCCACGTCCTGACATCTTGACTAAGATTCCGACACCAACCAGAGCGGATTCTGTGCTTAAATAGGCTCCGAGCGTCAGGCCCTTCATTTCCTGCCCAATCAGATCTCCTCGCACTGCAGCCCCAGCCCCCTGTCTCTACGTCACATCGGGCTCTCAGCCAATCACAGCACAGAGGCTGGGAGGCTGGGGATTGGTTGCCAACCCCCGGGGTCCCATTGGGGAACCGGTTATGCTAAAGAGGGATGAACGGACTGCTTTGCTGGGATTGGATGGCGATAATATATAAGAGGAGGTTCAGAACACTGCCCGACACTGTGTCGGTGGTATCAAGAGAGCAGAATGGCTGGTGAGGGCAAATCCGAGGGCAAAGCCGCTAAATCCGAGGGCAAAGGAGCGCCCAAAAAAGGCAGCAAGAAAGCGATTCGCAAACCGCAGACTGCGGGCAAGAAGCGCAGGAGGTCGAGGAAGGAGAGTTACTCCATCTACGTGTACAAGGTGATGAAGCAGGTCCACCCGGACACCGGCATCTCCTCCAAGGCCATGAGCATCATGAACTCCTTTGTGAATGACATCTTCGAGCGCATCGCGTCCGAGGCTTCCCGCCTGGCGCAGTACAACAAGCGCTCGACCATCACCTCCAGGGAGATCCAGACCGCCGTGCGCCTGCTGCTGCCCGGGGAGCTGGCCAAGCACGCCGTGTCCGAGGGCACCAAGGCCGTCACCAAGTACACCAGCTCCAAGTGAGGGCTCACAGTCACTCCATCTACACACAAAGGCTCTTTTCAGAGCCACACACCACCTCTCCGACAGAGCTGTAGCAAACGCGCCTTAAGCTGTGTGTGCAGTGCCCGTCCCCGCGGGACCACTGCCCTCTGTGGTTCCACAAGAGGGTCCCATCCGCCCTCAGCGGCGGATCCTCTCGGCCTTCAGCCCCAATGCCGTCAGCATCGTCAACGGTTTGGGAATCTTAAAGCGATTACAAACGATCCGCGTCCTTAATGTTCCCTTTTACTCGGATCGTGGAAATACTTTTGGGGCTTCTGATCGGTGGGGAAGGACTTTGTTGGGAGGAGCGTTTTGTTTAATTAAACGAAGTATGAAATCTTGATCGCGCTCCGCATTCAAACCGATTTTCAAGGATATTCAGGTGAAATAGTTGAAAAACATCAAAATCTCTCCTGGTAATGAGATCCGATTAGAAAAAGAATTAAAATGGCCATCAATCCGTGTAATGAGACGGAGGTAATATTCGCCTCTAAAGGACATTCACATTCACTCTCCTTTGTCTCCGTGAAATTGGCGCTTTCATCAATGGTCTGGAAAGGCTTCAGAGCCACCGGGTCAGCACAGGGGGCGCCACTGAGCCCCCTCCCCGGGTCAGCACAGGGGGCGCCACTGAGCCCCCTCCCCGGGTCAGCACAGGGGGCGCCACTGAGCCCCCTCCCCGGGTCAGCACAGGGGGCGCCACTGAGCCACCTCCCCGGGTCAGCACAGGGGGCGCCACTGAGCCCCCTCCCCGGGGACACCGGGGCAGCACAGGGGGCGCCACTGAGCCCCCTCCCCGGGTCAGCACAGGGGGCGCCACTGAGCCCCCCTCCCCGGGGACACTGGGGCAGCACAGGGGGCGCCAGTGAGCCCCCTCCCCGGGTCAGCACAGGGGGCGCCACTGAGCCCCCTCCCCGGGTCAGCACAGGGGGCGCCACTGAGCCCCCTCCCCGGGGACACCGGGGCGCCACTGAGCCCCCTCCCCGGAGACACCGGGGCAGCACAGGGGGCGCCACTGAGCCCCCTCCCCGGGGACACCGGGGCAGCACAGGGGACGCCCCCTGTACTGCCCCGGGGAGGGGGCTCAGTGGCGCCCCCTGTGCTGCCCCTGTGTCCCCGGGGAGGGGGGCTAAGTAGCGCCCCCTGTGCTGCCCCTGTGTCCCCGGGGAGGGGGCTCAGTGGCGCCGCCTGTGCTGCCCCGGTGTCCCCGGGGAGGGGGCTCAGTGGCGCCCCCTGTGCTGCCCCGGTGTCCCCGGGGAGGGGGCTCAGTGGCGCCCCCTGTGCTGCCCAAGTGTCCCCGGGGAGGGGGCTCAGTGGCGCCCCCTGTGCTGCACCAGTGTCCCCGTTGGTTTGGGGGGGGGGAGGGGGGCTCACTGGCGCCCCCTTTGCTGCCCCAGTGTCCCCGGGGAGGGGGGCTCACTGGCGCCCCCTGTGCTGCCCCAGTGTCCCCGGGGAGGGGGCTCAGGGGCGCCCCCTGTGCTGCCCCGGTGTCCCCGGGGAGGGGGCTCAGTGGCGCCCCCTGTGCTGCCCCGGTGTCCCCGGGGAGGGGGCTCAGTGGCGCCCCCTGTGCTGCCCCGGTGTCCCCGGGGAGGGGGCTCAGTGGCGCCCCCTGTGCTGCACCAGTGTCCCCGTTGGTTTGGGGGGGGGAGGGGGGCTCACTGGCGCCCCCTTTGCTGCCCCAGTGTCCCCGGGGAGGGGGCTCAGTGGCGCCCCCTGTGCTGCCCCAGTGTCCCCGGGGAGGGGCTCAGTGGCGCCCCCTGTGCTGCACCAGTGTCCCCGTTGGTTTGGGGGAGGGGAGGGGGGCTCACTGGCGCCCCCTGTGCTGCCCCAGTGTCCCCGGGGAGGGGGCTCAGTGGCGCCCCCTGTGCTGCACCAGTGTCCCCGTTGGTTTGGGGGGGAGGAGGGGGGCTCACTGGCGCCCCCTTTGCTGCCCCAGTGTCCCCGGGGAGGGGGCTCAGTGGCGCCCCCTGTGCTGCCCCAGTGTCCCCGGGGAGGGGGCTCAGTGGCGCCCCCTGTGCTGCACCAGTGTCCCCGTTGGTTTGGGGGAGGGGAGGGGGGCTCAGTGGCGCCCCCTGTGCTGCCCCGGTGTCCCCGGGGAGGGGGCTCACTGGCGCCCCCTGTGCTGCCCCAGTGTCCCCGGGGAGGGGGGCTCAGTGGCGCCCCCTGTGCTGCCCCGGGGAGGGGGCTCAGGGGCGCCCCCTGTGCTGCCCCGGTGTCCCCGGGGAGGGGGCTCAGTGGCGCCCCCTGTGCTGCCCCGGTGTCCCCGGGGAGGGGGCTCAGTGGCGCCCCCTGTGCTGACCCGGGGAGGGGGCTCAGTGGCGCCCCTGTGCTGACCCGGGGAGGGGGCTCAGTGGCGCCCCCTGTGCTGACCCGGGGAGGGGGCTCAGTGGCGCCCCCTGTGCTGACCCGGGGAGGGGGCTCAGTGGCGCCCCCTGTGCTGACCCGGGGAGGGGGCTCAGTGGCGCCCCCTGTGCTGACCCGGGGAGGGGGCTCAGTGGCGCCCCCTGTGCTGCCCCGGTGTCCCCGGGGAGGGGGCTCAGTGGCGCCCCCTGTGCTGACCCGGGGAGGGGGCTCAGTGGCGCCCCCTGTGCTGACCCGGGGAGGGGGCTCAGTGGCGCCCCCTGTGCTGCCCCGGTGTCCCCGGGGAGGGGGCTCAGTGGCGCCCCCTGTGCTGCCCCGGTGTCCCCGGGGAGGGGGCTCAGTGGCGCCCCCTGTGCTGACCCGGGGAGGGGGCTCAGTGGCGCCCCCTGTGCTGACCCGGTGGCTCTGAAGCCTTTCCAGACCATTGATGAAAGCGCCAATTTCACGGAGACAAAGGAGAGTGAATGTGAATGTCCTTTAGAGGCGAATATTACCTCCGTCTCATTACACGGATTGATGGCCATTTTAATTCTTTTTCTAATCGGATCTCATTACCAGGAGAGATTTTGATGTTTTTCAACTATTTCACCTGAATATCCTTGAAAATCGGTTTGAATGCGGAGCGCGATCAAGATTTCATACTTCGTTTAATTAAACAAAACGCTCCTCCCAACAAAGTCCTTCCCCACCGATCAGAAGCCCCAAAAGTATTTCCACGATCCGAGTAAAAGGGAACATTAAGGACGCGGATCGTTTGTAATCGCTTTAAGATTCCCAAACCGTTGACGATGCTGACGGCATTGGGGCTGAAGGCCGAGAGGATCCGCCGCTGAGGGCGGATGGGACCCTCTTGTGGAACCACAGAGGGCAGTGGTCCCGCGGGGACGGGCACTGCACACACAGCTTAAGGCGCGTTTGCTACAGCTCTGTCGGAGAGGTGGTGTGTGGCTCTGAAAAGAGCCTTTGTGTGTAGATGGAGTGACTGTGAGCCCTCACTTGGAGCTGGTGTACTTGGTGACGGCCTTGGTGCCCTCGGACACGGCGTGCTTGGCCAGCTCCCCGGGCAGCAGCAGGCGCACGGCGGTCTGGATCTCCCTGGAGGTGATGGTCGAGCGCTTGTTGTACTGCGCCAGGCGGGAAGCCTCGGACGCGATGCGCTCGAAGATGTCATTCACAAAGGAGTTCATGATGCTCATGGCCTTGGAGGAGATGCCGGTGTCCGGGTGGACCTGCTTCATCACCTTGTACACGTAGATGGAGTAACTCTCCTTCCTCGACCTCCTGCGCTTCTTGCCCGCAGTCTGCGGTTTGCGAATCGCTTTCTTGCTGCCTTTTTTGGGCGCTCCTTTGCCCTCGGATTTAGCGGCTTTGCCCTCGGATTTGCCCTCACCAGCCATTCTGCTCTCTTGATACCACCGACACAGTGTCGGGCAGTGTTCTGAACCTCCTCTTATATATTATCGCCATCCAATCCCAGCAAAGCAGTCCGTTCATCCCTCTTTAGCATAACCGGTTCCCCAATGGGACCCCGGGGGTTGGCAACCAATCCCCAGCCTCCCAGCCTCTGTGCTGTGATTGGCTGAGAGCCCGATGTGCTGTGGGGGCCGGGGCTGGGGCTGCAGTGCGAGGAGATCTGATTGGGCAGGAAATGAAGGGCCTGACGCTCGGAGCCTATTTAAGCACAGAATCCGCTCTGGTTGGTGTCGGAATCTTAGTCAAGATGTCAGGACGTGGGGAGACTGGAGGTGAAGCCCGGGCCCAGGCCAAGTCCCGCTCCTCCCGGGCCGGACTGCAGTTCCCCGTGGGCCGCGTCCACAGACATCTCCGTAAAGGCAACTACGCTGATGGCGTGGGGGCCGGAGCCCCGGTCTATGTGGCCGCGGTGCTCGAGTATCTGATCGCTGAGGTGCTGGAGCTGGCGGGCAGCAAGAAGACCAGCATCACCCCCGACCCCTGACCTCCTAACCCTGTACCATCCTGTTTGTTCAGTGGGCTGTGGGCTGCTTCACACCCCCCGCCTCGCTCGCCCCACTATCAGCGGGTGGGACATTGCTCTGCACCCACCCTCTGGAACATCAGCCCGCAGTCCCTCCGTCTTGCCACCTTCAAGACCCACCTCCTCTTCAACCGTACTTTTGATCTCCTGCTTCCCAACCTGCCGTCCATCCTCCCCTAACCCTCAGCTCAGGTCCTTAACTCTGTCTGTCCAGCGCCTTGGGATGTCATCCCGACGCAATAAGGGCTTTACAAATATAATTTTGTTGTTAACACAGAGCCGCTGATGCTATCATTAAATCAGCGCCTTGAACTGGCAAACTATACCCCAGTTGTATAACATGCAGGAGCGGATTTTCCTCTGTCCATGTTATGTGCTGCAGTTCCCCAGAGTCTGACTGTTTGGCAGCTCAGTGAGTGACAGGAGGCTCTGAGACAGGAGCTCGTCACAGTGTCAGTGTTCTCACAGAAAGGAGAAAGGATTTTGCTGGTTCTGTTGTTGTGCTAAACAGTTGCTGTTCATTAACTACAGGGATATAAATATAAACAACGATAATAAAATTACATTTGTAAAGCACCTTCACGTCGGGAGGACATCCCAAAGTGCTGAACTGTCGGGGATCAGGAACCGACCGTGGCAGGGGTAGGGTTGGGACGAGGGATGGCAGAGAGGTTGGAGGGTAGCTGAAGGCACGGTTGAAAAGGAGGTCATGATGCAAGCAAGGGAGGCAGCAGGGTGAAGGGATTGTGGGATGGAGTTCGAAAGAGTGGGGTCAGAGAGGCTGAAAGCCCAGCCGCCGATGGTAGGGTAGGCCGGGCAGGAGACATGGAGCAGGCCAGAGCCTGCTGAGTGGAGGAAGAGAGGTAGGAGGGGGCAAGGCCATGGAGGGCCTTGAAAGTGAGGATTTTGAGGAGCCGGACGAGGGTGGGGATGATGGATTCACGGAGCCTGGTGCAGGAGAGGATACAAGTTGCAGAGTTCTGGATGATCTGTAGCTTGTGGAGGGAGTTTTCATAGTCAAGCGTTGAGATGACAAATGGGTGTATGAGGATATCAGTGGCCTGAGGGGAGGAGTCAGGCGATGTTCCGGAGGTGGGGGAAGGCAGAGCGGGCCGTAATATAATACAATATAATATAATCCTGTACAAGCGGCCACCACAGACCTGCGCAAGGCACAGCAGTATGCACAGCCCCGTGTCCTGTGCAACTGGCCCAGCGCATACCACAGCAGTGTGTGCAGCTTGTTTTATGTGCAGCAAGGCCGCCACGGGCACTCCATAGATCTGAAGGAGCTGAAGAGGAATTTGGAAGGGAAGGGCCAGATCCACTTGTTGTGGTCCATATTGGGATAAACGACATAGGAAAAAACAGGGAGGAGGTCCTGCAGAGGGAGTTTTAGGAGTTAGGAGTTAAGTTAAAAGACAGGACCTCGAGGGTAATAATCTGGATTATTACCTGAGCCATGTGCGAACTGGAATAGGGAGAAACAGATTAGGAAAGTTAACACGTGGCTAAAGGATTGGTGTGGGAAAGAAGGGTTCCACTTCATGGGGACGCTGGCAGCAATATGGAGCTGTATAAATAGGATGGGCTCCACCTGAAGAAAGGGGACCAAGTCCGAGCAGAAAGGATAAACAGAGCAAAGGCTTTAAACTAGTAAAGGCCAGGGAGGGATTAGAAGGAAGTGACTCAAGCCAGACAAAAATAAGAAATAAGGAGATTATAAATGGTCAAGGAATTAATACAATTATAGAACAGAAGTGTAAAAAGGCTGTCAAAAATAAAATGAGGAACAATTTATAATAATGATGAATTAAACTGTCTGTGCAGCAATGTACACAGCATCTGAAATAAAACAGGAAAACTGGAGGTAATAATTTGTGGTGAGGAACAAGGTATAATTGGGATTACTGAACCGTGGCTACAGAAAGAATAGGACTGGCAATTAAACATTGCAGGGTATAACGTATTTAGAAAGGATAGACATGGGAAAAGGATAGAGATGGGAAAAAGAGCGGTGGAGTAGCTGTACTCGTTAAGGATAACATTGTGGCAGTAGAAAGAAGGGACGTAGCCAACAGTGAGCTAGAAACAGAATCTGTGTGGATAGAGATGAAAGATAAGAAAGGATCGATCACACAAATAGGGGTACTCTACAGACCACCTAATGGTGGAATGGGGGTAGAGGAAGAAATATGCAAGCAAATTAGGGAAATGAGTAAAAGACATAGAGCAAAAATCATGGGAGATTTCAACTACCCCCAAATTTATTGATGAGAAAAGGTAGGTTTAAGGGG
The DNA here is from genome assembly GCF_018977255.1 of Callorhinchus milii. Taxonomy (NCBI): domain Eukaryota; kingdom Metazoa; phylum Chordata; class Chondrichthyes; order Chimaeriformes; family Callorhinchidae; genus Callorhinchus; species Callorhinchus milii. The sequence continues at coordinate 6,838 of NW_024704746.1, read as the reverse complement.
ATAAGGGAATGGAGTTCCTTCAATGTGTACAGGACTCTTTTCTTACCCAGTATGTAAGCGGCCCAAGAAGGGGGAAATCCCTGCTGGATTTAGTAATGGGAAATGAACCAGAGCAGGTAAAAGTACGAGTAGGGGAACATCTAGGCAATAGCGATCATAACTTAATAAGGTTTAAGATAAAGATTGAGAAGGAAATTAGTATGACAAAGACCAGGGTAATAGATTGGGAAAAAGCTGATTTTGAGGGGATGAGAATGGAACTTGGGAAAATAAACTGGAAAACAATATTGGCAACAAAGCGATAGAGCAGCAGTGGGAAACATTTAAAACAGTGATCAATATAGTCCAGGAGAAATATATTCTGCTAAAAAGCAAGACAAAGCTTAAATAATAATGAGACACCGTCATAAGAGAAACGTTGAGACTCAGGAAAGAAGGGTTCACAAGGTACATAAACAGCAACAAAAATACGAAGAGGTCAGGAAAATAGTCCAAAAAATAATTAGGAAGGCAAAGAGGAATTATGAAATAAAATTATCAAGAAATATAAAAAGAAATAGTAAAATATTCTACAGACATAGATCAGGTGGACATGACAGTAGAAGACTAGATCAAAAATAATACATACAAGTACATTTAAGATACAAAGGGGAGATATAATCGAAAAACTAACAAAACTCAGAGAGGATAAAACCCCTGGTCCAGATGGTTTGCATCCGCATATATTAAAAGAATCAAAGGAAAAGATTGCAGAGGCACTATTACACATATATAATAACTCAATAGAAAAGGGAGTAGTGCCAGAGGACTGGAGCATAGCTAATGTTATACCTATATTTAAAAAGGGAGATAGAACAACCCCAGGGCACTATAGACCTGTCAGCTTAACATCAGGGGTAGGAAAGATAATGGAATCCTTACTGAAAGAGGTAATAGAAAAACATCTAGAAATGGAAAACATAATAAAGAATAGTCAGTACAGATTCCAAAAAGAAAGGTCATGCTTGACCAACCTCATTGAATTATTTGAAGGTAACAGAAAGAGTAGACAAGGGGAATGCGATAGATAATAATAATAATAATAATAATAATCCTTGCATTTGATATAGCGCTTTTCACGTCGGGAGGACGTCCCAAAGCGCTTCACAGAACACACTGTAAAGTGAATTGACTATATATTTGTGGGCAAACGCGGCAGCCAATTGCGCACAGCAATGTCCCACAAACAGTCGTAGATTGAAAATGACCAATTTATTATTGTTTTTGGTTTTGGAGGGATTATTATTAGGCTCTGTGTGGAGTAAGGAAACTTGCCCAAGGTTTCGCCCTCTGCCTGGAATTGAACTCAGGTCTCTCGCTTGCAAAGCGAGTGCTCTAACCACTGAGCCACAGGACTCCACTATATATTTAATATATTTATGTTTACACTATATATGTAATATATTTAGATTTCCAAAAGGCGTTCGATCCCAGAACTGAGAGGTTATACCTATCAGGAAAGGCTGAACATACTTGAACTCTTTTCTCAGAAAAGAGGAGGGTAAGGGGTGGCCTGATAGAGGTTTTTAAAATGATGAAAGGTTTTGATAGAATAGACATAAGGAAGATATTTCCACTTGTGGGGGAGACCAAAACCAGGGCCCATCAACATAAAATAGTCAAGAATAGATCAAATAGGGAAGTTGGAAGAAATTTCTTCACACAGAGAGCAGTGGGAAAGTGGAACATTTGTGGAGGCAAATAGCACAGATATATTTAAGGGGAAGCTAAATAGGTACATGAGGGAGAAAGGAATAGAATGCTTGAAGACAAAAACAGAAGTCGCTGGGAACAGTCAGCAGGTCAGGCAGCATCTATGGAGAAAGGAAAGTAAGTCAACGTTTTGGATCCACGACCCTTCATCAGGACAGCCAAGTCCTACGTGCCTCCACAGCGGTGTGGACAGCCTGTGTCCTGTGAAACAAGACCACCACAGACCTGTGCATACCATAGCATTGCAGACAGCCCTGTGTCCATTGCAAGCTGACTGCCACAGGTCTTCGCACACCAACGCCATGCAGACAGGCCTGTGTCCTGTGCAGCAGGGCAATCACAGGCCTGTGCATACCACAGTACTATGAGCAGTACTTTGTCCTGTACAGTAGAGCCGCCACAGGCCTGCGCATACCACAGCAGTGTGCACAACCCTTTGTTCTGAGCAAAAGGGATGCCACAGACCTTTTTAACTACACAGTAGTGCATACAGCCCTATGTCCTGTGCAACCGGGATGCCACAGGCCTGAGCACAACACAGCAGCGAGGACAGCCTTGTAGGAGAGTGTCTCAGATTGGGTGTGTAGGTGGGTGTCTGAGCTCGGGTGTGTAAGTGGGTGTGTGAGGTCGGGTGTGTATGTGGGTGTGTGAGGTCAGGTGTGTCGAAGGCACAGCTGCCGAGGGTGGAGCAGAGGACTTGGGGGATGAGGTAGAGGCCAGACCTGGAGGAACGAAGGCAACGGGTACTGTTTTGAGGAGAGAGGAGGTCAGAGAGGTCGGGGGGTGCAGAGGAGTGGAGGGATTTGAAGACACGGGTGAGGATCTTGAAGTCGATCCTCTCTGGGACAGGCAGCCAGTGCAGTCTGGCCAGGACTGGGGGAATCGGGTGCGGGTGAGAATGCGGGCGGCAGAGTTTTGAATGACCTGGATTTTATGGATGGTAGTGGAGGGGAGACCGGCGAGGAGGGCGTTAGAATAGCCGAGAGGTGACAAAGGAATGAACTAGGGTTTCAGTGGCTTTCGGAGAGAGGTATTGGCAGAGACGGGCGATGTGTTGGAGGTGCAAGAAGGCGGTGTTGGTGAACGACCGGATGTGGGCGAGGAATGATAATTGGGGGTCGAACCTGATGCCGAGGTTGCGTACGAGTTCGGAGAGTTTTAGGGGGAGGTCGGGTAAGTGGAGGAGGTGAGAGCCGTGAGATTTTAGACGTTGACAAGAGCCGAAGAATATGGCTTCCGTCTTGTCAGTGTTCAGCTGAAGGACGTTTGTGCTCATCCAGCCCTTGAGATCTGACAGGCAGAACATCAGGGGACTGGGATTCGCAAAGAGAGATGGAAAAGTAGAGTTGGGTGTTGTCCGCATACATGTGGAAATGTACCCTATGTCTGCAGATGACATCCTCAAGAGCGAGCATGTAGATCAGAAAGAGGAGGGGGGGGCAAGGATTGATCCTTGGGGTACCCGCAGGTAACCGGGTGAGAGCGGAGGAGATGCAGATGTACTGCTGGCGGTTTGTGAGGTAGAACTCGAACCAGGCGAGTGCGGTCCCACTGAGGAAAAGCGGTGGAGGAGGATGGTGTGATCGACTGTGTCGAACACCACAGAGAGGTTCAGGAGGACAAGGAGGCAGAGGGAGCCCTGGTAACAGATAGAGAGGATGTCATTTGTGACTTTCACAAGCGCAGTCTGTACTGTGGGCAGAAACCAGACTGGAGGGGTTCGAAGAGGGAGTGGTGTGCGTGGAGTTGATTGGCTCCATGCTCTAAGACTTTAGGGAGGGAGGGCAGGTTAGAAATAGGGCAGTAATGGCTGGGGTTTGAGGGACCTAGGGAGGGTTTTTTCAGGAGGGGGGTGATGACAGCAGTTTTGAGGGAGGCAGGGACTGATCTGGAGGAGAGGGACTGGTTGATGATGTCAGCCATTCGTGAGCTGAGGAGGGGGAGCTGGGTGACCAGGAAGTTGGTGGGGAGGGGGTCGAGGCAGTAGGTGGTGGGTTTTATGGAGGTGATGGTGGGTGAGAGGGAGGGAGAGATGGAGAGGAAAGAGTTTAAGGGGATGGTGGTAGGAGCAGATGATGAGGAAGGCGAGGGGGGCAGAGAGGGTGTGGTGGTGGTTGACAAGGGGCAGGTGGATGAGGCTGCCTGGCGGATGTTAAATATTTTAGATGAAAAGAAGTCCATGACCTCCTCGCACTTGACATTGGATGTGAAGATTGAGGAGGCCTGAGGGGGCGCACGGAGGAGGTAGTGGGTGGTGGAAAAAAGGATTTTAGGGTTGTGTTTAGCCTCCAAGATATTGTTGGAGGTGAAGGCCATTTTTGTGCGTGTCAAAGAACGGCGGTAGCTGTGGAGATGCTTGAGCCACAGTTGGTGGTGGACTGGCAGGCCAGTTTTCCGCCATCTGCGTTCGAGCAGCCGGTTTGGGGTTTTTAGGCGGCGGAGATGGTTGTTGTACCGGGGGATCGGGTGGGTTTGGAGATGGTCCTGGATTTCAGGGGGATGAGGGAGTTGAAGGTGGAGGAGAGGCGATCATGGAGCAGCTGGACGGCTGCTTCAGGTTCTCCGCGGGTGGAAGGCCAGAGGGATAGGATGTTTGATGATGTGAGGGTCTTTGTGAGGGTCTCAGGGGGTGGCCTTTTCCAAGGGCAGTAGAGGATGGTTGAGGGCTTATTGGAGGAGAGAGGGATGTGAGAGGAGAAGGAGATGAAAAAGTGGTCCGAGATGGCCTTGTCCACTATGCTGAGGTCGGAAATGTCAAGGCCGTGGGTGAAGACTAGGTCAAGTGTATGACCACGGTTGTGGGTGGGTGAGTTTATATGTAGGGTAAGGTTTAGGGAGGAGAGGAGGGCAGTGAAATCAGCAGAAGTGATGCAGGGGGAATTTAGGTGGAGGTTGAAATTGCCCATTATGAGTAGGCGCTCAGACCAGAGGGACAGGGAAGAGAGGAGAGTGGAGATGTCTGTGTGGAAGGAGTCGGGGTGGGGGGGGGGGGCGTTTAGGGGGACGGTAAACAAGGAGGATTTTCAAAAGGAGAGAGGGGTGGAAAAGGGTGAGGTGCTCGAAGGAGGGGAAGCAACCAGAGGAGTAGGGGGTGAGACCAAGGGAGGCTTTGGAAATAAAGGCTCTCCCCCACCCGCCCCCCCGCCACGTTGATTTGGACCAGGGATGTGGTGGAAGGTGTAGCCTGAAGGGGAAGCTTCCACTAGGGGAATGGGGTCATTGGGGAAGAGCCAGGTTTCGATGAGCCCAAGGATGTCAAGGTGTTCATCCAGGATGAGATTGTGGATGGTGAGGGCTTTGTTTGAGAGGGAAGAATGTAGAATAATCAGGGTTAGGTGTTCCTTCGGCTGATTGGATGCAGTTCAGAATTCCTTTTGTGAATTTAATGAAAAGAATGTTTTCTGGAATAGGAACTTTCTGGATCAGCAGCTTCCAGCCCAACAAGGAAGGTAACATTGTTCTGGGGAATGAAGTGGAGCAGGTTTCAGTAGTGGGGCGAGCGAGGCGGGTGATGTGAAGCAGGCTGGAGCCCGCTGAGCTGAGGGAGCGAACAGTGTGGTAGAGGGTTAGGAGGTGGCAGAGATAGGGGGAGCAAGACCATGGAGGGTTTTGAAGGTGAGGACCAGGGTCTTGAACTGTATCCTCTGTGTTGCTGGGAAGCCAGTGGAGCCGGGCGAGGATGGGGGTGATAGGGCCAAGGAGTTTGGCGCGGCAGAGGACACGGGCTGTGTTGTTCTGGATGATCTGCAGCCTATGGAGGGAGAAGTTGGGGAGGCCGACAAGCAGGGAGTTTGCATAATCGAGCCTCAATGTAATGAAGTAGCTTTAGTCGCCAGCTGTTTGCCGGGAGCTTTGCCGCCGGTAGATTTCTGCACCATCTGCTCTGTGTTTTTTTTTGTGAAGATATATATTTATTTGCAAATGTAGTATACAATAAACTTTAATATAATCTCTCCAACCTCACTTTTCTTTCCAAGGTCCTTGAAAGAGTTGCTTCCCAGCTTCACTCATTCCTCCCTTACCACTGCCTTCATGAGCCCTCCAATCAGGTTTCCTTGTTGCTCACAGTAACAAGCAACATTCTGTCCATCTGTGACCAGGGCTCCCTCCACCTTCTCATCCTCCTCGACCTCTCTGCTGCCATCCATACAGTGGATCACTCCATCCTCCTCCACTTCCTCTCACCTCAACCTTCAAGGTTCTTTCCTCTTACACTGTCTCCAATTTATCTCCGCCAACAGTTTCGCTTCCAGCCCCTCAGTCTTGTGCGGTGTTCCTCAGGTCTCTGCTCTTGGTTCCATCCTCTTCAACCTCTATATGCTCCCTCTTGGTGACATCATCCGCAGACATGGGGTCAACTCCCACATGTCGCAAATGACACCCAACTCTACCTCTGCCTCTACCCTCGATTCCAGGACCATTGCTGACATGATACCATGTCTGTCAGACATCAAGTCCTGGATGAGAGCTAACTTTCTACAGCTGAACGTCAGCAAGCCGGAGACCATCCTGATTGGCTCCCATCAGCGCCTCCTCACCTCAGGCACTGGCAGCATCCAGCATTCACGATGTCTCTATTTCTGTCACTCACTCGTTCTCTGTCTCTGTCACTCACTGTCTCTCTCTGTCACTCACTGTCTCTCTCTGTCACTCACTGTCTCTCTCTCTCTCTCTCTCTGTCACTCACTATCTCTCTCTCTCTCTGTCACTCACTGTCTCTCTCTCTGTCACTCACTGTCTCTCTCTCTCTGTCACTCACTGTCTTTCTCCCTCTGTCATTCGCTGTCTCTCTCTCTCTGTCACGCACTTCCTCTCTCTGTCACTCACTGTCTTTCTCTTTGTCTCTCACTGTCTCTTTCTGTCACTCACAGTCTCTCTCTCTGTCACTCACTGTCTCTCTCTCTGTCGCTCAGTGTCTCTCTCTCTGTCACTCACAGTCTCTCTCTTTGTCACTCGCTGTCTCTCTCTGTCACTCACTTTCTATCTCTCTCTGTCATTCACTGTCTATCTCTGTCACTCACTGTCTCTCTCTGTCGCTCAGTGTCTCTCTCTCTGTCACTCACTGTTTTTCTCTCTCTGTCACTCA